>NC_091751.1:49861329-50169329 GCF_043380555.1 Nothobranchius furzeri | reverse complement strand
TAAACAGTCATTTGAGTGCTGTGATATGGTTACTGATGATAGAAAGTAAGTCACGCTCAAAGTTTAAGTAAAGTCTTGCTTGTATTTTACTAGCCTTACAAAATGACAGCTGAAATTAATTGCCTTAAACTAAATAGTTTAATGGTTCGACTGAAATTTCTTTCATTTAGAAATGTGAAAAAAACTGTTGCTTTTATTGTAAATAATAAAAGTTTAATTCTAAGTGACATTTTACCCACTTTTTATGATTTTATAGTATAAGCAAATAAAGGATATATTCAGGTATCTGATAAATAAATTTAATACCTTCTCAAGAATTTTTCCATCTTTTTAAAGGGACAATGTGTAGTTTTTACCATTAATCTCTGGAAATAGCTGTCAAAATGTTGAAAATTAATTAAATGAATCCCAGTTGTTAAAAAATATTGGCGGCCTCATAACATATAATCTTAAAAATTGGGTCTAAATTATATCGGCGTAGGTCTAAGTCTCTGGGCAATGCCAAATTAGACACGATGGTTCCTTCCACTGGAGCCTGTGAGGACTAAACGCATTTGCTGATTTGTAACAAGCGGTTACAACACTTTCGCCATTTATAAACATTGTTTTACACATTTACTTCTTCATTTCATTTATTTATAAAGCCCCTTCTGCGACCAATGCAGACGCCCAAGGTGCTGAACACAACACAGTAAAAACATAAAACCATCAGAATAAAATATAACAATCCTAAAACCAACATAAAAGCAATTAAAAGAGGAGAGTAAAAGCAAAAAATAAAATCCTGAAAAAGATTAAGAGGCCGGGGCATCGAAACCGGGTAAAATTTGCTAATCCTGGAATGCCTTGAGAAAAAAATGGGTCTTAAGGTGAATCTTAAAAACCCCCAATGAGGGTGACTGACGCACCACCAAAGGCAACTGGTTCCAAAGTGCAGGTGCCAACACCGAGAACGCACGGTCCCCCTGTGACCTGCACTCAGTGCGTGGAACGATCAACAGCTCCCTGCCGGCTGAGCGAAGGGCCCGCGAGGGGGCATGCCTATGCAAAAGGTTGCCAAGATATGCTGGAGCAGTTCCTTGTAAGGCCTTGTATGCCAGTACCAAAACCTTCTTCACTCGTTGCCAGTCAGAAGTTGCATGTGCACTGACCGACATCTAAGACTATCCATGCTGATCTTATTGTAATAAGTTGGGAGCTTTATCCTAGTTTACATGTGCCTTAGAAAACCAGCCTCTCAAATAAAGTTTGTTCCACTCCGGTACAGTTGGTGGCGACATGTTCCTTTTCATGTCGGCATTCTTCTGGTTAGCTTATAGCAACATAAGCAGTAAACAGAGTCTGGCGGGAGTCAAGCAGACAGAATTAAAACAGGATATACACAATGGCTGAAGGAATGCACAACATCAACACTGTGGAGCAGCTTATTTGGTACGTATTGTCCTGTTTTATGAAGTTATGCCTGTTGCTTTGTGACTATGGTCTTGTCAGAAGACCGCTTCCGTGATCTGGTTATTTCCGGAACACGAGCATCCAACCAGTTCAGTTTGGCTAACTCGTTTACATGCAGTGTATTCGGATTGCTACCGCATTACCTGAGTGCTTCAGCTGGATTAGATGCAGTCAGCCAGACGAACGCGTTTACAAGCATATAATAAGCACGATGTGAGTTGTTTTGGAGCAATACTTTGGTTATCTGATGCACATGTAAATGCACTGACTGATGAAAGAGAGTCAGATGTGCTTGCCATTTTGCTGGAGGTTCAATGATCTGACAAAGCACTTGTCTGAAAATTGCACTCCCAGGGATTTTTGACCCTAATGGCCATCCGCTGGTAAGGTCTAAAGCCTGGGGCACACCGAGGGTGGACGCGGATGCGCCGCGTCTTGCCCGCGCTGCACCCGCGGCATCATTTTACATAGAAGTCATTATAGTTAATGAGAGTGGGCACACAGGGAGCACCATGCCGCGTCCCAGAAGTGATGCGCCTAGGCACTGAAGATAGACACCAGTTCTATCTCAAGCGGTGCGGCGGCTGTTTACGACATTGTGGATTACTTTACAACAGACTTTACGACGCGGAACGGCATTACGGCAAAAACTCAACTGCCGGAACAAACCTAGCCGTGGCTTTGAACACTTTAAAGTACTATTGATCCAAACAAATAGCGTACTTACCCATTTTTAATGAATTTGAGTCTCACAAAACACGACGGTAAATCTGATCACGTATAAACAATAGTCATTTCCCGCTTCCTGTTCTCACGTCCCGTGAGATGTTGTGACTATCGCGCGATTTACCAAGAAGCACTCAGCGCCGTGGCGCGTCCTGTGTGACCACTTGACTTCTCAAAATCTCGGGCGCGATGCTGAGCGGCGCGTCCGCCTCCGGTGTGCCTCAGGCTTTACTCGGACACAAAAATACCGCTTGCTTGCATTGATTTAGTTATGTACTGCCCCCTGTCGCCAGGGAAAATACACACGTCCCTTTAAGGGTCTTAATTTTCCTTAAATTGTTTCTTCAACTTTTAATATATCTCAGGACCTCATAGATACCCTGAAATAATACATTTTTACAAATTAGTGAAAAGTAACAAATTGTTACTTATAGATATAATTCATTTAAAATGTTGTCTTTATTAATACTATAATCTAAAATAAAACCAGAACAAATTTTAGAAAGTCATCCTTTACAAAACCATAAAAACTCTGCTAAGTGGAAATGAATCCGGTTGCAGGTGTTTTTCTCATGCAAGTTTTCACAGCAGCTTCCACCAGTTAATGCACAGATCGCCTTGTGTCATTGGCGCTGTGTTTTATACGTCGCCCTCCAGATGCGAGGCTGGTAGCATGTGGGGCGTTTGATTTCAAAGCCAGGTTGTAATGAAGTTTGACATTTAGTTTGGAGAGAGCAGCAGAGCGCGATCAGGCCTTGATTAGTATGCTGTAATTGAGGATAATAAGAGGGAGGCGGTGATTGTTTCTAATTTTTGCCATTAATTGCAGCCGTTGGCTTTGATTGAGGACAGGCAGGGCTGCCGTGTCAAGGGGCCCGGTGGAATCATGGCGCTCCTTACCTTGAGCCTCTTGAATAAAAATGAAAGAACCCCCCTCCCCATCCTTCGCTCTCCCCCCTGCTGCTCGCGCTCTCACCCTTTTTGATTTTTTTTCCTTCCCCACTTACTCTCAGTGTGGCACCGGTGAAGGCAGGAAGCTGCTAGCAGCAGCGCCCTCTTTGTCTCACCCACAGCCTTCCTCCTGACGCGCGTTTAAACCGTCATCTCCGTGGTGGGAGTGAATTATGCTGTAATCACAGGTTAGTCTGATACCTATTCAGCTGCCCAGGTGATCTTGGCTGAGTGGTAAAGCGTCTCCTGATCCCCAGTGCAGCTCATTACCCAGCTTGGTCCTGATGGCCCTCATACACACTAACAGCTCGCTAATAATGCCACAGTGATTTCTGTGCTTTCTGGATTGGATTAATTTCAACCACATAATTCTCATCTTTACAAATTTAATTTGGCAGCCAGACACAGTTTAGTGCTGCAAACCACTTCACCGAAAATAGACGTAGTGTATGCATTTGGGTTTGTGGGGCTCTTTTATTATGTTTTGGAGTTTTTCTTTTATCCTGCAGACTCTCTAAAGTCTGACACAAGCAGCACATCTCCCTGTGCAGGTTTCAGGTGCAGAACGAGATGGGCCAGGGTCATTTTCCACAACATTAGGGGCAGAAATTGATAATTAGAGGTGTTTATGACACGGTCGGGGCCCCTTGGGGCAGCCCTCCCCTTTAACCTCAAGCGACATTAAACAAATGCTGGGTGTCACGTTGGAGGCAGGTTGGAGCTCATGTCTTCCACCCGCCATACGGAGCTGTGCTGGCGGGACAGACGCTGGAATGGAGAGGGAGGAGGAAGCACAGGGTGGAAAGGAGGGGAGGGGGGGGGGTGCATGGAGGACCCCTGTGCCCCCAGCTGTCTGAGGCAGCTAATGACTTGTCTCAGGGGGGCTGTTGTAAGGGAGCAGGGAAATTGAAACAGACGCCTCGACGAGGAGCTGCTACATGTGTGGCTGCGTGCTGCCATTCAAAGCGCCGGAGAGCTTAATATATGTGCTCCGGCAAAGGTAGCACTGCTATGTGTTTTATTTAATGGCACATAATCAATAAATCAAGTGTTTTGTTTCTACTCTTGCTGAAATGTTGCTGCTTCAAAGGGTCAAATTGTTTGAATTTGCTATTGCGGATTTAATTTTTTTCATCACTGTTTGCGTACATCAGCGATCAACAAGATTAATTCCTAAGTCGAGGACGGACATAATGGTGTGTGTCTCAGGTGCTGTCTTCTATATTTTACCCATACTCAAACAGTTTATCCCCCGGCCCTCTGAGCTCCACTCTCCCCCCACCAACACCTAAGCATCTTCTATCCCCCGCTGAGCCCAGCTTACTCCTCCAAGGCAGCCCCATCTTCCTAAAGGTAATGACCGAATTAGGCCTAATGTTGTACACTGGCTAATGGCACAGCGCCGCACATTATAGCATGTGCAACTGGCAACAACAACAGCAATAATCCCTGAGCCCCTTGTCCTCCTGCACCCCACCCCTGGGGCTGGGACGGTGCACAGGGAAATGAATGGAGTTTACTACACTACAATGAGCTTTTGATGGGAGACAATGGAGGATGCTGCCAGCCCCACACAGGGTGGTAAGAACAGAGCAATATGGGGCCCATCTTCTGGCCCTCCCCTTGCCTGCTATCCCCAGGCCCCTGGCCCCCGCTCTCCAACTCTTAATGGCATCCGGAGGGGGAAAGAAGGGAAAGTGATGTCAAATGTCAGGAAATCAGAAGGATGGCAAGCTGACAACCCCCTCCTATCCTCCCATCCCTCCTGTCCCTTTGCCCAACGGTAGCACAGGTTAATATCACATTTATAAAATCACTTACGAGGAACAGAGCCAGCTCTTCGCCCCCACCCTGTCACTCTTAGACAGTCATATAGAGAACTTTGCCACAGGCTGACTTAGGTGACCATTTGTCCCCAGCTCCATACCTCCCCCTTAACAACATCTGAAGCTGGACTTTCTTTTTTAAACATTTCAGCTCTTCCCAGTGTGCACGTCAGCTTTCACCATTAATTAATGTCACTGTTGTTTCTGCAGCTTTTGAACATAAATATGAGGCAAAGGACAAAACTTTGCAGTTTGTATTAAGCTCACACAAATTTCATGTGTGAATTTAAGACAAAAGTGTGCCGAATTTGCATTTAGTTGCCACCCATACTGGTAAAGAATGCAGTACCCGATGAGTTTTCTAATGGCATCATTTGTTTTCAGCTCTTTGGCAGTTTACAAGGCTATCATATCCTAAATAGTGACTGCTCTTACAACTGTCACAATGGTTCAAAGCAATTAAAAAACAAGCATGTGCACAAACACAGTATAGTCATTAGTCTAGACTGCATACTCATTTGAGGCTTTTCAGTTCATTCCAGGACTCTCCGCTGGAAAAGTAGGCAGGAAAAAAAGTCCCCATCAGATTTTTTTGGTTGATGTTCTTATTGCCATCCTTTAAAAAGAATCAAACGTTTTTGGAGCTCTAAAGCTTTACACTCACATTTGCTGCACCCATATTCCTCCAAGGGCGAACAGAAAGCGAAAATTTACAAACTCAGGTGATTTTTTTTTCTTTATTTTATCTGCGTCTAATTTCAATATTCACACATCCAGCTGTGTGTCATGAAACATAATCACATTATTTAGCTCTTCTTCATGCACAAAATGTCTTGTAATAAACGGCTTTGGATTATTTCTAACACAATGTTTCAATTAAAATATTTCTAAATAAAATATCTCATCTTCTTTGGTTGTTGAAATTGTTTAGGGTGCACAGAAAAAGTTTAATGAAGTAAGAGAACTGGAATTCCTGCTACGTTCTTTGTGTGTTTTCAGTAATAATTAAATCAACAGCCCAACATTGTAGCTGTGATTCTAAAAAACTAATATCTACAGTATTAAATAACATGTTTGTTCTGTTTTTCTTCAGCAAACGGGATGAATGATCCTGCAAATTCCAGCATGGGCAGCGCCACGAGTCCGAAACTGGAGCCACCTCCTTCTCCACACGCCAACCGCAAGAAACACAGGCGGAAAAAGAGCACAGGCATCACAAAGCCAGATGGCTTATCTGCAGGAAATGATGGTAGGAGAAAACAAATATTTGGTTTGAAATGATAAAAACTTTCACTACTACCCCAGACAGGAGTAGATTTGTGTTTAAAACACAAAGTAAATTAAAAACTATCTAAACTTTTATTTAATTTTAACCACAAAACGGCACTTTTGCAAATTTGTTCACACTTTTACCGTGAAAAAAAAGTCCAAAAAAAGAAGCCTTCATGTAATCATCTAAACTCTGACTGTGTGTGTGCATGATGCACATAAAGGTGTGTTGTTTAGTGTCTCCGCGCAGCCCCCCTGCGCAGCCCCAATTTATTTTACTGTTGTATGAATAGTGAATGTGGCCGTCCCCAGCAGGGGAGTGGCAGCCGGCTCTCCACCCAATTAATAATGATTCCTCAGCCCAATGATGAATGGAGCGCCCTAATTGGATGGCATTGTGAAAACACTGAGGCGCATTTCAGAGGCCATAAAACTGATGTCACGAGAGCAGGATGATCAATCAACAAGATTGATACGCTGGATAACAACAACAATGGCATTGACGCCTCCTAAATGGGGCTTAGCATTTATAATCATTATACTTTTTTATCCCGCTCTCTGACAGCTTCTCTTTAAAGTCTGAAAGGGTCTGTTGACCACATTGTTGTATGGAGGGAACATCATCAGCATCACAGTGATAAGCGGTGTGAGATAAGTGCTGCTCCGTTTTTATTGCACAAGATGATCTCCACTCCTGTTTTGGTTGTCATACTGGGTTAAATGTTCTGGGTTCAGCGTTTATGTCTGACAGTAAGTTGTGAGCTGCAGCCCTATGTGTGTACAGATCTCGGCATCTTTTACTCCTAATGTGCATTTTCTGACAGGATTTACAGCCACATAAAATAAAATAGGAAAAAAAAAAGAAGTTTTCTGAGTGACAGCTGGCATTATCAAACCTCGTCAGTGACTATCTGTTTACTCCTGGACTTCTTAAGGAGGAAGTCTGGGAGCAATCAGACAGGAGGAGGCAGATTCCGAATGTTTCTCACATCATCAAACATGCACATTGTTTTCCATCCATCTCGTCGTTTCTCCCTGAGGTTTTCTATTAGTATCAGCACGTCTGTTCTGCTGAACACTCCGGAATACCGACGTATCGCTTAAATATTGGATTTGCCCAGTCCTGCGGTGGGGAGCGGCGTCTCCTGTTCAGGGGAAACAGGAGGAGGAGGAGAGGAGAGGTGGGATCCTTGAATAAATTGCTATCAGTTTATCTCATTTACGGGGCAATCAGAAGCATGCACTGCAGGCTGAAATTGAATTTTAGTAGTTGTGAGGCATCATAAATCAAAACGGCGTGAGAGTTTTTAAGGTGAGACATCATTTTGGTCAACGTGGGACGTAAGGCTGCAGAAACTGTTGCTGCATCATTTTCAGATTTGCCCCTGCAGCACACGGAAAGACTTTGCAGCAAAGCTGCTAAAGCGGAGGAGTAATCAAGGCGCATTTAACAAACTCGAGTTTTATGCAATAAATATAAATGAGAGATAGAAATTTGACCATATCTACCACCATTTGGATAAAGGCCGAGATGTCCAGTGTACTCCTTTTCCATCAAGAATCCACTCGGAGGACACAGCCTCTAATACGCTCAGCACTGTCAGAGCCGTGTGGCGTAATGAACTTCTCATGTGCTTAAAGAATGATGCAGGATGCATGGCGAGACAACTGACAGCCCCGTAATGTGTTTCCCAGCAGCCGCTTGGCGACGAGCTCTCGCCGTGTGTCGCTCGCCATAAACCCACTGGAAAATCGATGGCCGATAAAGACTTGTGTTCAGGGGGAGCCCTTCTGATTAATGCAGACTGTCAAGGAGCATCATTAATGTATTTTTCTTTTAAAAAATAGTATCAAAGGCTCGTTGTTTTGGAGGGTTTGGCGTGAGACGGAAAACGGAAAGTGAAGCGATGGAGGAAGATTGTGATAAGACATTCCCGTGGATTCCCAGTTTTGTATGCACGCCGAGGTCACGGAAATTAGGGAGACGAGCGGCGCTAATGATGGACCTGAGTGGCTTTAGTGTCCAAAGGTGTGGAGGTCCTCACATTACAGTTAAAGTCAGTCCTCATTGTAGTTCAGTTTATTTATTTTTTGTATTTCAGAGAAGAAGTAAAAACATACGCTGAAAAGAACAAACCGACCAAACACGGCATCATTAAAATTAGCATTTTAATATGATTCATGTAAGAATGAATTAGTAAATCTGTGCTCAAAAGCTTTGATACGTTGTTTTGAGTGGATTGAGTCTGTAGAGGTGTGAAAGGGACGCGTACATAAAGACTTAACTGAAATAACAGGAAGTTGTTTGTAGCGTTAAAATCTCAATCGTAGGTTTTTCACATCTCTTTCTTAGCAGGAACATCTCCATAAACAAGGTACAAGGCTTAAGATGGGAGGTATATTCTGTAGTAGTAATCATTACACAAACACCTGAAAACATCTGGTGAACAATGAAAAATCTGAATTAAAATAAATGATAATAATTTAACCATTTTAACTGGTTACAAGCTAATATGGACAGATGTGGCAGATATTTTATCTGACATTATAATTAATTCTATCTTTTTTTTTATCAGACTCTATTTAAGTGCAGTATTTAGCTAAACTAGAAATCTTGATGAACTGCAGCAGTAGCAGTAAACATTTGCCCTGCAGGTCATCTAGTCACGTGCCATAGCCTCAACAGGTCTACCACTGGCTGGGTCAGTCACGGCGCTCTGTTTGTAGAGATGTTGGGCGGGCTGAGTACCGTTAAAGCAGTGACGCCAGAGCTGCGACAGAGCACAACAACAATGGCGGTGACTCAGGGTAGGCGCTCATTAGAAACGGCTTTGGAATCAACTTTAGACATAAGCAGATGGAGGTATTTGAGTCATTTATTTCCAAAAGGATGTATTTGCTCCTACATCTATGGTGTATGGCGGACTGCTCCATTGACTGATTTCCATCACTATGACTACAGGTGCTGGCCAGTAAATTAGAATATCATCAAAAGGTTGAAAATATTTCAGTAATTCCATTCAAAACGTGAAACTTGTACATTATATTCATGCAATGCACACAGACCAATGTATTTCCGATGTTTATTACGTTTAATTTTGATATTTATAGGTGACAACCAATGAAAACATCAAATCTGGTATCTCAGAAAATTAGAATATTCTAAAGGCCAATGAAAAAATGTTTGTTTCTCTAATGTTGGCCAACTGAAAAGAATGAACATGAAAAGAATGTGCATGTATAGCACTCAATACTTAGTCGGGGCTCCTTTTGCCTCAATAACTGCAGTAATGCGGCGTGGCATGGACTCGATCAGTCTGTGGCACTGCTCAGGTGTTATGAGAGCCCAGGTTGCTCTGATAGTCGTCTTCAGCTCCTCTGCATTGTTGGGTCTAGCGTATTGCATCCTCCGCTTCACAATACCCCATAGATTTTCTATGGGGTTAAGGTCAGGCGAGTTTGCTGGCCAATCAAGGACAGGGATACCATGGTCCTTGAACCAGGTGCTGGTGGTTTTGGCACTGTGTGCAGGTGCCAAGTCCTGTTGAAAGGTGAAGTCTGCATCCCCATAAAGTTGGTCAGCAGCAGGAAGCATGAAGTGCTCTAAAACTTCCTGGTAGACGGCTGCATTGACCCTGGACCTCAGGAAACAGAGTGGGCCAACACCGGCAGATGACATGGCACCCCACACCATCACTGACGGTGGAAACTTTACACTGGACCTCATGCAACGTGGATTCTGTGCTTCTCCGCTCTTCCTCCAGACTCTGGGTCCTTGATTTCCAAAGGAAATGCAGAACTTGCTTTCATCAGAAAACATAACTTTGGACCACTCAGCATCAGTCCAGTCCTTTTTGTCCTTGGCCCAGGCGAGACGCTTCTTGCGCTGTTTCTTGTTCAAGAGTGGCTTGACACACGGAATGCGACACCTGAATCCCATGTCTTTCATGAGTCTCCTCGTGGTGGTTCTTGAAGCGCTGACTCCAGCTGCAGTCCACTCTTTGTGGATCTCCCCCACATTTTTGAATGGGTTTGTCGTCACAATTCTCTGCAGGGTGCGGTTATCCCTAGAGCTTGTACACTTTTTTCTACCACATTTTTTCCGTCCCTTCGCCTGTCTGTTAATGTGCTTGGACACAGAGCTCTGCGAACAGCCAGCTTCTTTAGCAATCACCTTTTGTGTCTTGCCCTCCTTGTGCAAGGTGTCAATGATTGTCTTTTGGACAGCTGTTAAGTCAGAAGTCTTCCCCATGATTGTGGTGCCTTCAAAACAAGACTGAGGGACCTTTTAAAGGCCTTTGCAGGTGTTTTGAGTAAATCAGCTGATTAGAGTGGCAGCAGGTGTCTTCTATATTCAGCCTTTTCAGAATATTCTAATTTTTTGAGATACCAAATTTGGAGTTTTCATTAGTTGTCACTTATGAATATCAAATTTAAATGTAATGAACATTGGAAATACATTGGTCTGTGTGCATTGCATGAATATAATGTACAAGTTTCACGTTTTGAATGGAATTACTGAAATATTTTCAACCTTTTGATGATATTCTAATTTACTGGCCAAAACCTGTATATCAAGGTTTTCATTGCTCTGATTGGTCCCAGTGCTGTGCAGTTGGGTGTTTAAAAGAACAGTAGATTACGCCCCTACGCCTGAGCTGCAGGGGTTAGACTCGGTGTTTTACATACAGAGGAGTGATGCACCGATATGATGTTTATAAGCCGATACCGATATCCAATATTAATTTCACTGTTATGGCCAATAACCGATATTTGCCGATACAGATATTCTGACATTAACCCTTTGATGCATAATGGTCACTACAGTGGACAGGTACTCAAAATTGTTATTTCTTTATTTTTGCTATGAAGCACAGCTGTTGAAGACTTTATTGCATGTGAGCCCCTCCATTTGGACTTCAGTAAGCCAAGCCAACATATTTCATGTTCAGAATACACGCTGTCCACTGAGATGTACATGTAATAAATTATTTGTAAATTAACAAAATGTTACAAAAAATATTTGTTGAAATTTGTTTCATTCACACCTAAAGATGAATGAAAAAAATTGTTTAAAAAATCATGGTTGAAGATTTCATAATTCATGCATCAGAGGGTTGATGCTTCTAAAATCAGCAGATTTTGTATAGAATAAAAACTATTAAAGCTGAATTTACATTATTATTTACACATAACACACACATTTATGCTTCTGAGATGATTACAATCACTGTTCACATGACTAAACAAATACACATCACCCCTCTCACCCTCTGAAACAGACAGACAAATGGAGACGAGATGGAAAAAATATTGGTTGTTAATATCGTACCGATACTGATATGTTTAAAAAATGACTAACATCGGCCGATACCGATATTTATACTGATAAATAGTCCATCCCTAATACATAAGATGTAAATGTTCTTCCGATACTCATTTTACAGTTATGTTTACATGTTTCAGCACATTATGCATTTTTCTTTAAAAAAAATTTAGCATTGAGACAGTCTCTCTTCACCCTGCTGGTCAAGCCGTGCTTTTTCAAAAATAACATATTCATTAAGCCACTGTTGACCGCCTTTTTGTAATTCAAATGGTTTTAGTGTTAGGAGTGCTAAAAAAAAGGGCAAAGGAACTCAGAAAGTTTAAATTCAATTGAGGTTATTTGCTTATTGATCTCCAATTCACAGTTAAAGTCATATGAAAGGAGTCAAAGTAGACAGTTTAGTAGTAATAAAATTAGATTTGGTGCTAATTTGAGCATATTTGTAAAAACAAGGCATTTGATTTTTAAAGCCAAAAAAAATAAATAAAAAAGCTTTAAGGAAAAACAGTTACTGTCATCTTTTTGTGTTGGACAAAACAGAATTTCCTCCCAAAAACAGGTCATGTGATTTTTGACCTAAAACTGTTAGTGAGGAGACTACATACCTAAAAGCAAGCAGATAGTGCACGTTAACATTTCAGTTTGTTTTTTGTTTTGGGTTTTTGCAAAACTGACTTTTCAAACTCTTATAGGTGTGTGTTTGGTCTTTCTCTGTATTTTACTTGGTCTTAGCATTTAAATCAGCAGAAAAACAACACTATATGGATGTGCTTAGTTCACATGGATGTTCCAGCCTAATCTGGTATCCTATTGTCCTGCACCTTAGTAAACTAAGGGTTAATATCCTCTGGAGTCCAGCTGAGGATTAGGAAATGGAGGTTTAACTGCCTGTGCTAATGGTGGGTGTTTGTCTCAATACTTTGTTTTGTCACTCCCAGACTCACTCTCATTTCCCAAAGCTGTCCCTGGAGCCTCCATTCTTGTAATGGCTTAGCTTTCTGAGCACCACAGTATGGAGGGAAAAGAATAACAAGATTCTCATTTGGGCTCTATACACACTGCCCACAGATACTCGTATAATTGGCCCCGTTTCCAATCTTTGCTGTTGTTAATGCACTAGCTATTAGCGCGCTGATGTTGGTACTGATTTCACGTGTTTGTTCGTTGTTAGAAGTTGTGCTCTTTGCTTGCTTGGGTGTACACATGTAAAAGTGTGCAGAGATGTGTGTGTCAGAGAGATAGTGTGATCTTTCTCTCTCTTTCTCTCTCTTCCTTGCTGCTCTTTTCTTTCCGAGTTTGGTCGTGGTTCCCTCGGGGCCCCTGTCGCAGTAATGGCCTGCTCCTGATTGCTCTGATACAGGTTAGGAATATTGGCTTTAATGATGTGTAAAATGAGCAAGCAGTGCCTGTGACATTTACAGATGGCACCGCCTTGGCCTGTTCTTCCCAACTGCTCGTTAATTCACGGGAACGGCGAGCACTTCTTTAAGTGACTGCCTGACGCATGCATACGACGCCGCACAACACACCGGGCACAGAAAAACAATAGCTCACTTCACGTCCTGCACCTTGTCACCGTTTCAGCCGAGCGTTCATACGAATGAATCAAACCTGAACTCCTCAAGGTGAAGAGCTGTCTGTTGAGTCCTTTGAGAGGGTTCGTCACACCAAGATCCAGAGGGCTTTAGGAGGCTTAGACAGAGTAGATTGTTGTAGTCTGCCTCATAGACAACACAGCTGGGCCCAGCTTCAAACCCCCTGAGGTGCTAATCTGGTCCACAGGCCCTCTTCGGCGCATCTGCTACTCCTGCAACGCAAAAGAGGAATCACTGTCCTCAGGTCAGCCTCTGCTGGATCAGGTTCCAGTTTGATTTTTAGGTCAAATAAGTACCTGTGCTGATTGGTGGGAAATCTTGCTCCCTTTCCTGTGTGAGACTAGTGCGAAATTAAAGTAGAAGATAAAGATACGACTTATAGCACAGGTGAAATTAGAGAAATGAAAATCAGCTAAACTTTGAGAACTAAAGCTTTACTACCTGTTGATTAAAGAGAAACTAAGCAGTTTGGGCTTTTTTTTAGCACCCCCTAGTGAAAACAAAACTGAAACTCTCCCCCTTGCTTTGTGCTCGTATTTGTAACACCTTAATCTAACGACTGAAATCTCTCCTCTGCCTTCATTAGTTTCTACAGGAGCGGTTCGTCACAAAATCAACTAAAACATGCAGGAATGAAGTCTCTGAGCTCTCACGATTAAGAAAACTTCCGATGTTTACTCTTTCACTCCTATTGTGCTCGGACATTTATTTTAGCTTCATCGCATGTTTTCTGTGTTTCTTCTGAGGCTCCACCATTATAAACACACTACAATAAATGCTAACTAGGTATTGCTCGTCTTTGAGGAAGTTACCACAAGCTGTCATTTCTTACTTCATTCTTACATATTGCACCTTTAAGCATATTTTGAGTTACTTAAAAACATGTAAACCACGTACCCCAGCTTTAAGGCAATATTTTTTTATTCTGCAACAGCCAGTATACATCATTTTCCTAAACTTCCTTGCATCTCAAACAGATTTCTCCTCCAATAAAATGTGATTTTTTTTTTACTCCAACAAGCAATCAAGGAGCAGATGAACAACATGTGTAACTGAGGTGTTTCATGAAAAATTTTATGATCCATGTAAGTGTTGGACAGAGATGTGCGTCTTAATGTGTTCCTCTCCCTTTTGTGGCTCTGCAGCCATTACACTATAATTCCCTCTTTTTTTATAATGCCACCTTAATTAAGGAAATTCATATTTTCATCATTCTTCACAGTTGGCGCCTCCATTGGCTTCGAAGTGTGCTCCCCCTCATCCTCCGTCCATGTTAATGTGTTTCTAATTGGCCAGAACTTGTAGATCAGAGCATGGTGAAGATGTGTTCAGGAGGTTAATGCTGATGTGCATGTCCTTGGCTAGCTACATGCTAACTGACACAGCTGATTGGTAACAAAAACACCAACAATTTATTTCATTAGCAGATCATTTCAGGTGTTTATGATCAGATCATGAAATACCTGCTGACATTACGCCCCGTTTAAATCAATAAATGGCTTGTCATTGTGCTAGAGCTACATTTATTAACATCATATGTTGCTCTGAGGCATTTTGGCTGCACGTTCTTGCATTTCATCACCATCTTTTGTATGTTTCACGTGTTGTACAGAATTTGTGTTGTCTCGTACACTCATCAGTTAAAGAAACCAGCCATCCATTGCTTTTTTAATCTCCATAATGAAAGTGTTTTAATGCCTCTAATTTATTGCCTGGGCAGCCAACAGAATAATTAGCTTTGTTCAGGTTTTCCAACATTTGGAATCACAAATCCTAATCAAATGCTTTAGTTATTGTACCAGTAGGTATGTTGGAAAAGTAAAATTTAAAGAAAAATACATTTAAAGACCTTCTTTTACATTTTTTTAGTTGTATTTGAAGTTAAACTATTTGATTCCATCCTCTATCCCATCAGTACTTAAAAATATCACACACACACACACACACAGGCTTTTTTTTTTTGCTTTAAGTCTAAATAAAGAGGCTTCGAAGTCCTTATTGATTCTCTGTGACCTGAAGTCGATTCCGCAAACTAAATCAGATAATTGAAGTCAGTGTCGAGCTAATTGGATTATTGCTTTAGCCCTGAAGAAATGGCCCTCTCCTGCAGCACAAGGATTGCAGTATTGGAGTCATCCAACGCACATCTGTCATTTACCGGCGTACAACTGTGTCGTGCAACAAGGAGGGTAAATTGATTGTAAATAAAAAAGTGATACCTTTAATCTGATAATTAGTCTGCCACTGTTTACTTCATGTTTCTGCGGGCATTTTTTTTAACTTATGTAGCGCTAATTTAATTGTTTTACATCAAATGTCAGACTAGTTTGCAGCTTCATAGCTTTTATGCTCTTTCATTGATTAATGATGCTAACTGTTTTGCTTGAAAAACCTAAATATGGTTGATCAGAGCTCCAGAGTAAAACACAAACCTCGTGCGTCTTTTTGCCGTCAGTCCCCCAAACGTAGTTTATGCAAACGAGAGCAGTATTTGCATAGACATAATTAGGTAATTACAAATCATTTGGCAATGAGCTGAAGCATGTGCAGAGACCAGAGATGTTACACGAGTCACGAGTCACTTTGTACTGTAGAGTTAATGAATTGCTTCTGATCAGCAGAGGCGTTACAGCATGTGTTGGAACATATGTTGTGTCAGAAGTCTTCACTGAAAACATCAGGTGACATTTCCATAAATCGTAGTCAACACAAAGAATTGGTGGATAAAGTTGGTTCAAAATAAAGGAAACTTGTTTGTTTGGGCGAAGACGGATGAAAAGCAAAGGTTTACAGATTGCAGCTATTTAGTTTGAACTTTGCGATGTGAATGTTAGAATTATTGTCAACAGAAGTAGATGCTGAATAAAAGGGAATCGCTGTTAATATTCAATATTTTTATCTTATTTGGGCTAAAAACTACTTTAGAATGTATGAAATACAAAACCATCATTTGCTTGCTTTATTTCTTGGATTTTCTTGCAAAGCTTCTATTGCAGTTTGAGTTCAAATATCCCTTTGGTCTTTCTGAAATACCATAGAAACTGATTTTAAAAAATGCATCATGCAAATAAAATATAAACATTTTAATAGTCTTTTGACTTGTTTTATTCACACCAGCAGGTGTATTCACATGCCATTTTATTTGTTGAGCTCTTTCAATACAGCAGTTCCAGCTGACCAAAGCGCTTCACAGTTACAACAAGCTAAATAATCACATAGACCTAAAGAAAGAACTAAAAATCGAACCAAACAGGCAATTGGGACCATAAAATACACAAATATAAAACTGAGCAATCCAAGTGGGATGGAGGAAAAGCCAAGGAGAAGAAGTGCGTTTTCAGACTAGATGTAAAAGCAGCGATTGAAGGTGCTTGCCTAACCTGGAGGGGCAGAGAGTTCCAGAGTTTTGATGCACGTATGGAGAAGGCCCGTTCACCGCGGGTCTTGCACCGTGTCTTGTCAGTGAGGAGGAGCTGATCTGCAGACCTGAGGGCACGAGGAGGGTGGTAGGGGTGGAGCAACACACTCAGATAGGAAGCGGCTTGATCATTCAAGGACTTGAAAACTACAAGAAGAATTTTAAAATTAATCCTAAATTGAACCGGCAACCAGTGAAGAGATTGTAACATCGGTGGAATGTGGTGTCTTCTATTAACTCCGGTCACACTCAATAACACAATAACAATAACCATAGATAATTTGCATCAATACTTGTAGAGTAATAATAACAACCCCATGATATTTTCTTTGATGTTCTTTATAATACTTTTTTTGTCGTTTTAGTATTTTATGGTTTGCAGGTTTCAGTGGGAACTAAAACATGCTCTCCCTACTGGTGTTAAAGGGTTTATGGGCTTTTCATGGGTCCAATCCACATGAAATTATTCCTACACATTTTGAATAAACACACACTTTTGAAATGTGGACTGAAGTTGCACGACTCACATACGTGCCGGTGTCGTGTCAATGTGCACCTGTGCCTTTGGTTCTGATTTTTGGTTTTTTTATTAGGCTAACCTAAATAACTCATGACCATTTCTTATTTTCAATTTTGGCTATAATCTCTTTGATCACTTTTGGGTTTTTTTCAGAACAAGAAGACTCCTTCGAGTTCATTATTGTGTCGCTGACGGGTCAGACGTGGAACTTTGAAGCTTCTACGTACGAGGAGAGAGAGCTTTGGGTCCAAGCTATCGAGAGCCAGATCTTCGCCAGCCTGCAGTCATGTGAGAGCATCAAGAACAAGGTAGAGTAAAATAAATGATCAACAGAAGGGAACTGGATGAGCAGTTGTCTTCTCTTACAACTCTGCAGCTTCTTTCCCAATCCTCTTATCCTCCTCCCTTCCACACGTATTGCACCCCCTTCCCTCTTCACCCACTTCAACCTATGACATGTGGGAGGTTGTCAGACAGGTGCACCGCAGTGTGGGGGATCTCTTATTAGAACTGACAGACATCTGAGATAGAGCACGGCTCGTGTCTGCATGCTGGGGAGACACAGCCTCATTTTCATATTCATATTTTTCCTGCGTCTGACTTCTTCTAAAGCCTTCGAAGGAAGCTCGTCTTCTTCCTCGCTGGTTATCTGTGTTTTGAGTCCAGCTATAATTGTTTGCCTTCATGCTGAAATAATTAGTTTCTGTTGACTTATTCTCTCCCCAACTTCTTGCAGTCTCGGTTAGGGAGCCAAAGTGATGCAATGGCCATTCAGTCCATAAGGAACGTGAGGGGGAACAGCTTCTGTGTGGACTGTGATGCACCCAGTGAGTATAACAGCAAACCGTCAGAAAAACTACTGTAAATATTTATATATACGTTTGAAGGGGGATAAAAGCATCTTTTGTCAAGTTAAAATCCAGTAACAAACAAAACTTGTTCAAAAAAGTATTTTTTTATTATTTTACTGCTGCTGTTTTGGTAGAAATTATTGAACAAAACCTGCATTATTTGCAGCTGTAGCTCCTATTTTTAAAATGATGCCCATAGAGCCATAATATCCATGACTAAAAAACTTTCATTTATCTATAAAAATATAAAATATGATAATGTGTACATTCCTCAAACTATCATGCTGATGAATGGAGAGGAAACGGTAATTTTATGGGATTTTTTAGGTTCTTTTATGTTTTTCCTCCCTACCATTGAAGATCTTGACGTGAGTGGTTGTTGAATTTCACTCAGAAGAAGGCGAGGTGTTTATTTAACCTCAAATCAAATTAAATGCATAAGATTTTACCCAATCAGCTGATTTATCAAAGTGTAAATTGTGTTTATTTGTGGTTTTAGGTAGGGATGTTCAATGTCGGCTTCTTTAACCAATAGTCTAACTATTAATTTCTGATATGATATAAATCTAAACAGTAAAAACCGATACTGATCATTTCTGATAATCAGTCAATAATATTGGGAGGCTGATATAACTATCCAGCAGATAAATTTAATATGATTGTGTTTTATGGTAAGTTCATGAGAGAATAACCCCTTAGGTGTGGATTTTCTACTTTGTAAGAAGTGGCCACTTATCAATAATTAATTGTCTTAAACATGTGTGACTAGCAATATGTTTTCTTTATACTTTTAGTACCCATCAGTGACCAAATCCTAGACCCATCATAAGGGACCTGGTTTTAATTTATCTAACGCAATAATCAATCGCATGTGGTACATAGAACCTGTTAATGTGTACCTGACTGTTTTCCTGAAAACACCATTAAAGCTTGTTCTAATCCTCCGTCTGTCCGCCCCACAGACCCAGACTGGGCCAGTTTGAACCTGGGTGCCCTGATGTGCATCGAGTGTTCAGGCATCCACCGGAACCTGGGCACCCACCTGTCCCGCGTGCGCTCCCTAGACCTGGATGACTGGCCGGTGGAGCTCAGCATGGTGATGACAGCAATCGGCAATGCCATGGCCAACAGTGTGTGGGAGGGCGCTCTGGAGGGATACACCAAGCCGGGGAGCGACAGCACCAGGTTAGCACAATTCAGCAAATCAAGGTGCTACCTAATGAAGCGTTCAGAGATTATAGGAGGAGAAGACAGCGCCGTCTTCTCTCCATTAGCTGCCATTTATTAGCCACCCACATTTCAGCAGAGGCAGTTCACACCACAAAATGCTCCATAAGAAGCACCGGGGGGGCGTAAATGTCAGCCTACTGAGTCAAAAACACAGTTTTATGTCTTTTATTCATCCTGTGCACACTGTTCACACTATATGTTAGATCAGAGCTTGTCCTCTGCAGTTCATCCCTCTTTTCTTTTCATGGTATCAAATAAATCTCCAGTTCTGCAGCTTGAACTTTGTAATTCATAAAAAGGAGTGGCTTGAAGGACAGTATTTCTCACCTACCTGATAAATGCTCAGACTTGTTAAAGTTGTACATTTTTAGCATGTAAGTGCTAATCAAATCAAGATTTTAGAAACGAGTCCACATCTTTAACAACAGATTTATGTTATTGGTACATTTTAGAGTATAACAACATGTGATGCAACAAGTAGATTCACCAATTCTTATTTTTATCCTTTAATTTTAATTTGGGAGGATTATTTTATCCCTCGCTGGTCAGGTGGGACCCAGTGTCCCAGTCTGACTAATGACCTGTTGTGTGGCTGTGCAGGTAATTAAGCACACCATGACGGTTAAACCCCACCCTGACAGGCGGGCCCGGGGGTCCAAAGTTAGCCTGTCACCTATCCATCACACAGACCGGGGTCATCACTCTGTCTGTCACAGAGAAGACTGGCTGCAGGGTCTCCCTGGTGGCATCTGAGCTCTGGAACTTTCATAAGAAAAGTGAAAAGAGACTCGAAGGTTGTTTCTTCTTTAATATTTCAAGTTTCCTGGTGTTGCTTTTTGAAAGCAGACTGTTGGTTTCATATTTCAGGGTGAGGAGTGTATTTATCAGACAAAATTGCATATTTACTTGAGTTGATTGTACTTCTTTTATATGGCGTCTAATAAGTTATTCCTCAAACTTTTTTTCTATAAAATAATATTGTGATTGTAAAAAAAATGTCTTTCTACTTCTATTGTTGACAAGTGAAGCCATTTTAAATGCTGCCATGTTATTTTTGGGGAGCTATCATCTGTGCATTCTGCTCATCCGTACGGATTTACAGGTAAATGTATTAGAAAAAGTAACATTTCAATATGTGGTAGCAGCATTATAAAAAATGAGACCTAACTCCTGGAAAAACAACATGAGCTGCATTTTTACTTTTCATTAATGGGAAAAAATGCCAGTTTGTTTACATGAAGGGGGCGGGACTTAAAATGTGTACTGCAGCCAGCCACTAGGGGTTCTTCTGTGTTACAATGCTATCCCCAGCTATCACTTAGGTTTTTATATGCATTAATATTAGAAATAGCATCACAATGAATTTTCTTTTGCACTGACCTGAGAGCAGGTTTTTAAAGTACTAATTTTTAATGTTTTGTTTCAAGTTTGGTTAATATACATTTAAAGATACTGACCAGATACCTAAAGATATTGGCCAGAGGCAAAATTCCTTTGAACGGCATGTGTAAATAAGTATTAAAACCTCAGATAAAAAAAGATTTTTGGATTTTCACGGCTGGATTTTTGAGAAAATCTGATGTTTTTGACTAGCGCGGCAAAAACAGAAACTAGCTTCCGGTCTTAGCCCTGGGCAGCTGGTGACGTTTCACAAGGAGGTCTGCTCAAACAGCTGTAGTAAACAACCCCCAACTCCAGTGTTTCTGCGTTAAGGTTCATTTATGCTTGACACGTCCGCATGGCTCCGCGTGGCGATATTGCGTCATTTTAACAACCACGCCCCTCCACCGCGCCTCCGCACGGCCCAAAATTTACGCAACGCGCACCTAGGAAAAGCGTTATAGCAGAGAACAATGTGCCATCAGTCAGATGTAGCTTCTGAAGCCGCTGCTAGTCGTCAGATTTGTTTTTTTTTCTCTGGGATATGACTACAGGAACGGATATTGGATTAAATGATAAATGACCCACACTTGTATAGCACCTCTCAGAGTAAGGACTCCAAAGTGCTTTACACTACAGTGTATCATTCATCCATTCACACACACATTCACACACTGGTGGTGATGAGCTATGATGTAGCCACAGCTGCCCTGGGGCGCGCTGACAGAGGCGAGGCTGCCGAGCACAGGTGCCACCGGTCCCTCCGGCCACCACCAGCAGGCAAGGTGGGTTGAGTGTCTTGCCCAAGGACACAACAGCAGAATTCTTACTGGAGAAGTTCAACCAAACTCTGACCTCCGCTAGCTAGATATCACTACCGGAGTTGCAGACATGTTTGAGACTGACTCAGAAGACTCGTGACACGATTTGAACACTGAGGAGGATTCTGTTAGTTTTCAGAACCAACATCTGTACGGTTTGTTTACTTTTGTAAATGTTTCATTTCATATACAATATGTACACCTGGAGCTCTCAGCTGACTATTGGTCTTAGCTCCATCATACTGTCCCAGTATCCTTCACTAATCTACAGATAAATAAAATAATGAGCTGCCAGTTTTACTGCTGCGTGTGTTAAACCAATAGTTTACCAGAATAAGTCTTCCTGGTGCTGGAGTATCTCACTAGTTTGGCTCATTGTTTTTGCACTAATCCAGGATGGCACAAAGGTTCTGCTGGACCCAGGAGGATCTATTGTTGAAATATGGGAGTCATCTTTTAGTTCATATCTCTGTGTGTGTGTGTGTGTGTGTGTGTGTGTGTGTGTGTGTGTGTGTGTGTGTGTGTGTGTGTGTGTGTGTGTGTGTGTGTGGTACATTTCCCAAATGACTTGTTTTTTTCTAACCGAAGCTAACACTGTTAGCAGTGCTGCTGCAGTCATGCTAACGGGACTCGCCTGCTGGAGTCCAGAAGGATCGGTGAGGTTCCAGATGGATTTATAGATGTAGGTTATTATTTTAGATCAGACCTGTGTTGTTTAAAAATGCGTTTAGGACTCAGGCATATGGCTCAGACCTCTTGCTGCAGCTGCCAACGCAATTTTTCGTAATAATTGAGAGCCTGACTGTAAACAAAATACAGCTATTCACAATGTACTAGCAACAGCAGCATCCTTGTTTGACATGTTTGAGTGACGTATGCAAAACAGTTCTTCACTGTCTGGAGGAGAGAATCTTGATTTTCTATAATGATTTCTGGGAAAATTCCTTCCTTCCTTCTGGTTCATATTTATATAGATGTTAAAGTAGATGGTACAGTTTTAATGCCAAGTCGGGCCAATATCTTTAAATAAGAAATGTTGCTTTTATGGAATGTTAGCCATTTTTGTGTTGTTTATTTGTTTATTTATTTAACTAACCACATTCAGCCTGTTTGTTTTCCATTTTCTAAAATCAATTCAAATTTAGTTGTGGGGCACACTTCAACAAACCAAAGCTTATATGAGTTGCTAACATACAATATCATTTTATTGTAAATAAAACAGAGGAATTAATTTGTATGTAGATCATGATATTTCATAATATCTCTTTCTATGGTAACTGTTAAATCTCCATTTCCATCCTGTCATCCTGATGTTATCCTCCACTCTCTGGCCAGTTCAGACCTAAATGATGGCCTACAGTTGTTTATTGAATAGTATTTGTGCTGAAATGCTCCATTGTGGGACTTGATGAAAGATTATTGATGTTGAATCCTCACCCTACCGCTGTCATTCGCACATCGCCTCGAGCAGAAAGGTTCTTCACTGTCTTAAAAAACCTGATCTTGTCCTGCAGCAAGCTTTCATTGTCCAACTATAAATCTCATTTGCAGAAAAAGTCATCTTCAAACCCAAAATATCCCTTTTAATACCACGTTGTTGTATAAATTATTTCTACGTAGTTTAATGGGATGTTGTCTTTTTTTCTTTGTCATGAAATCAGAGTCTTGTGCTTGTTTATCCCTCTTGAACTTGAATAAAGCAAATATGGAAGGATTTTAATTATGATGCATCAGTGACGTGCAGCAGCTTTGTGATGGCACCTATGCATGCATCGTATGGCTGCTGACTGGCTAAAACATTAGTGACACCTAATCTAAACGACTCAGTAACTACCTGAATATCAACCTGGTTTCTGATTGAATGTCTTCTGCAAGACTAGCTTTACTCTCATTGCATTTTTGAGATATAACTTGAATGCATTCATCCACAAGATTGGTTTAGTTTATGATATTCTGGATCAGGGCAACACAATATATACAGATTAGTCCTCTGGGAGAGGTTTTGCCTCTCCTGATTACCTGTTTTAGCAATTGTACAAGAATGATTCTACACTAGTACTTATGAGTTTTTAACAGAAATGTATTTAACGACATTTTAATCATTTCTGGCTGCTAATTATACAGCTTTTTGCAATGTTTTATCTATTGACCAAAGTGTCACAGCATTACTTATGTGTTTTTAATTAATTCTAATATTACATCATCAGATTTTTTATATGTTGTATTAGACTTAATTTCATCAAAGTCATAATGGAGCATATCTTGAGGATAAGAATAATAAGTTGTGACATTGCAAAACGCTCTTTAGCCCCTTGTAGAAAAGAATGCTGCCAATTTGCTGCAACGCCATGGCGGCATCAGGGAGCGTTAGGTCGTTTATAAATGGTCAGACCATGACGGTAATGTTGCGCAATCGTGTCCTTTTTACAAAAGATTACACAATGGCGGTATAAAGCGAGTTTTGAGGTGGTCTCTGCTGCTGCCGCGGACTTCCGTTTGTCTTGGTCATAACTTGCTTTTTATCATGATTCGAAGTTGAGCTCCTTGAGTTTTTTTTAACGAGCTACTCCAAAAGGCAGCTGTCCTCCACAGTCCCTGTGCAGCCTCTGATGATCTGACCTCCAGCTCTAATGGCGAGAAGCTCCTAGAGCTCTGCATCGCTCCAGTTTATTATCTCAGCTGATTTTGTTTACAAAGCGAAACTTGCTGCCCGTTTTTCCTTTCATAGTTGCTGGCAGTAACTCTCCACGTGATCATGGCACTTCCCTCTGTTGTGCCAAGGCATAATATGCGTTCACAAGTCTGGCGTTGCAGTAATTTTACTACCAAGCGTGGCGGCGCGAATGCTGCAAAATTCCCGCAACGCCATGCCACTACAGCACGTTCATAACACTACACTGATTTGCTGGCATGGTGTGTCTTCTAAAAAGGACCCATGATTGGTGTTGCACTTAAAACCATCAGCGACCAGTCAGTGTGATCAGCTTAAACTGATCTATTGAACAATCTATGTTCTTCCTATCTCAAAGTACCAGTTCACATTAGCAACGCTGTTTGTTTTTTCTTTCGAAATGAAAAAGTTCATGCCAGTAAAGATTTGAATAATTTTCATTGTTGTCCTTTTAGAAAAATCTGAATCAGCCACTTAAGACCAGAATCGGTGCACCTCTGTTCATCATATACTCCTAATCCTGTGAGTCTGGTAAAGATGCAGTTATACATTTAAAAACACGGTTTATGCACTATTTACTGTTTATGTACTTTTGTCTAATCAGATATCTTGACTGGCACATTTTTATTCAGAAGTAGCTTTATTGCACATAACAGCTTAATTTTTTGTTTTTGTTTTTCTGCAAGGAAAGAAGAGAGTTAATAAAAAATGTTTTTGCAGTCCTGCGACCCAAAAGTTGTTCCAAGTGATTTCCACTGACTAATGCACACTTAAAGGAACTACCCAATGACTCATCGGTTTACTTTTGTAATCTCCCCACTCATTGTAAAGTGGTGACAATGCACATCACCAGTTATAGTTTATGAGTCGACTGGATCGACGCTGACCCTGGCTGTCAGCATCTTACTGGGCAGTTGTTCTTTTAATTAGCACCTGGGAGTCATTGTGTTTTGCACATAGCCTCTAATTTCTTGGCACGTTTGTGACAAAAACTGAATATTTTGACGGATACTCTGGGAGTGGTCAGCTAGCGTTACTGTTATCTTCCTCTAACACACACACACACACACACACTCATGGAAACGATTCTCATTTTGGGGGCTGGATATCCCGGAGCGTGGACGGATGTGGACGGCTATCCCTCAAAGATGGTGGGGGGCCTCTCGCTGTCACCCTCTGTAGGCTCTGCGCCGCCCTCGGCCACAGGCGGGTAATAGCTCTGATGAGAGCCCTCCACTTTGTTTCAGAAATAATTTGCCGCTCCTGCCGCCTGCAGGGGCTGCGTGGTAATAAAAATGAATCACACCACTAACCTCTCCAAACCTGCCCCCTCTGCCTGTTTTAACCCCTTCTGCTTCGGCTGCAGCGTCAACGTCTCAGGCTGGTTGTGAAATCAGTGCTGGGTTCAAACGGCTCGTGTTGAAAGAGTTGTCTACATTATCTTCTGCCCCACATTAGCCCTCCAAAACGCTGTTCACAGGTTAGTAGTGCTGGAGTGCCAGCTCTCTGAAGAGTCTGTTTTGCCAGGAGTGTTAGTGGAGGAAGACTAATTAATTAAGACAAATGAATGACTTGGTCTTCCCTTGTCCTTTCTCTACTTTCTCTTCCTAAATGAAAACCACAGGTCAGTAATTATCCCTGTGTGGGAGATGGAGAACCTTGGTTGCTAATTGCCAATGTGCCACTAGGTCTCAGGGCCAGGTGGACAGAGAGGAAGGAGGACTTATTAACCATGCATTTTAATCTCAGCCCTATTTGGAAATCAAAATGAGAAAAAAGGGGTCTAATTACCTGAAAAATGAAGGATTCAAGCCAGTGGCCAAGACTTAAATATGTGCACTACATGAAGCAATGTGCACACTTAAACGGGCCATGTGTTCCCGTCCCCTCAGCTTTGTGTGAGAAGCAAGGGTTCAGCAGGGGTTAACAGCATGAGCGTTTAAGAGTGTTAGTCTTTCTGGCACAAAAACACAACCACTCAATCATGAGGGGTCTGACAACCTCATTAATGTCACAATATATTCAGCTCATCCCTTTTTGCCTGCCTTTAGCGCCCAGATGCTCTCCCATTGGCGATTCTTTAGGGCTGAATAAAAGAAAGAGAAACACTCTATTGAATTCTGGTCATCTGCTCTGACTGTGCTGTGGAAGACAGAGAAACTTGTAAAAATATTTGTCTTTATTGTTTTGGAGCTAGTATTCTCACAGCAGAGCAGAGCTGGTTTAAAGTGTAACTCGCTGGACCATAGGAGGCCTTATTTAGCGCTCTTGTTGAGGCGTTTACTGTGTTGCTCCTTCATTTCTCACCCTTAGCAACCTTTGATGCTTAGAGGCCCAGCTTTCTCTCCCTCTGTCTTTCCCCTCTCAGCCCCCTCTCCGTCTTTCTGCTGTCCCTCTCTGCTCTTCCCTCCTCGCAGTTTGTGGAAGTGAAGCTGCTGGCTGCATGGGAATCAGTCGTATAGAAGTCGCCCACCCCCCGCTGGGAAGTCTGTTCAAGCTGGTCCAACCCAGGACCCCCCCTTCCTCTCTGTTCCACCTTCAACCCTATTTCTCCCCTTCACTGCATCTGTTTGATGTGTCCACAGTGGAGTTGGATGCTCGTGGAGACGAAGGAGGAGCTAGGGGAGCTTTGATAGTTGCGTTTGAAAGATGGGGCGAGTCGTGGGACAGACATCCTCTTCCTCCTATGGACCGCTGCGCCTTTATTGCAGGCGATCAGATTGGTCATTCCGAAGCATCGCGAGCTCCACCTCCGCCGTCTCAGTTTCCCTTCCCCTCTTATAAATTCCCGTTTGCCTTTTGTCTTTCAGGCTTGACTAATTATCCTTGTTTGTTCCTCTTTATTTGAATTCAGTCATGTGTTCTTGACTCTGTGGGCTGGGTTTAGGAGAATCATTCTGCCATTTGCCACTTAATTAAGTCAGGGTCAGAATACATTGCTCGACGGAGAGCTGAAGGGACGGAGCGGTAATAGAATTATAAAAGAGGCCTTTCTCCACTGTTGGGGCTGCCTTTATCTCAGCAGGACCTGCAAAGGCAAATGAAAGGAGACACCAGCTCTAAACAGGAATCTCATTTCCACATTAAACTCTGGAAATGTTTTTGATGTTTGCCCAGAATTTCACTCCCATCAAAGTCGAGGAAAGTCGAATGTTGCTTGTGCCGAGGGATAACCGAATAGCAGGAGTAGGCAGTGGCAAAACGTGGTAGAGAACGGTGTTTTTATTGGGAACTTAAAGGTCCTTCTATCCCCTGAGCAACAGTGAAATTCAGAAGAAGTATGTGCCCGAGCCCGGGTGGGGATGTTCAGTGTGTTTGAGCTTGGAGAGCTGTGTGAGTGTACACAGGAGTAGCCATTAGATCAATTTCCTAAATATCCTCCCCATGCTGTGAAAATTCCCTCCTTTTTACCCCTCTCCACCTGCCCTCCTACTTTGTCCTTGCACTTTGAGATGCTAAATCTGCTGATTTTATTTTTCTTCCTCCTGCTGTGAGGAAGTGTCTTTTTCAAGAGTCTCAGTTTCCCCCCCCCCCCCCCCCCCCCACGACTGTCTAAACCCTACCTCTGTTTGGATTGTTCTGCTACTTCAAACAAAAGACAGAGGCGGGATTACCATTTCACTTCCTTTCACGCTCTTTTTTTTTCCGAGAAGCAGCAGCTTGGGAATTCTGAAGAACTTCTGCTTGGCAGTTTTTGCTCCACCGTCTTCTTGGGAATCGGCTTTTCTAGTAGCAAATTTGTGTAATTCAAAGCTCGGCATCAGCAGTGAATGAGGTCTCTTCCTGCAGGTCTTGATGGCCGATTTTGTAGCGAAGGCTAATGAAGTGTCCTCTGGGCTCCTTTCTGAGATGTTGACGTCTTCCGGCTTTCTTCAACCTTTTTGTTTCACATCATGGTGCTAACTTTATGCCTCATTTAGCTCATATTAATTCACTGGGCTCTACAGATTCAGTGTTCATTCAGTGCTCCAGCTTTTTCAAACAAACTGTGGACAACAGCTCCTAGTGTTTTTTAGATTTCTTGTTACGATATTGCCTCGAGGGGTCCAGCGGGATGTAGCTACAGTTTTCAGAAAGTCCCAAAATCTCTAAAAACACTTTTTAACCAAGAGTTCATCTAAACCAAAGAGGTGGAGAGGCCGGACAGCCCCTTGCCGTTCTGAGCACTCCACCAGTTCTAAGGCCAATTGATTTATTAACAGGCTTGTCCAGAATGACTGAGCAGGGACTGACAGAGGTCTTACGCCATAAAACTTCAAGCAACTGCAATTGCCTGCTATTAGCGGTGTATTGTTGGTCACATAACCTCCTCCTATAAGAAAAGGTTTCCTCATGGCCTGGAGGGCTGAATGACCTCCACATTTCCAGGGTTTTCCAAAAATGTAGCAATTAGCTTATCCGTGCCTCAGCTTTTAAAACCAATCTTAAACATAGTTTCAGTTCCTTTATGAGCCTCGAGCAGTGGTTTCGCAGTTACCTAATAATGGCTTGGGTGATGATAATTAAAACTTTCTCTTCTTGCAAGTTTAATTTTGCTTTTAGGAACAGTCACCCGACTCATTGTTAAAAGACAAAGTTTGCTCAGAAAGGAGTCTGGTAGAAAATGGTATGAGCCTGATGCAGATTAGTGGATTTGAATGTGGATTTCATCCGGATCTGCCCTGCGATGGACTGGCTATCTTTCTGGGGTGTACCCCACCTGATTTCCCATTGACCCCACCCACCCACACACACACACACACACACATATCCACAGTAACATTACTGACTTACAACGTTTTATTCTGTCATAGTTTAATCCATTTGGAGGACAATTGCAGATGTGTTTTGTAAAATGTGGCATTCAATGACCAGAAGAAGATGTGTTTTTTATGGGATAATTTTCCAGTGTTGAGAGTTTTGTATCAGCAATTTTAAAGCAGCGTGATTTATGCTTATTTTCTTTTGCAAAAAGCAACTCTTCTGATTTTACTAATGCCGGTAGTTTTGAACGACATCTGCTGATGTCATTTCCTACTGAGTTATGACTAATCAGCGTGAATCAACCAAAAGTTTTGCTCACACAGTGACACAGCCCTGAAATGGCTCATTCTGGAAGGTACTGAAACTGTTAAGAATTAAACTACTACATTTCCTTTACGTTAGAGGAATTTTGTGCAAAAACTTTGTAAACGTGTTTTATATTGACCATAGAACAATTATTACTTAATTTAAAAAGTCATAATATGACCCCTTTAATCCTTAGCACCTCTGTTTGAAGCTGAATAAAGTTTTGAAGTCCTAATTGGAGCTGGAGCTGGGCACAAAAAGTATAACAATATGTATTTCTAAATACTTTTTCCTCAATAGACATGAGAACGAGGGTAATACTTGGGTTTTCTGATGCGCATGAAAACGCACTGATTGGACGGGTTTAGCGACAGAGCTGCGATGGAGAACAAATAAAAGATGGCGTCGGATCTTGAATGGTGACTCATTTGAAACTGCTTTAGCATCTACTTTGAACTATTTAGACTTGGGCTTTTCTTTGAGACATAAGTCTTTTATTTTGACAAAGGATGTATGGCGGACTGCCTCAGTGACTGACGTCCGTATAGACGAATACATCACATTGTTTGTGGCCCTGATTGGTCTGCTGTCCAACTGCATGCAGAGAAAGTTTGAAAGACAACCGTAGATTATGTTCCACGACTGGGTTCAGTGAGTCCTGGCCTGACCATATATTTACATATCCAGGCTACCGAAAACATTAATGATTAATAAAAATGGTGATTAGTTTGATGTAGTTTTATATGGTCATATTGACCAGCCCTGACTGAAGCCAGACTTTCATTCACACATGCAATATTTTCTACAAAGATGCTAAAAAGAAGAAATACTGTCGGCCTTAAGTTTGAGTCATGCCCAGCTGTTTTAAGGACATGAAACAGTTAACAGAAAGTCACTCACTACCCTCTCCTTTTCCTGCTCTTTCTACCAATTCCCCCTTTCCCGGGATCCACTGATTACCTCTTTCTTGTTCATTCCTCATTTTTCCTTTTCTTGCATTTAATTTTTCTCTTTATATTTTTTTTTGATCATTTAATTTTTCATTTTCACATTTTTGTTCTTCGCCTCGTGATTTTCATCTTGAGAGGTGCTGTATAAAAGATTGTTCTTAAAGACCTGATGGTTGTGCTGAAACTGATGTCTGACTGGCACTCAGACAAGCTGGAGCACGCGACCATTTAGATAAATTACCATTAAAAGTTATTATTCTCCAATTAAAAGTCTCAAAGTTTGATGAAATAAAATTCGAGAAAGACCAACTTTCTTTCATGGATGTGATGTTTAGCTGCTTATCTGAAAGGCAGATTTTGGCCATTTCCACCTTTATTAAGATGAAACACAATTGAATGGAGTTGGACTGTCAGGTTGTACATGCTGCTGAGCCTTGGCCCGTTGATAAAGAGTCCCGCGAGAGCCTTGTCACTCCAGCCAGCGTCGCCGCTTTAACCGATTCGTACGAACCTTCTCCTTTCTGTCACTCACCCACAGATCCAAACAACAGCCTCTTTCTGCTCCCCTTATCACACTGACTGACAGGGTCACAGGGTCAGCATCACACTGGGCATGCTCAGTCATTCACATATTGATATTGATTTTATTTTTTTGGGGACAGTTTGTATGTGAGTATGATATGAGGGGTCAAGATGGAAAGCAATAGATAGAATTCTGCCCGACGATAGAGGACGGAGGCTCTCCTCCATCTCCATTCTCTGCCACAGGCCGGAGCGAAGGAGCCCCACATCCAGCCACCTCTTTCTGGCTGCCATTCAGCCCCATCGATCTGACTCAGGGCCCAGCCACCCCCAAGGGAGGCCCAGGGCTAGAGGCACACTGCCTCTTTTGTGGAAGGGATCCACCAGTTCAGACTGACAGCCGACAGCACTGATAAAAATGCGTCCCCCACCTTCCTGTATTGTCCGCAGCAGACATCCTGTTCGAGGTGTGTAACCTTTAGAAAGCTGGCTAAGCTATAACCGCCGTGGCGTTGACCGTAATCACACAAAACTGGAATGGTGCCCAGAGCGCCGCACCCTTTGGCATTCTCTGATCTCTCCAGCCTATCTTACTGTATTATTTCCCACTGTGAACGTGTGCGATAATGGAATCACTTTTCCGGTGCTCTAATAATTTAAAAATGTCACTATACTTCAGTGAGTCTCACAGGCCAATTACTGTAATGTTTCCCCAGTGTGTTCACAGTCTATTTTCTGTGTGTGACTCTGCCTTTAAATTATAGCCTCTAATTTATTCCGAACCTTCTTTAACCAAGGTGGGAAATTGCTCGTAGCAAGTTCACCATGTTTCCCCTGGCCTGACCTGCAGCTGCTCCTGTCTGTTTTCCTCTGCAGGGAGCAGAAGGAGAGCTGGATCCGGGCCAAGTACGAGCAGAAGCTGTTCCTGCTGGGGCTGCCCCAGTCCGACGTTCCTCTGGGGCAGCAGCTGCTCCGAGCGGTGGTGGAGGATGACCTGAGGTTGGTGGTGTTGCTGCTGGCCCACGGCACCAAAGAGGAAGTCAACGAGACTTACGGGGATGGAGACGGACGCACCGCATTGCACCTCTCGTGTGCCATGGCCAATGTTGTCATCACGCAGCTGCTCATCTGGGTGAGCTTGGATGGGAGGTTTACAGACAGCCATTTTTGTTCCAGCCAGTTTGTTCACCTTGGTTCAGTTTAAGACTTTCAAAGAGCCAAAGTCAAACTTTAAATCCAAAAGTTCAAGTTAAAGGAAAAGTTCTCGACAGATGAGGGTTTTTTTTTTCCTCTGGTGTTGAAGTGTAAAGATCTTAAAAATACATAGTTCATTCTGTTTGTGCTTTAAAAAGGTCACTATGTGTTGGCCACCTTTGAAAATACTGATTTGATTTGAGCAGCTGAGTTTTTCACATAATTTGTTAGGTAAAAAAGCACAAAAATATTTAAGTCGATACTTGGATGCAGAACTTCAAAATAGAAGAAAAGGTGCAGAAAAGGAGCAAATTTCACATTTTTAACAAAATCTAAACTGCACTTAAGCTAAAAAATCCACTTTTCTTGTTTTCTGATTGATCTTTGGAGAAAATGAAGGAGCCTTGCTGGAATGATGTAATAGAGGTGAATGGAAAAGGTGCAGATTGCTAAGTTTATATCACTTATTTATTTAGAATCAACAGATGCAAAAATAATTTAATATCTGTTTGATATGGGGAGAAAATTATTTATGAGATTAAATGTGCTTTTGAGGATATTTAGTTTCCTATCATGTAACAGCTTTTCTACCCCCCTCTGCTGCAGTACGGAGTGGATGTGAAAAGTCGGGATGCTCGTGGCCAGACGCCGCTGTCCTACGCCCGTCGAGCAGGAAGCCAGGAGTGCGTCGACATTTTGCTTCAACACGGCTGCCCCAACGACTCCAGCAGCCTGACCTCCGCGCCCACGTCCAACATAAGCCTCCGAAACCCCAACATCAACAACAACAACGCCCAGTGTGATCTCAACCGCAGCATCAGCATCATGTAGAAGCCAGAACTCAACTCTGTTTCTCTTCTTGGTACTTCCACCTCTGTTTCACTGTGTAACCCAGAACCAGAACGAAAGGAGAGATGCCAGGAAAAATCAACACACTGTTGATAATTCACTGCGTTGCAGGCTTGAATCTGTATATTGTACATTTATTATTGTATTATTTTTAATTCATTTTGTTTTGTAACTTTATTCAGACTTGGTCTGATGGGATCATGATCAGCTTTAAGTTTTTTTAAGCATCAACCAAACTAGCGAGGCTTCCTTCTGGCATTCGTCCCTAAAGAACAGTAAAGAAAAAAATCCTTACTGTTTTAAACATGTCCTATCACGTCTTCTCTTCTTTAGTGGCGTGAGTTAAGTTTTATAGTATAAACCTCCTTCGAAGTCCTAAGCCTCAGCACCATAATACAAAAAATGTAAAAAAAAAAAAAAAATGGATTGAAATGCCGATCTGGAGACAAACTAAATCTCTAACAATAGCTGCCACAGCTCTCATAATGATGCATGTGTTCGACACAGCCATCAAACTCTTTCGTGCTATTCATATACAAAGGCAAAGCAATTATAGTTAAAGAGGCCAAATGATTTAGATACTTAATTCACAGGGAAATGGATTCGGATCATCATAAAGGAGCTGATTGCAGAATTCCTATTGGGTTGGAAGTGAGTCATTTTCTTCACCCACAATCCTTCAGTAAAAAGTGTCCGTGACTACGGAGGGATTCAGGGGCAAAATGTTTTACCACTATTAAGCCACATGGCTTTGTAAGCGTGCCTCTTCAATCAGAATTCATTCACATTCAAAGGTTTGATTGGAGCCGTGAAATTCTTCCATTATGATCTCTTTGTTGGAATAATTTTACGATGAGTTTTGTTGGTAATTGTTCTACGTATTCGCTTTAGTTCCAACCAGAAGATCCAGAAAACACCCGTTAGCCTCCTGTGGCTAAAAGATGGGACACCGGTACTTTATGGATCATATCTGCTGTTGACTCTGTGATGTGTGTGTGTGTGTGTGTGTGTGTGTGTGTGTGTGTGTGTGTGTGTGTGTGTGTGTGTGTGTGTGTGTGTGTGTGTGTGTGTGTGTGTGTGTGTGTGTGTGTGTGTGTTTGAACTTAATGCGATTCAGTAAATGTGCGCAGCAGTTACTGAGCACCCGGGCATTTCTGTTTTATATAAAGGACACTCGAGACGAGACGGTGAAGATTCGGGAACAAAACTGTGTTTTATTGTACAAATATTTGTAAAAAGTAGTTTTGTTCTGTTGCCTTATTTCTTTTAAGAGCAGTTTGAACCTTCTCAGACTTGTCAATATAACGTATCCTTCTTTCATCCATGAGAATTCCCCATGAAGAGCAGGCAATAAAAGGGATTTCAGTCAGCGACAGGTCTATAGAGGGATGTATGCTAAGTTTGTATTTTGTTTTTTATTTATAAAACTGTACAGTATTCCACAGCCACTTTTTTTCCTTTAAGTTGGGATTAAAAAAACAACTTCAGGTGCAACTTTTGTTTGATTTTGATGAAACAAGTCGATTTTAATGAGTTTACAAAGGCGGGATTATTTGTTTACAGAAGGAGACGTCACATGGTACCTAATCTGCAATAATTTTGCTGTGAGCCAACTCAAAGTGTATATGTAGTCAAAAGAGGAAGAAGCAATGTTGTGAAGGAACCGGTATATTTGACTTTTTTCCTGCTTAAATCCAGTATAAGGAAAACGAAATCTAGAAAAGTTTTCTTTCATACGCTACAAAAAAAACTTCTTCCTGCTTTCATTTCATAGGAAATGAATCTACGCTCCACATGAAAATTAGGTTAGCTAAAACATATTCTAACATTCTTTTCCTTTTGCAGTCCATCTTCCACTTTTACTTTAGAAATATGTGTCGCCAAAGAAGAATTAGCAACTTTTCCTGCAGGATTTCCTGCCTTTTCCTCAAGTGTTACATCTTGTGTACTTCAACTGCTTTAGTAGAACTGCTAAAAGGAGTGAAATCTTTTTAAAAGACCTGTGATTAGCTGTTTCATCACAACAAGAACCCTCAATTGCCTAAAAATAGAAACAAATTCATGCTTATTCTCTGCCCACTTGAAAAAAATAGTTTATGGTTGAATTTTTGTCCATTAGTGCCAAAATTCTTGATCGTAATGAATTATTTTTTTTTACAGATTAAACAACCTTAAAACACACAAATTTTAAGTTGAATCAACCTTTTTTTTATCTAACTTTAAAATAGATTAGCAAAATTCCCCAAAACTGAAAAATTAAAGCCACAAACCTTTTATTATTATTTTTTTAATCGTACTGTAATATCAGCCTTATTTCTGATAATGACTTGACCAACTTATTCCACTGAGTACATTTAACTGTCCAGCGGGATAAAGGCAGAGTTGAACCCTTATTTGCTTACCGTAGACGAGGAAGGGAAAACACTAGAAGCCTGCCTGATTGAACACAAACACAATATGAAGTGTAAATATTAGCTTAATGTTTTTTATCTAAAGATAAAAACCTCCTGGAGAAACAAACTGAACTGGTTTTGGTACTCTAGATCCATAAACCTCATTTTGATATGTTGTTTGTGTTTCTCTTTAGGTGTATTTTTTAGATGCTCTGTTTGACTTTAACTGACCATCTTTGGTACTTGTGTATAATGATGTACATTTGACATATTTATAATGCCGTTTGTAAATATCTTTTATTGTGTTTGTTTTGTTTGCCTTTTCCTATTGTTTCCTTTTTCTTTTTGTTCAGAGCGTGAAACAAAGCAAAGGCTAAAGAGTAATATGTTGTATGCTTGGATGCTTGGCTGACTGTTGACCTATTAATAAACACTCAAATAAAACAATGTAGCCTTCCCTGAGTTTGGGGAATCTGACACATTTGTCGTGATTGTGTCATCCAGTTACGCTCCATCGTGCTCGTCCGCAATGCTTTGAAGTTTTCTTTTTGCTTTGCTCTTTTAGCAAAAAAAATGTAAAGATCAAACAAAGATGACCTGAGAAAATGCTAAATGCAGTTTTCTAATTATAACTTTACTGATCAAAGGATAAAAATGATCCAAACCAAAACCCTGACAAATTCAGTCAAGCTTTTGTGGTAAGCATTGCTGTGGATGAATTTTGTCCCGCCTCTAATTCTGAAGGGCTTTCCAGCATGAACGGTTTGTTTAGGGTCAAAGGTTAGATATTCTTTCAGTCAGGGTTTTCTGGTAGAAAACAGAATTCATGGTTCCGTCAGTTGCAGCAAGTGGTCCTGAAGCAGCAAAGCAGCCCCAGACCATCACACTGTCGCCACCGTGTTTGTTGGAATGATCGTTTTCTACATTTGTCTCTTCAGTCCACAGAATATTTTCCCAAAACTCTTGGAGAGGTTGAGACGTGCTTGTGTGTTTTTGGTCAGCTGTGCTTTGTTGAATAATGACCTCTGACCTTAAACAAGCCCGCAGAGCTCAAAATGTTCTTAATGTTCTTTAGAACATGACATAATTGTTTTTAAGATCGTTTAGCTCACTTTAATTTGTCAGACAGGTTGCATTTAAAGATGTGGTTCACTGATAATCAGTCATTCTGAGTTTTTCATGCAGACTGAACATGAAAATATTCTACTATCTCCTGCATTAGCTTCTGGTAGAAAATAGACGGTGAAACTCTAGGATTAGAAAACCCTCAGAGATCTACGTCACACTGTCACATAACATTCATGGACTCACCCATCTTGGCTCGCAACGGGAAGGCTGTTGTTGTGTTAGCGTCCAGGAAACGGCAGAGAACGTCTCGGCTAGTAGAAACTAACTGTTAGCGTTAGAAACTCCACCACACAGCAGAGCTCTTTCAGACTTGTGTTATTTGTGGAGGTAAAACATCAACATTGCAAAGCAAACATTTAGAGTCAGTGGTGGAGTCGTGCTGCTGTTAGCAAATCAGAGGTGAGATGTCTTAGATATCAGAAAATAAGACTCCAGACTCTGCTGTCTGAAGCTATGTCCTCCTCCAGCTGATTTCTCTGTGCTAACACAGGCACTTCTGGGCTTTCCCCCCGGTTACAACATTAAAAGCATTAATTACTACTACAGACTATTGATTAAACAGGTGTTGAACACCATTTGTTTAACTCGTCTGGCATCAATCAGGTGTGGGTGTGGCTCATGAAATTGATTTCAGCTTTCCAAATAATGTAGTTTATCACAGTTGGTTCAGTGATATACAGGAGAACTCAATAAGGGGACAAACATTTTCACCTGTGGCGGCTTCAGACAAGGTGAGACTGAATTTCTCGTCGCCATTGTTTCCTCTTTTACTTGTTCCTTCATCACTGACACAACTCAGCCGTCACAGGCTAATTAATGTAAACCTCCTCACTTCCTGCCTGCGGGACCCCCAACAGCTGCTGAAAGAGGATTAAGATAAAGAGGTGAGCTTAGTGTCAAGCAGCACAACACTGTGGGGAAAAACCCAAGATCCCAGTGTTCAGAGGAGTCAAGCTCCTACTAATCCACTCCTTATTTCCTGCTAATCTTGTCTCACCATATCTTCATCCTCTTTCCTTCTTTTTGTTGGCCAGCTTTGTTTGCTCTTCATCACCTGGTCCCATCTTTGGTTTCGGCCTCTTCCTTCCCCGACGTAGGTGGAGGAGTCGCGCTTAAAGGCTGTCGGCTTCCTTGCTGTTGGGATTTGGTCAACAGACCCTGACCATTTCTTTGTGTGTTTGGTTCTCATCCTGCTTGGAGGTTGATTCAGATGGTCTGTTGGTTTCGAGAGAATCCAAACAGATCAGTCATTTGATTAAATAAAGTTTATTGTAGCATCAAACTTGTTAAATTGGAAAATGAGCCATTTTATACTCATCTAAGTGCATGAAGAAGTGATCTTTTATCATTTAGAGGTTTAAGCTGTTTTAAGTGAGATTTTGTAATTGTTTAATGAAATCTTCGACAACCTGAAATTCCTACGACTGCTGTCTGCTGCAGCAGAAATACTTGAGTGCAGGAATAATCAACAGAATGATGTCTGAATATTGAAATATCACAATAAACCTACAAAACACGCCCAAATTCTAACGAGTCTGCATCATTCCTGAGCTTTCTCATGCCATCTAGATAAAAATCACCAAAAACACGGTAAAAAAAAATAATCTAATTTATGATGGGGCCTCACATCCTGACAGACCCTGGCCACTTGTGTTTGTTGTGGTGAGACTGGAGCTCTAGCTTGTTGCTGCTGTGTGTTTTGATATTTCATCAGAGCCTGCTAAACAGTGAGGAGGGCTCTCTGCCGCCCACCTCTTCTCAGACAAATTGCCTCTGAGATTGCAGAGGTGGGTCTGAGGCTGATGGATGGGAACACAAAGACCTGACGAGACCATATTTGCAAACATTAAATCCATATTTCCTCAGCAGCTAGCAGCCACGGGCTACTTTAATAGTGTTCAGCCCTGACCTGAATTCCACATCAAATTGAGCAGTAGTTTGTCTTAAATGATCGTAATCTAAACATGCTCCCGTTACTTTCTCCACCTCCTTTATCAGTAATTATATTCACTCCCTGTTCGTCTCAACACCTCTCCTCTCCGGAATCCCTGCAGACTTGAACATCCATTCATCAACTCCAGCTCTGTCATGTCGAACCCTTACATTCATGTTGCACTCTGCCCTTCAAAAAGCAGCTGAAGACTCACTTGTTCAAGCTGGCTTTTGTATGACCTTCTTCACCACTCTGTCTTTATTCTGCTCTCCCCACCTATTCCACCTTCCTCGGGATCCACTGATTTCCCTCTTTCCTATTCACTCTCTCTCTTTCTTAACCCTTTGATGCATAATGGTCACAGTGGACAGGTTCTCAAAATTGTTATTTATTTATTTTTGCTATTAAGCACAGCTGTTGAAGACTTTATTGCATGTGAGCCCCTCCATTTGGGCTTCAGCAAGTCAAGCCAACATATTCCATGTTCAGAATGCACGCTGTCCACTGAGCAGGACATGTATAAATTATTTGTAAATTAACATAATGTTACGAAAAATATTTGTTGAAATTTGTTTCATTCACACCTAAAGATGAATGAAAAAAATTGTTTAAAAAATTGTGGTTGAAGATTTCATAATTCATGCATCAGAGGGTTAACATTTTTTCTTTTAAATCCCAATTGCCTATTTTTGCTAATTTTAAATATATTTTCTAAATGCTTTTTTATATTTTAACATTTTTTTGTTTGTTTTTGTGAAGCGCCTCTTGATTTTTATCTTGAGAGGCGCTATGATATTTTCTTCTTCTTCTTCTTCCCTCCCTGACTCCTCTGAACTCAAGTTTCCATGCTGATCTCAATATCCTCTCACTAATGTGCAAATTTCAGTACATCTCTGCTAACCTGGCCTTCTCCTCCCCACCACCACCTCTTCTGACCTCTTTTGTTTTACACAAACGCTCAGTTCCCCAGCACCTTCTTCCATTCTTCTTCCTCTCCCCTTCCCTGTTGGCTTCTGCCTGCATTTTGCTGTTAATTTGCCTGAGAATGCATTAGATGTAATGAAGGCTGAGGGCCGAGGGAATCCTCCAGGGTTCCATTAATCATCCCCCCTCAGACAGGCAACCTTGATTACAAGTGGCAAGAAATTCATTAGAGCCGGGCCTCTGACAACTCTTATCTCCGCCACTAGATCTGACTCATTAGGCAGCCAAATTAAAGCTATGATGGCCCTGATGAAACTCATCGCTTGTTTATCTTGTGCGATTTGATGCATCTGCCCATACATCACTGTAGCCACAGCCACCCGGACCCTCCCGGGGAGCTGCGCCTTCAGTCTGAGCCGAGCATCCACTCACACAGCCGGACAGTAATGAGGTTCCTCGCTTTCCTCTCCCTCTCCGTACAGGTGGGAATGAGGACATATTAGGCATCTCATGGAAAGAGCGTCTGATATTTCAATTTGAGATTCGCGTATCCCACTGAGCAGCTTTGTCACAACTCAATTGCTTGGAAATTATCTTTAAGAGGAGTTATTCTAAACTAAGAAATAGTCACAGGAAGCTGACAATGAACTTGGAAGTTTGAGTTAAGCTTCATCTCTGCTCCTCATCATCACCGTGCAGCTCACGGCGACTGAAATAGCAGCTGCACTCTGGCACAACATCGTGGAATGGACAATAGTCAGCTCTTGTATCATAATAAAACTCCTGCATGCAGCTATCACTCCTCCAATCCCCATCCAAGTGTCAAAGTCTTGATATATGAGGTGGACGGAGAAATAAACTTCATACCTCACCAGCGCTCAGGTCACGGCGGGCCAGTTTGTGCCCTGACGGTCGAACCTCAGATCAGATTTATTTTAAGATGCTCCCAAAAAAAAGGCAAAACTGCCAAATAAGGAATTCTAATAAAAACAATACATTTTTGAAGGGGATTATTGAGCTGCAGTTTTGAGGCCTGGGTTTTATTTTGAAGGTGGGACACATGAGTTACTTTCTTTGGAGTGAGGGGAAAATACTTCAACATGCTCTGGAAACGGATCTGGAGCGCCAGAGCTGCAAGTTTCCACTAAAACATTCAGCATTCCTTTTTCTGATGAAAACAGACGGATGTTATTCTTGCAATGGATTATTCAAATATTGCTGCCTTGAGGTGCGTCCTTAGATGTGTTTATTTCCCTCATGGTCTAGATTTTTAACTAAATAGAACTCATTTTTAAAGATTTTTGGCATTTAGATAATATTAGATTTTACAGTTTTTCATTTGATTTCTTGACATTTCTGATAACATATTAAACCAAACTTGTTTAAATATTCCACAGAAACTCTGATTTTTTTGTTTAAAAGTTTTTTGTCACCATAAAATGACCCGAAGGTGCCGCTGGTTGTGGTGTGTGTGCTGACTGATGGAGAAGTTCATTAGATGTGTTGAATGTGCTCAGCCTAATGAGGCTTCATCTGTCCACCAGCGACAACATGGCCTCCTGAAGAGAAATCAATCACTGCGCCTATTTAAAATACGTTCGTCTACCTTTCACATCCTGATGTATCTGAAAAGGAGCAAAAATCATTTCAGCAGATTAAAAACTGAAGATGTGACCTTGGATCAGTGAAAAACAAACATTCAAACTAAACTTAAATAATATTGGAAACAAAAAAAATGTTTTCATCTAATTATTTGGAACAAACTAAAAGTTAAAGATTGTAATTCATTGAAAATGTGTTGAATTTGATCAACTTTGTTTTTGATTTCACAAATAAAATCCCACTTTTCAGGAAAGAAGAATGTTTTTAAATAGAACCTGTCATCTATTAATAAAAATAATAATCCAAACTGGATCCCAGTTTTCATATAAAGCAATTTATTAGGTCAAATATACTTTACAGTTGTCCCTTGTGTCAGAATTTCCTCACATGTTTTTATTTCAAATCCCCAAACATAAATTCTCCTGTGCTTCCTACATCTGAGCCAATCGAGCTGAAACCGCTCCAGTTACATGCAAATGTAAAACTGTACGAAACACAAAACAGAAAAGAAATCTCCACCAAATGAGGACATGCACATAGTGAACAGAACGTTTTGGCCCTACATATAAATACTTAAAAAATATTTACAGTCACATCTTATAGTGCACATTTTCTATTTACATATTCACAAGACAAATAAATAAAAAATGAAAGCACAAATAATTTATCTGTGAGCAAATTCTCACCTCTCAGACCAAATAACTGAATCCTCCCTTTTTGTTCTTCATGCTCAACAACAAAAATAAAAATTCAGTTAGAGTTTTTCTTCTGATGAGATGTTTCTGCTTTCTCTGAGTTCATGGTCTTGTCCCCTGCTCTATCTGTTGATGCTGACTCCTCACTGCGAACCTGTTGACGTGCACCGGGATGGGGACGACGATTTTAGGATTTCTCACCGGTTCTCCAGACCGGTTATTCACGTTTCCGGCTTTGATCCGTTTCCACTTGGCCCTGCGGTTCTGAAACCAGATCTTCACCTGCACTTCGCTCAGTTTCAACGCGTGCGCGATCTGCGAGCGCTCAGTCAGAGAAAGGTATTTTTTACAGTGAAACTCCTTTTCCAGTTCGAGCAGCTGCTCGCTCGTGAAAGCTGTTCGTCTCCTCCGGCTCTTCCCAGCCGATCCTCCGCTCGGGAGCGGCTCCTGAGAGCCGGTTTTTAGCTTGCCCTTCTGGGACAGAGGCCCGCAGTTGTTCCCGTCCGAGAAACTTTCGTTCTCGCTGTCCGCGGAGCTGTCCTCTCTGTCGCTGCACACCGTGTCCGCTGATTTTAGGTCCAGCTTCTCGTCGTCTGAACTGTACAATTTAGTCTCACCTGTAAAAAAGAATAAATAAATAAAATAAAACATTCACAAATTTAATCCAGATGTCTGAACGAGCTACAGGTTAAAATGTAGCCAGGTCATTTTTGCTTAAAAAACGCTCAACTTCAGCAATTTAAGAGGATTTTTAAGTCAGTTTATTTTGTTGCTTTTATTTGTAGCTTTGGAGACTTTGAAAATGTTTAGTCACACCCTGTTTTAGTGAAGTAAAAACTGTGATGCCTTAAAAACTTCAGACATAAATTAGATTCAGGCCTTTTGGGAATATTTTATTCCAAATTAAATGTCCTATGATAATTTTACACACACACACACACACACACACACACACACACACACACACACACACACACACACACACACACACACACACACACACACACACACACACACACACATGTAACCACACTAAATCAGCTCGTTACGCGTTTTACGCACAGTGTAACTTTTACGCACCAGTCTTGTGTTTATTTGTGATGGCGCAGCGTGATGGAGAAAAGAAACAGAGCTCACCTGATATTGTTTGAAAAGTTTCTGAGAAGTTGAGCAGCTCGGAGCTCTTGTCCCGGCTGTGCAGCTCGTCAGAGTGCGGACTTTCTTGCCGTCTCGCTCCAGGGTCGGCGGCGCTCAAACGCGGACCGGGCAGCTCTTGTGGCGGGTAAAAGCTATCAGGGGGATCCGAGAAGCTCGGCATGGTGGTGGTGAGCGCAACCATGGACGGGACCCCTTGTCCCAAGCTGGCACAGAACGTGTTGGTAAGCCGTCCCGCGAAGGAAGCCAGAGGCGCGAGTGGAGGAATACCAGACGACAGAGACGAGTGGGACAGAGCTTGGGGGATAACCAAAGGTCTGTAGGGCATGAACATGGGATAGCCCGTGTACAGGAGGTGTCCCGGCCTGGGCTGAGGGGTTCCTATCAGAGAGTCGATTGAAAACGCAGTCCCCTGCCCGCCTGGTCGTTGCATTTTTGCAGTAAAACGCTTTGAATCGAAGGAAACTTGACAGCAGATGTCCCCCTTTCCTCTGTGACGCACTGAAACTTCAGCTTAAAGACGTGAAGTAGATCCTCTGGTGTGCTGTCATCCCTGGGAGCGGACTCTTTCTCCGGATCTGCTCACTCTTTCAGCGTCAGTCAGCCGGGCGCTTTGTTGTGTGCCAAAGCGCTACCCTTTTCCCTCTTATTCGTCACACACTGAGACATAAACACACGCTCTCTCTCTCTCTCTCTCTCTCTCTCTCTCTCTCTCTCTCTCTCTCTCTCTCTCTCTCTCTCTCTCTCTCTCTCTACCTCTCCGCGGCTCCTCCCTCCGCCCCTCGCCGGTGCACCGTGAGCGCAGAAAAAGAGGCCGAGAGCGCATTGGTTATCATCTGCAATACAAGATGAATGAAAGGGGGGTGTTTCCCTTGGGGCTCATCCATCTTTCTCAAATTACGCTTCATTTCCCTTTTCAGCCTCTGACTTTTTGGCCGCCTTGAGAGGCGGTAGTTTCCCAGTGGAGACCAAATAGACGAACCCCCCCCCCCTTCTCTTGCTTTTTGTGTGTGCCAGGTCCACCATTGCCTACGAAACGGTGTGAGAGACTCCAGCCCTTCCCCTTCTATAATCGTTGACCACACCAACCCAATCAGCTATTATTAATTTTGATTGATGATAAGTAATTACTCTGGATTCAAGGGACAGCGTAAAACAACGCTGACTTTGGTTGGGATATTGGGACGGATGGGCATCAGAGGCAGGAGGGAGGAGAGGCAGATGTTTCACCGCTCGCTGTCCTATTCTCCAAAACAATACGTTTGGGCTTCAGGGGGGAGAAAAGTGCTTCAACAATTGTTCCCTGGAGAGAGAGAGGTGCTCTGTGCGAAACTGGATCTGAATGAAAGACACTTATGTGAGGTCAACTGTTGAAGCGCAGTGACCAAAGTCAAATCTGGACACATTTAAACCGAAAAAGTTCCTATTTTTATTTTTCTCGCTTTTATAAAAATGGTCACTTTTTACTTTGTGCTTGTTTTAGTGAATCTGTCTGCAAAACTAAAAAAGACAGGGAGAATAAAAAGAGAGAGGGGAAAAATCACTCCTCCTTTTTCGGCTTAATTGCAGATCATCTCAGTCTTTCAGTGGAAACTGATGATGATTAGCCCTATTGAGTCCTGGGTGCCTGGGCTATCCAACTGGTCGTCTGATTGCATAAGGACATAAACATATCACCACCACCGACTCTGATGAGCTGTGGAGGGTCGGGCCGAGCTAATTCTTATAATTGCATCTGACTTCAGCAGCAGTTCTCTCTGATCTATTGAAACCATTTGCCAAGATCGTCACCCTTTTTCCTTTGATCATGTGGGGTTTTAAACACATTTTGGGTACTTATTTAATTTCTTTAACAGCAATTTATTTATTTTGTCCTTCCAAAAACAATTACATACACCCCGAAACATTTCTGTGACAAAAACAAACATTTATTAGGATTTATTTTAATTTAACTGCATTTCTAAAAAATGTTTATTGTTATATGAATATGGCATTGCATTTTAATGTCAAATTACTAAATTTGTTGTAAATAATTAGGTTGTAATAAAATAACACATTCAAACATTTAAAAACAAAATCAAACGTTAACAAACTCTTATTGTTCATCATTTAATAAATTCAAATGTTACTTTATTTGGCAAAACTCAAAAACCACCTTCTCCCTGCAATTTATTCATAAATAAAAATAAAATAAATCTTAAATAAATATAAAATCAGTTAAAACAATAATTTTAAATAGTGAAATTATTATTTGTGATGTTCATTTTAAATACACAAAAAATTGTATAAATATTTTCTGAGAAAATATATTTTACCAATGTAAATTGCGTAACTCTGACAAACTGACGAAAACTCGTGCATAAAATTACAAGCACGTCATTTCATTGACATCTAGTCAGAAAAATGAACAAAGATAAAACAAATTATTAACCAGAAATTGGCATTATCCCCGTTTAGCTCTCATTCCCATGCTACGGCTCCCCCTGGTGGTGCAAAACTCACAAACTGAAACGTTGATTTGGATTAAAAGAGGCAGAAAAACAAGCGGCATGTGCCTTTTTGCCTTTGAAAAAGCAATAGTTCCTTATATTCTGAGTAAGTTTCCCTCAGATCGAACTCAAACAGCTCTTAGTGTACATATCCTCTGCACTCCAGGAGCAGGTAGTCTTTTATAAAGGTGGGCAGACTCAGTTTTGGGACCACCTTGCGTACTCGACCCTCCAGGAGGATCCTGAGTCTGCAACGGGCCAAGTGCTGCAGCGAACGAGGAGTCATCGCCAAGGAGAAGATGGACTCGAAGAACTCTCTGTTGTTCTGGTTGGATTAACACAGAATAACATCAAACGTTAAAAATAATTTTAAAATATTAAATATCACATCAGTCTGCTGGGGAAACCTCCTCAAGATCCTTTAATTTTCTCTCTTAATAGGTGAAATAAAATGAAAATTATCACCTAATAAATGGAGAAAATGGACTAAAACTGTTTTAAAACCACATCATATGTTCAAAGCATTTCATTTTAAAACGTATAATTACTAAGAATAACACACAGCCCCCATTAGGAGAGATAATGTGAAAAAAAATCCACTTTTGTGTAATCTTGTTTGTTGTAATGACTCAAACGTCTTGCCTTTAATGCCTCTGCAGGCACAGACTCCACCCAGGTGTCTGTGACTTTGAGGTGACTGTAGGCGTTCAGGAGGACCTCGATGGTGGCTGGAGACTCTGAGCAGTGCTTCAAAACCTGGAATGTAACAACTCACAGCAGAGCTGGCAGACTCCTATAAAAACTTAAGTTCATGTGCAAGCTTGTGACTCCACACAACAGAAGAAATAAAGTAATTAAACACTTGTGAAATGAACAGATTGGTCTTCCCTCCAGGGGTTTAACTGGAAATTATGCAATTAGTGCTAATTAATCTCTTATTAACACTTGCCTAATTAGGAACTAGGCATTTTGTCTAGTGCACGTGGGTTCACTGATAGTTGTAGTCTGTTTCCTGCAGAGTGCCACACTTTGTGTTGTGCCATGAAAAGGGGATGATTTGAACTTGTGAAACCTGCAGAACGCTGCAGTGATTCAAGACTCCTAATCTGTTGCATGTGCGACATTTGCTAATGATGCAAAAGAAAAGAGCCACCTTGATGAATAATTGGTTTACATTATTAATGCAGAACTTTCTGGGTAGCATTCTCTCCTGCATCTGCATGTTTTGTTTTAATGGTTTCCTACAAATAAGTTTCCTACCGTGGGGAGTGCACCGGGCCACACTCTGATTGAGCCATGATTGAGCAGAGCACGGACGATCCTTTCTGGGTGATGTGCAGCCTTGTAGCACACTACCTTTAAGATGTTGTGCATGGGGGCTTCGCCGCCATAGTCCATGTTGTTAGGCCAGGCTCCGTTGGCCAGCAGCAGATCTACAACATCTGGATTTGCATTCTTGCAGGCCATGTGCAAAGGACTGCGTTTGTCCTGATCCACGGTGTGGACATCAGCTCCTGCCCCCAGCAGTGTCTGGCACAGCTTGAAGTAACAGTCGAGGTCCTGCAACTCCTGCGGCTGGGCGCACGCTGCATTCAGGGGTGTGAGACCCTCGTAGTTCTGTTTGTTCACAGCGGCCCCGTGGCGCAGGTATAGCTCAACGTGGTCTTGCAGGCCATTTCTGGCTGCTACGTGTAACGGAGAGTCGTCTTCATCCAGGCTGCAACCGTTGATTGCAGCTCCATACTGAAGGAGATGCTTGGCACATCTGCAGAAAAGGAGAAATTGATCAGTGCATCCTAAACTTTATACCTTACTCATACAAATAGGCCTCGAGAGGAGCTAAAGTGGTCCTTAATCAACATAAGCCATTATCTTTTAAATGTGATTATTTGAAAATCTTTCTCTGCCGGATCATATTTATTGTGTAAGGATGATATTTTCCAGCACCTGTTTGATCACCTGGACTATTAAGATTACATTGTGTCTTCGCTGGTATTTCATGGATGGTATGATAAAAAGATCATAATTATTACGGCTGAACATCAGGTAGACTATTGTGATCCAAGAAAACAAAAAATGCATGCACAAGAGATTTTAAAGGCACACTTGGCAGTTTTTACTCGCTTTTAGCACTCCCTAGTGTCCATTTAGTAGAACCAAAAGCAAAAATTATCTCCTCGCTGTCCTTTTGTCGTTTTAACAACTTTATTTAAATGCTGAAATGTCTCCTCAACCTTTATTTGTGTCTACAGGAGCAGTTCATCACCGAATTAAACAAATCAGCCGTGTTCACGATCTAAAATCTACTGTAACTCTCTTTTCACGTGTCTGAGCAGAACCTCCCTGAACCGTCTACAGGTGGTTCAGAATGCCTGTGCTCAGCTTCTGACCAAGTCCTCCAAACACACCCACATCACCCCGCTTCTCCTCCAGCTTCACTGGCTGCCAGTCAACTTCAGGGTTCATTTCAAGATCCTGGTTCTGGTCTATAGGGCCTTACATGGACAAGCACCCTCTTACATTGGTGATCTTCTTAGTCCCTACACCCCCAGCAGGTCCCTGAGGTCCAGTGATCAAAGCCTACTGGTTGTGCAGCACCAGGCTAAAGACCAAAGGTGACAGATCATTTGCTGCTGTGGCCCCCAGACTCTGGACCTCTCTCCCCCTGAGCCTGAGATCAGTGGTCTCCTTCAAAAAGCAGCTGAAGACTCACTTGTTCAAGTTGGCTTTTGTATGACCTTCTTCACCACTCTCTCTTTATTCTGCTCTCCCCACCTATTCCACCTTCCTCAGGATCCACTGATTTCCCTCTTTCCTATTCACTCTCTCTCTTTCTTAACTTTTTTTATTTTAAATCCCAATTGTCTATTTTTGCTCATTTTAAATATATTTTTAAACATTTTCTAAATGCTTTTTTATATTTTAACATTTTTTGTTTTGTTTTTGTGAAACGCCTCGTGATTTTTATCTTGAGAGGCGCTATAGAAATGATATTTTCTTCTTCTTCTTCTAAAATATGCAGGAAAGGTGCTGGAAGCAGACTGCAGTGCCGGGTATGTCCACTCTATTTAACATGTAGCAGCTCGCTAGTCTGACGTTGCAAGTGTGATATTCTGGCCATAGAGGGTGGGAGGGGTCTGAGTAAATTTCATTAACCCTGTAAAGGGTCATTTTAGCACTTACCAGCTCAAGAAAAGGATTTCAAAACACAAGCATTTTTATTCCATCACACTTACTCGAGGGATTCGTGGCTTGAGCAAACATGCAAAGGCATGAGGCCTTCTTCTGAGGTGGCATTTGCGTTTGCACCATAGGTCAGCAGCAACTTGGTGCACTCCGGCTGGCCGTTTTCACAGGACTCGTGCAGCGCAGTGGTGCCCCCTGGTGCCAGGTCAACGTTTGCCCCGCGCTGAAGTAAAAGTTGCAGGCAGTCTGCGAATCCTCGCCCGGCAGTTATGTGAAGCGGCGTCGTCAGCTCCTGCTCGTAAGTCAGAGACCACAGTCCTGCCAGCAGGAGCAAAAGCAACAAAGTTTAGAAGCAGGCATGTCACAAGAGTTCTGGTTTAGTTCATCAGCAACATAGACACAAAAATGACTTTTAAACCCACTGAGGCCTCTGTAGTTAAAGCGGAAGTTCTTCCACTCTTCTAAATTGCTGGTGTCATAAATGGCATCAATGAGGCTGCTGTATTCGTCGTCGTCCACAATGCTGAGAACAGTCAGCTCATCTCCTACAAGAAGAGAATTCCAAAACTGCAGGATGCCTCCCGTGGCCTTGGCTGTGGCGATCACATCCTCACGGTATTTCTTTGGCTTCTTCCACTTTATCTTGGGCGCCAAATAGGCCATTTATTCCCACTTAGCTGGTTTTTCTTAGTTAAAGCTTGCAGTTGTGTGGTTTGTGATGAAAGGATCGCTTGTGTGGGTTGTTTGTGCACACGGGGCTATTTCAGGGAGGTGTCATGTGATATTGCCCTGGTAAACCATGCCAGAGTAGTTCATGGGAGCCAAGGCATCAATTGACTCCTGCCTTAGTTTTTTATCCACTCTACTAAAGTTTGTGGAAAAATTAACTTTTACATTTTAGGAAACAAAATCTCCCAAAATGACTGATGGTGATGGGTCGTTTTGTGATCATTGCGTGAGTAAAAATGCAGGCATTAGTCTAACGGACTGAGTCTATAACGGTGATGTTTCTCATAAAGAAAAGATAACAATGGACTAATGAGCTTTGAAAGAAAAGCGTCTGGACTTCTTTGAGTTGCTTGAAGATGTTTCACCTCTCATCCGAGAGGCTTCTTCAGTTCTAAGGTCAAATGGCTATGTAGCCAGTGTATCAGAGAAACTCAGGAGGGTTTTCTCCAAACACAACATACCAGTGTACTTCAGGCCCAGCAACACACTCAGACAGAAACTGGTTCACCCGAAAGACAAAACCCCTAAACACAAACTGAACAATGTTGTGTATGCTGTACAGTGCAGCGAGGAATGCCCAGACCTCTACATCGGAGAAACTAAACAGCCACTTCACAAGCGCATGGCACAACATAGAAGAGCCACCTCCACGGGACAGGACTCAGCAGTCCATTTGCATCTAAAGGACAAAGGTCAATCTTTCGAGGATGCCAACGTTCACATTTTGGACAGAGAGGACAGATGGTTTGAAAGAGGAGTAAAGGAAGCCATTTATGTCCACTGTGAGCAACCATCTTTGAACAGAGGCGGTGGTTTACGACACTAACTGTCTGCCATCTAAAATCCAGTTTTGAGATTCCTTCCCAGATGTCTCAACGCCCACGCATATCCTGGGCCATCTGACCCACATGATAGGGTGGGGCCAGGCTTCACAATGAGCTCACCCGAAACTCTGGCTGAATAGGACCCACACCCACCCTCACACCTTGGCTCATGTGTTTATGTAGAAGATCATCAGGGGGTCTTTTGTTCCCTCTTCGGGGGGAAACTCCCACTGGGTTTGAATCTGGGACCAGTGTTGCCAGATGTACGATAATTATCGTATTTGTACCATAATTTTGGGCTCTGTACGATGTACGATCAATAGTTTCAAAAATCCTCAAATGTTCGATAATTTCACATTGCATCTAGTAACACTATCTTTTGCTGTGGCTTTCCCAAGTCAATTACATAATTTTAAACTGTTCTGAAGTCAGATTTCACCTCAGTGATTACAGGTTTATAAATGTCTCCTACAAACTAATGAAAAAGAGAAGTTTGAAAATGATGTGAAAAACGCTGAAATCAAGCTATGTGGCTTTTTAGCCCAGCACAACATTGCAATGAGAAGCACAGACCACTTAGTACAGGTGATTAAAGGCATTCTGCTGTGACAGACAGTGAATCAGATGAGATAGAGATCAGCAACTAGGTGAGTAGGCTGCTGTGTCATTTATTGGGTCCGTTTTTCCACTGCTGTGATGTTTTGTCGCGTGCTTTTAACCTATGTAGAAATGAAATGAATAGGACTGCGCAAATGTGCACACTGTGTCAATGCGTGGAGGTCGGAGTGGTGCCGACACACTCTGCACGTTTATAAGCATTATATTACTGGTTTTAAAGATGTTTATTTAAACAGGGCAATATAAAACACCTTCTTTGTTATATTATATTGGAGTGAGAAGTCGTTTATAGAACATTATTATCAAATTTATAATGTACGATAATTTGTACTGAAAAACGATAATTTAAGCCTCTCTGTACGACATTGTGGGATTTTGGAACTGGCAACACTGTCTGGGACTCTCCACCATTTGTCCTTAGAACTGAAGAAGCCTCTCGGATGAGAGGTGAAACGTCTTCCAGCAACTCAAAGAAGTCCAGACGCTTTTTCTTTCAAAGCTCATTAGACTACAATGACCTGGATGACTGAGAACCTTCACAGACATAACGATGGACCCTTGTCATATCTATAAATATGACAGTGCTGTCTCTTCAAAAACATGTTGAGATACTTCTATTTACACGTTAAAGTCATTTTAAAAGATTGAATAATGGATTAAATAAACAACTTAATTACATTTTTATTTTTTTGAAATCTTACCTTCTCCCCGTGCGACCCAGCGCATCTCTTCTCCCCGCGGCTCTATAACGATGTTTGCTGTGGATCCTCTTGGAAACAGTTGCTTCAGTGCCTCCAGGTCTCCTGTATACAAAGCATTTTGGACAACCACGTCTTGACAGGTAGCCGGTGGGCGATTTTTGCAGGATCTGGACTGGTCCACCTTGGTCTCTTTCTTTAGCATATAGCTGCTAAAGTGATGGGAGGCGAGCTGCCTCCTGTACTTGTCTCTTTCCAGCATGTCCCTGTCAAGCTCAAGGGAACGCAAGGCCGTGGAGGTGAAGGCAAAGCTGCTTCGGGACATTGTAGCTAGGATTTGTCTCCAGGAGGTAAAGATTGTTTTAAAAGATGTGGATGAACAAGGGAGACGGTCTAAGAAGACCTGTCTCACTTGAGTTGTTGAATCCTGTCTGGCCGTTGTCCACTTTTAGCCTGCAGGGTTGGTTTACAGAGTTGTTTTGATATTCGGCATGAGACCCCCTCCCTGTGGTGTGACAAGTCGAGGCTATTTTTATGCCTCTCTCTGACCTCTAACGTTTGCTTCTATCTGACAGCTTTTAGTTAGGCTGCAGATTGAGTCTAATTGTTTGTATGCTGCTGCACTTTCTGCACTGTAACTGCTAAACAGAATGTTTCACCTATTTTGTAATTTGAATTGCTTTTATTTTTGATTTATTCAATATATTTACCTTCAACTGAACCATGTTCAGCGCTTTGGGCTTCCTGACAGGCTTGCGGAAGGCGCTTTATAAATAAAGCTTTGATTGATTGATTGATTGATTGATTGATTGATTGATTGATTACTCTTTTGACTATGCCTTTTGTCTGTTTGTTAAATTAATATCTACATTTCTTTGTTTGATTTACTGTATTTGCTGTTCTTGCTTCTGTAAAGCACTTTCAATTGCCTTTGTGTTTGAAATGTGCCATACAAATAAAGCTGCTTCTTTTGGGATGAATAAGGAAATAAGTGAAGAGAGAGCTGAGTTGGAAGGCGAAGCTCTCGATTTACCATTTGATCTACGTTCCTACCCTCACTTATGGTCACGAGCTTTGGGTAGTGATGGAAAGAATGAGATTGTGGATTAAAGCGGCAGAAATAAGTTTTCTCCACAGGATGTCTGGGCTCTCCCTTAGCTTGGTCATCCGGGAGGGGCTCAGAGCAGATCGGCCATTCTTCCTCATTGAGAGGAGTCAGTTAAGGTGGCTCGGGCATCTGGTTGCCTCTTGGACGCCTCCCTGGTGAGGTTTTCCTAAAGAAGACCCAGGACACGCTGGAGGGTCTCTCGGCTGGCCAGGGAACGCCTTAGGAATCCCCGGAAGAGCTGGCCTAAGTGTCTGGGGAGAGGGAAATCTGGGTCTCTCTCAGACTGCTGCCCCCGCGACCCGACTCCAGATAAGTGGATGAAAATGGATGGATGGAAATATGTTTTAAATTACACAGAAAGATGATGTTTGCCAACCAGAATGAGGATTAAATAAACAACTATAGTCATTATTCATTGTTGCGTCTGCTCCCTCCTTTATGTGTCTCCTGATTTGTCTCCATCCTCTCTAGTTTCCCTTCTGTGTCTCATAGCGCCCTCATGTGTCCTTTGTCTGCGTCTCAATATTGTGTCTTCTGTTTGTAGGACCTTTTATCATTCCCTCAGGTCCGGTGTTCGTTATCCTCTGTCCCTCCAGTTGCAGCTCCAGCCTCTTGTTCCCCAGCCCAGTTTATGTGTGTGTGAGTTACTTATGTCTCTGTGTGTGTGTGTGTGTGTGTGTGTGTGTTAGTCCTTCCCGCAGCCTTTTAGTTTGGATTTGTAGTTTTAGGTTTATCTGTCCTCCCTTGGTTCTGTTTCCCCATTTAGGTAATTATTGTCACCTGCCTTCCCTCCAGCCCTCACTCCACACACCTGCTCCTCATCTCCTATGATAAATGATAAATGACCCGCACTTGTATAGCACCTCTCAGAGTAAGGACTCCAAAGCACTTTACACTACAGTGTATCATTCATCCATTCACACACACATTCACACACTGATGGTGATAAGCTGCGATGTAGCCACAGCTGCCCTGGGGCGCACTGACAGAGGCGAGGCTGCCAAGCACAGGCGCCACCGTTCCTCCGACCACCACCAGCAGGCAAGGTGGGTTGAGTGTCTTGCCCAAGGACACAACAGCAGAATTCTCTGTCCGGAGCCGGGATCGAACCTGCAACTGATTACTGGACAACCCGCTCAACCTGTTGAGCTACTGCTGCCCCCCTATCACTCCAACCCCAGTGTATAAAGCCTCTCCTTGTCTCATTGTTCTTGTCGGTCCATTGTTTGTAGTTCTGTCCGTCTTGTTTCTCTGTGTATAAACCAGAGTTTTAGGATTTCCAGATCTTTATCTGGTTTTTGGATTTTGGCTCACAGCCTTGGATTTACTTTGTTTTTGGCTCTCCTTTTAAATAAAGGATTTTACTTAACCTTCATCCCTGCCTCGTGTCATCCTGGGTACTGCAACACCATATCGTGACAAGACTGACTGCAGTAATAAAGGAAAAGATGCACAACCTGAACATTTAATTAATGTTTTTGAAACAACAAACAGGAATGCCCTGCTTGTAGGCCCTTGCAAATCTCTCTCTCTACACTGTATTTCTTTTTCTCTAGGAGCTCTAATGGATTTTATGGATCCACCCGGCTCCCTGCTTTAGAACATTAGGCTGAATGACTGGCAACCGCTGTGTCGCTCTGCCCCACGTGTGGCGCTCTGATGACAGAGGGACGGTACATAATTAAGCCTCTTAAGCCGACTCACTAGGCATCTGATAAACATCTCTTTTGACTGATGAATGGCCGTTTTTCCAGAGGTACGAATCAAACCCGATGCACCAACGATGGGTTTCTAGTAGGGTTTCTAAAAGCTAATCTAAGGGTTTTCATGTGACCATATGTTGGATTTGATGCACTGTGCATAAAAACATACACATTTCTACGAGTGTTTGTCCCCCTCTGTGAAGGGAGTCTGTGAAGATCTGCAGAAACAAGGTTTGCACCACAGGTGGAGAAGTTTTTTTATGCCTTATTCAGCATTTAAAAACACAAAGGCATAGCCGCGCGTCATCCACACCTTAACGATTGTTCCAATATGGAAATCAGGGTCATTTGTTTTATGTTACAGTTCGGTAATAGATGCCACATTAAACAGAACGCGAGTAAGAGTTTCAACTTTGAAAACACACATTACCAGAGAGAAAGAGAGAGAGTAGGAATATTGTTTTTGCGGCTGAAGTACATCCTTTTTAAATGATATACATAATGAGTTTATAATATGCATCTGGGCTACCTCCTCTCTACTTTGATGTCTTCCAAATGGCCCGGGTGTCATCAGCAAAACATGTAGGCACTTTCCTGCCTCATTGACTCCCAAATGTATTTTAAATATCATTCCTGGTAACGCAATTATTTAAAACGCTGAACTAAACACTTACTAATGGGGAAAAAGACAGCCACCACGATAAATTCATTTCTCAAATGGTGGGCATTCATGTTTCTTTTCTTTTTCTTTTTTTCTTGTCTCTGCAACTCTGATGGAAAGAAAACAGCATCAGCAGTAGCATCAGCAGCACCCCCTGCCCTCACAACCCCCCGTGGACATATTAGATCTTTGGTTTCTTCCACCAGTAGCTGCCTCTCTGAGTTTTGTTGCATTGTGGTCAACCGCCATCCCGTCTGCGGGCTGGACATCAGCAACAGCCCTGATGAGAGTGAGGCACTTCATTTATGCAATCACAGGCAATTAGTTCCCTCTGATTATGAGGCCCTTAATGCTATTTTGAGTACTGTGGCTCACATTAATACAGGAAGAGATTACACCACGGCCCTCCCAACACACTGAGCAGCCATTTAATACACCGAGAACATAATGAAATGTACACAGTAATTACAGTAATATTAAATGCTAATGGGTCTGCAATTGGATCTTACTCTTAGTTTAAGAAGGAGTCAGAAGTTTAGAGAGAGCATTATAGCAGCAGAGCACTCAATTAACCATCAGGTGCCTCTTATGTTTCATGATTTATAAAAGCGTTTCCAATCAGGAGTTGTGTGAAACGAGGACTAATATCTCAGCAACTCGGAAACAGAGTGATTATACACGATTTACATGTTTCAGGTCACATGGTGACGACGAAAGAGAGGATCTAAAGTTTCTATCCTGGTGGAACAAGTGTAGGTCACTGTGGCAACATGGTAAAAGACAATGAGAAGGCTTCGATTAAAGCCACACGTCGTACCGCGCACACGCCCACAAATAGTGCTGTATCGATAATGTAGGGCCACTGCATGTTTTCAGCATGTTCCTGCTCAGATGCACCTGATTCTAACTGCTGAATGATTTCAGCCTTTGGGATCTCCAGGAGCTGCTAATCACACGTTTTAATCAAATCTGCAGAGTTCAAGCAGAGAAACGCCTAAATCAGGCGGGAAACTGGTACTCGCGATTGTTGCTAATGCTACAAAAATAATATGATTTAGCGTAGTTGAATGCTACGCTAATCACTTGGCACCATCCATCCATTTTCAGCCGCTTATCCGAAGTCAAGTCGTGGGGGCAGCAGCCTAAACCGAGACGCCCAGACTTCCCTCTCCCTAGCTACTTGAGCCAGCTTCTCCGGGGGGAATCGCAAGGTGTTCCCTGGCCAGCTGAGAGACATGGTCCCTCCAGTGTGTCCTGGGTCTTCCCTTGGGTGTCCACCCACCCAGCCAGACACCCTCACCAGGGAGGCATCCAGGAGGCATCTTTGGCACCAAATAGGGGAAATTCTAATTTTGAAAGATTATCTCGTAGTACAAGGAGGTTGTCAAATCTAAGCTTTTATTTTTTTCTTTTAAACTACTTCAGCGTTAATGCTCTTTAATGTCAATTTGAACCAAATCAGGACTTTGGCGGAACTTCCTGAGATCTCATCACAAAGCTCGAGTTCTTGGTGACGAACCCAAATGAATTTCACGGAACTAAGAACTGAACAGTTGCTCCGAACTATTCAGCAACGGCATGATTACTTTTTCTGTATTCTTCCAGCTCCGACCCCACTGTTTATAATGTATAGTATCGGTCTTTGCGGATTCCAATTGTCTCTCAATGCACTGATCACCACGCAAATAACCCTCTGTTTCATCATGACAATTGAAAGGTTCATATTTCAACTTAATAGTCCTTTATAACTTTAACCATCTATCACAACCTCATTTCATTGCGGCTGCAGTTAATACGCGCTTCCCTGCCAAGTGGAACATTTTCTAATGATGCACTCTCACATGAAAACAAGGCAAGCCATCCCAAGCTCTGCATCACTCACTAATGCATCCATCCATAATGTGTTCATAGTAGTCTGCCTAAAGCACACAGCGATGTGACTGCTGCTAGGCCGGGCAGGAGAGGAGGGGTGTTGCGGTGCAAGATACAAAACCTAAATGGCCACGATAATCATGAGCAAAGTCACTGCCATCAAAGACTGCATCACCCTCGTGATAACAGCTCATATCATTACAAGTAATACTGAGGAACATCTGAAATGGGTTTCTCAACAATAACAGTCAGTGTCGGGAGTCACACCCATGTGCATTATCACAGAGAGCCTGGCTTTGTGGGATGTTGATAAGCGCCTTCTAATAGGTGTACGTAAAGCCTGATGTAAACAGCATCCTAATTAGAGAGACCTTTATCAGTTCCTCCGTTTTATGCAGATTGAACTGATGCAAACGCTGGTGTCATTATCTCGTAATCAAGTGCTATTCACCGTCATCTCTTAAAAAGCTGATTGAAATGCACAACAAGGATCTGAGTGTTGCATTATTCTCCGTGCCAGTTTTTAAATATGTCATTTTAGGGGTTAACTGAATAATAACCGTCACCAATGTCTATGTGAACCTAATCAGGGATTAATTTAGAAATCAGAACATTGTCATATGTAGCAGAGCATCTTACGAGAAATCACACGTAAAAGTGTAAAGTAAGTGAACTTCATTCAAATTAGTCTTGTTTGTATTTCAGATCTTTTACGGTGTAAAAAGCTTAAATTAATTCAGATTTATCTCATTTTTGCTCCAGGCTACCAAAAACAATAGGCAAAAACCAACTTTTTTTTTCAACATAAAATTTTAACTTTTGTTCTAAAATATCAAGTTTTTAGAATCAATTACTTCTGGAGTTTAACAAAAATTGTTTGAAAGCTTTAAAATGTGTTCTCTGTTTTGTAGCTAGCTGCTAATAGCTCCAACTGTAGCTCCTTGATAGAATTTTGCATACAGATAATTAAAGTAGGTTTGTTGAGTTTTAGAATTTAAATAGTTTTTTAGAAGTGAAGACGTTCTGGCTCTCCATTATTTAGACCAACTATGCTTCAACATTATTTTAAAATCTGCAATAATTTTAAGTGGTATGATTTATTTTGAAGGAATCTACAGGAAGTGATGTTGACTTTTGTTTTGTTTAGCTTTATGAATGCTGCCTGTAGTAATTTTGGTCCAGCAGAGAGCTAACCTTAACCCTTAATATAGAAAGCCATCCAGTTGACCTAAATAGTGATTATAAATCCTCAGGGCGGTGATATACTTGCTGCTTAACGACACAAACGCCTGTTTAAAATGGCTGCCACATGTTACTTGGAGCGTTGTTTGTGTGTGTCCCCCAAAATTAATGCGACGTGATCGAACGCTGCAATATACGAGTAACCAGTAGGTGGAGTTGACAAAATAAGTGAGATACGCTCACCATGGTGACTCTGTTTCTGCTTTAGCAGTGGCGTGTCCAGATCTTTTAAAATGGGGTGGCCCAGGTGAGGTACAACTTTGTGCATGGGTGGCACCAATGGTTATGCTTTTTTTGTTTTACCCCCAAGCCTTTTGTGGACAGTGAAAAGCCTATTCAAAGGTAAATTAGTGTGGTGACACTTGGGGTGGCCAATCAGATTCCAAGGATGGCATGTGCTATCCCAGGCCACTCCCTGGACACGCCCCTGTGCTTTAGAGGTCTTTCACACCATCTACGATAGTGCTGCTGTCCTTTTTGTTTCTATCGTGATCTCAAAATTAACTAGTTAGTGAGCTTGTTTATTGACACCATGTTTGTTTTGAAGAGGAGAGGAAACATTGGTCCCCCTTCCCATGAGCTCACCACTCGTGCGAGGGGCCAAAGGGGTCGGGTGTAGTGTGTGATGGGTGGTAGTCGAGGACGGGGAAATTGGTGGCCTGATCCTCGGCTACAGAAGCTGGCTCTTGGCACATGTCACCTCTCTGGTGGGGAAGGAGCCTGAGTTGGTGTGTGAGGTTGAGAGGTTCCGACTAGATATAGTCGGACTCACCTCAACGCATGGCTCTGGCTCCGGAACCAGTTTCCTTGAGAGGGGTTGGTCACTCTACCACTCTGGAGTTGCTCCCATTGAAAGGCGCTGAGCAGGGGTGGGCAAACTAGTTCCTGTCAGAAGGAGCTTCAATTCCCTCCGACAAAACTTCCAAGACATTCCAGAGTAGACCCGCTGCTCCTCCACATCGAGAGGAGCCAGTTGAGGTGGTTCGGGCATCTGATTAGGATACATCCTTGACGCCTCCCTAGTGAGGTTTTCCGGGCAAGTCCAACCGGGAGGAGGCCTAAAGCGACACCCAGGACCTGCTGGAGGGACAATTTCTCTCACTTGGCCAGGGAACGCCTTGAGATTCCTCTGGAAGAGCTGGCCCAAGCGGCTGGGGAAAGGGAAGTCTGGTTCTCTCGACTTAGGCTGCTGCCTCCGTGACCCGACACCGGATTAGTGGAAGAAAGTGGATGGGTGGCTATTTTAGCCTCATTATCTGAATTAACTTTAAAAAAATCTTTCCTTTGTCGAAAATTTATGTAAATTTTCATCTCAGGGATAATAATATTAAAGAGAAGGAGTAGAAAGAAGAAGGAAGTGGATTTATAGTTAACTTACTAGAAAAACGTGCTATAATATGGTTTTGAAACTCTGTTGTCTTGAAAGAACTGGGAATTTGCGTCCTCTGCTGGCCAAAAATAGAACAACACTCTAGTTTCCAACAGCAATTAGAAGGGGGGCTGCTGCTACAAGTTTGTTCTTTTTAGCCATTTAGAAGTGAAGATTTTAGCTTTAAAATAATTTGAATCCTTTTGTCCTTTTCGGGAATCAAAATAAGGAGGAGTAGAAAGAACAATACCGGTATTTATAAAGTTAACTTTATAACATCTTTACAATATATATATTTTGAAGTTTGTACGCCATATTTTCTAGTGGGATTGTTCAAAGGTGAAAATGATCTTGTAAGAATGGGATATTTTGTTAGAACCATAAATGTGATAACGCTCCAATTTTATTTTTGCACATTTTCCATAGATTGTAGTTTTTTTCAAATTCACATTTATAAAATACTGGTTCATTCTAACAAAATTACATGTGATCAGTTCTCTTATTAAAACTAAAATGTTACAATTCATAACTAAAGATGAAAAAATAACCAATTTCTTTAGCTAAAGGACTTTCAAGTGCAGACCCACTATTTCTGGAACACCTTAGAAAATAATCCGTTCTTGTGCAAGCATGTTTTGACTCATTGCTTGAATTTACTAATCAGCATCTGGTGGAAAGCTTTCCCAGCTCAGACAGCTGCTCATCTCATTTATTCAAGCTGTTCAGTACAGGTGCTGCAGCCAATTTTAAAAAGGATAATTATGAGGGGCAGAATTGAGCAATTTTATTAGAAGATGAATTAAATCAGAAAGCTTATGACGGTGCTCATATCCAGTTCTAAGTCCACCAGCCTGCAGGTTTTAATTTTCCCCTGTTCCAAGCAGCCATTTCAAATGACATCAGAGATTATAGTACCTATTAGTTAACCAGTATTATTGACTCTAAAGTTTGGAAAAGATTTAAGGTTAAATTTAAATAAATCTCAACTGTTTTAATTCAATACAGTTAGCAATGATTTGTCATAGATTATCCAAACCAATTCCGACCGTCGTTCCTTTAACCCACAATTTCAAGTTTATACAGAGCCCAAAAACAACAAATTAGACCACTTTCCCCAGAGGACCTTTATTGCTGTAAACATTTTGACACAATCTTATGTACAAAAATGTATAAACCAATTCTCATGGGCAACAATAAATTATAGCAGTAGTTCTACAATCACATTTGAATTAGGAACTAAACGCTGTGCAATTGCTCCCTCTAGCGGTATAAAGGTGAAAAAATAAAAACGTGGCTTAAAAAAAAAAAAAAAAGTACATTTGTGCCTTTATTTAAGTGGCCACGATGGTGGCCACTAAGAGAGTCCACTAAATCCAAGGTTCACTTGGAGCTGGTGTATTTAGTGACGGCCTTGGTGCCCTCGGACACGGCGTGCTTGGCCAGCTCCCCAGGCAGCAGCAGCCTCACAGCGGTCTGCACCTCTCTGCTGGAGATAGTGGAGCGCTTGTTGTACTGAGCCAAACGCGACGCTTCCGTGGCGATCCTCTCAAACAGGTCGTTCACGAAGGAGTTCATAATACTCATGGCTCGGCTGGAAATCCCCGTATCCGGATGGACCTGCAGACAGGAGGGGGGTCAAAAGATTGTTGGAGCGTTTGGCAACAGCGCGAGCCGTCTCTCACCTGTTTTAAAACCTTATAGATGTACATGGCGTAAGTCTCTCTTCTTTTGACTCTTCTCTTCACTTTTTTATCGCCCGAAGTCTTTCCCTTCCTCTTGGACAAGTCGTTAGTCATGTTGTAAATGGAAGAACTGTTAATTCCAGTAGTATAAAATGAGTTCTACCAGCTAATTGGCTCACGTGGTGCTGTTTTAAAGAGCTTCACTTAATTAGTGGCTAATTTGAATCACCTGGGTTGGTTTAAAAGTGAGTAGGCTAACTCACATGTTTGTCACCTAAACTGGCTACAAGAGGATATTCATGGGTGAAAAAATATATATATTTTAGTTTTTTTTGTTTGTTTTGTTTTGTGTTTATTTAAGTTTAGATGAGGTGTAGCTACCCAAATGCACGTAATATTTGTGTCCACTGGGTGGCACACTTGCTTCACTTTCAGAAACTAAATAAATCCTGCACAGGTGAAGTGGCATGATTATAAGTGGCTTGATCATTTTTTTCCAGCATAACTTATATGCAGTTTTATATGAATATTATCAAACGTCTGTATATGGTTAGTGTTTTTGAAATGGTTTTATTTTAGAGTTCAATGTTATTTGTGTCCTCTTAGCGATTTTGTTTTGGGCCTGATTAAAATGCATAAAAAGTATTGGATTTATTAATTTGACCTAATTTAGAAAATTATGGCAAATGTTTCCAAAGGTTTGTGGCCAAACATTGTTAATGTCACATTGTGTGTGCATCATCAAACAACAACATCAAGTGGTATTTGGGCTAGAAGTGGCAAAAATGTCACATACTGACTTTGACCGTGACATGACTGACATCCAGGCTTTTAAGGGGTCTACTTGGTCCAGATTTTAGGGGGTCAGGTTTGTTTGCCAACACGCGAGCTGGAAAGAAGTGGTGAGGTTGATTTCTTAAATGTTAAAGTAAAGCAAGAATGACCTGCAAGGTACGTTTTGTGGTTTAAATAAGCCAGTGCTAGCGTGGAAGCCTTACATTTGCCCCCGGTCTGTTGGGGGTTGGAAGGTTCATGGGTGCCCCAGTTGTCATTACCCTAATGGTCAAATGTTGAGTACCCAGATGTGTGCTACATTGTCAGATGTCATAATTTTGTCTACCAGATGTCAACCACTGGCTAATTATATTTAGGTCAGAAAATAATTTAAATGTGTTACTGTTTCATTAGCTAAAGATGATAAGCTCCTGGTTCCATCAACTCACATAGATGTTTCTATTTTATTAAATGAAAGGTCTTTTTTTTGGCCTCAAATTGCCTAATTAACACTTTATTCCCCAGCCTTGTGCTAAAGATTACTCAGGTAATTTAATTATAGCATTTTTCTCAACTTATACTGCTTTTCAATTATGACTCCTGAAACCATAGAGGTAACTGGTAATAGGTGAGCTCTTTTAATTGCTGTTGAGGCAGTGTTAATGTGGTGTCTTAATGTTAATGTGCTTACATGTTTTCATCTCTGCAGCAATACATTTTAAAGTCACTGATAGGACTTTACTATGTTGAAGGAAAATATGTCCATTCGTATTTAATTTGGGCTGAAAGTTTTACATCTAATATTCAAAACCTTCATGGAAATTTTACAGATTTTTTTAAATAATAACGAAAAATGCTGAGCCATTTAAACTTGTTTTTATTTCGTTCAGTCTTGGAAAGGCCTCTAATTTGACTAATTACACAGCTATTAATGTTGTTATATAATCCAGGTTGTGACAAATATTCAGTCTTGTACATTTAGTTCATCTTTTAATTTTGCCCTCATGTTTGGCAGCAGAATAACTGAAAAGGCTCCTCTTTAAATGAAGGAGTTATGATCGGCCATTTGTAGCAGCCGTTGAACAAATGCAACTGCAGTTGTTGACAATAAAACCTTTTATTTCCTTCTGTTTTCTGGCAGATCCTTCCTGTTATGTTTATCTCTGAAAAGACTAAATGAAACAACAAAGTAATGTGTGGCAGATCTGTTTCCTCACGTCACCCGTCTGTTGCACGAACAAGAAAATGTAAGGTAGGTTTTTAATTTTATTTTATTGAGAAATAACGCAGTCCTTTGTGTCTATAGTCTGCCTGGCAACAACAGTTTCAAACCTTAAACTCAGATGATCTTAGAGGTGGATTAATGGAACATTAGCTCAGATGGTAGTTGGTTACTAGCTCCAACTAAACCTCCAAGACGATAGTTAAATATCCAATGCTGCATTGCTATCAGCCAGTCCATTCAGTGTAAAAACTGCTCTTGTTGTCATGGTTACTCATCAAGAAATAATGCTAGGTAACATGACTCAGGCTAAACAATGTGAAAATTTTTGAAACATCTTTAAAGAGGTCCTTCTCTGAGAAACCATTTTTATGTTTTGAAAGTGATCGGTAACCCAACATGAAAATTGTGTCCTACACCAATTTCCTTCATTCTGAGAGAAAATAGACGATAAAACTCTAGGATTTGAGAAGCCTGACAGATCTACGTCAATGGGCTTGGACTCACCCATCTTGGCTCATAACGGTGGAGGCTGTTGTTGGTTTGGCGTCCAGGAAACAGGAGAGAACATCTTGGCTAGTAGACGCTAACCATTAGCATTAACTCCACAACATGGCCAATCTCCTTTAGGCTTGTGTTATTTGTGGAGATAAGATTCAAAATAATTTTATTGTCATTGCACAGGTGTACAGCGGAGGAGGGGCGCGAGGCTCATCTCGCTAGCATGCGTCATCAGTGACTGCGTGGGAGAGGGGTGGGGGTGGATGCTTGGCCTGGCGGGGGACCAAGCAAGGCCTGGCAGCCCGCCAGACTTATAAAGCGCTGGGACAAACCATGAAATTGACTTTGCGCTCACTAAAGAAAGCTCATGTAAGGGGTAGTAAAATGTAAGTATATTAAAATAACAAGGCTGAAATAGTATGGCTTACATGATGAAACATCAATGCTGCAAAGCAAATTGAGTCAGTGGTAGAGTCGTGTTGCTGTTAACCAATCAGAGGCGAGATGTCCAAATATCAGAAAAATAAGACTTCAGATCCTGTTGTCTGAAGCGACTTTCTTCTCCAGCTGAATTATCTGCTGAAACAAGCACATCTGAGTCCCCCCCCCCCCCCCATTCATTCACACTTGCAAATGTATTAAAGCCATACTGCAAACATTTTATATTTTTAAACACTTGTTTTGAATGAAATGTCACTCAGACCCCTACCGCCCCCTGTGGTCAGAATACTGCATTTGCGACTTCAGAGTGGTGGGCCGCCACCAGTTCGACTTAGAAACAAACGGAGCTGACATTTCTGGTGCTGCAGTCTCGTTCCAGCATGTTTCCTGCATGTTTTAGATCATGAACACAGCTGATTTGTTTACTTTAGTGATAAATCACTCCCGTAGAGACCAGCGAAGTCTGGGGAGACATTTCAGCAGTTAGATAAAGGTGTTAAAAAGATGAATGCATAACGAGAAGATACGTTTGATTTTCAGTTTGACCACAGAGGATGGACACTAGGGGGTGCTAAAAGCAAACAACACTGCGGAGTGTGCCTTTAAAAATATAATTGAAATACCTCTTTAACCCCCCCCCCCCCCCCCCACTGTCCTAATGGGTGACCCTGCAAGGAAAGTTGACCATTGAACAGGGATGATGGTTTATCCCTTGGATCCATGTGGCAGGGGTGAGGAGTGACCTGTCAAGTGGACCTCAAGGGATAAACCATCAATCCTGCTCAATGGTCAACTTTCCTTGCAGGGTCACCCATTAGGACAGTGGGAGGGTTAAAAATAGAAATGTGGATGATTTCTTTGTCTTTTATGCTGCAATTTATTATGGTTAAACATCAAAGTATTTTTTTCATAATCTTTTTCAGTTGATTTGATCAACTGCTTTTTCCCTCTAGTTATGATCATCTTGATTGATGATTACTGTGTGCAAGCTGCTGATTATTTCACTAATAGAAAGTGATGTGTGTTGGGAAAGTGATAAATCGTCACTCTTGTTTCAGTCACTGATAAAAGTAGCATTATTGAGTCATAATAATAATGCTGAGCTGTCCAGTGTTGCATCTCTGCCCCTTATTCTTAACGCCGTGATTTATGCACTCTTAAATGTCAGCTGCTTTAATGCTGTATTGAGTAATACAGGGTAAAATGTTCTTTGAGGTACTTGCCAAAGCTGCATAATTGAGCCATCACATACCATGGCTAAGCGTTCGTTCTTTCTAAGGCTGCATCAGATTGGTGCAGTTTTCTTGTCTTTGGATTTTCTCGATGACCTTTTGTAATCGTATCACATTACTTAATACATTACACCTTAAAGAATCTGATGATGATGCACTGTTATCCTATTCCCTTTTCAGCTCAGATCAGATGTTGCTTAGCCACAATAATGTTTTATCTCCACAAATAACACAAGCTTAAAGGAGTTCCGCTGTGTTGTGGAGTTGCTAATGTTAATGATTAGCTTCTACTAGTCATGACATTCTCTGCTGTTTCCTGGATGCTAAACAACAAAACAGCTTTCCCCGTCACAGTCCAAGATGACTGAGTCCAAGTGAGAGCTTGACATAGAACGGTCAGTCTTTTCATATCTTAGAGTTTCACGGTCTATTTTCCATTAGAAGCTAATGCAGGAAATAGGTGTAAGATGCAATTTTCACATTAAACTCTGAGTTTTCAAAAATAATAGGTAATAAGTTGTTCCCCAATGAAGGACCTCTTTAAATGGATATGGATTAATATGTTTGCATGGGTGTAAACATTTCTCATTGAATCTGGAGAAGGCGTTTTATCGCGTCCCTCGGGGAGGACCTGGGGGGATACTCCAGGAGTATGGTATACCTGGTCCCTTGATTCAGGCTGGTAGGTCCATGTGTGACCATGCTAGAGCTTGGTCCACATTGCAAGCAGTAAGTTCGGATTGTTTCCGGTGAGAATTGGACTCCGCCAGGGCTGCCTTTTGTCACTGATTCTGTTCATAACTTTTATGGACAGGATTTCTAGGTGCAGCCATGGTTTTGAGGGATGCTTTTTGCAGATGATGTGGTCCTGTTGACTTCATCAGACCGTAATCTACAGTTTTCGCTGGAGCGGTTTGGAGCAGAGTGTAAAAGAGCTGGAATGAGAATCAGGTCCTCTAAATCCAAGGCCATGGTCTTGAATCAGAAAAGGGTAGCATGTCATCTCCGGGTCAGGGACGAGGTCCTGCTCCAAGTGGAAGAGTTTAATTATCTCGAGGTCTTGTTCACGAGTGAGGGAAAGATGGAGCGTGGGATCGATAGGCAGATCAGCGCTGTGTCTGCAGTGATGTGGATGTTGTACCGGTCTGTCATGGAGACAAGAGAGCTGAGCTAGAAGGTGAAGCTCTCAATTTTACTGGTCAGTGTAAATTCCATCCCTCACCTACGGTCATGAGCTGTGGGTAGTGTCCGAAAGAATGAGATTGCGGATACAAGCAGCCGATATGAGTTTTCTTTGCAGGGTCTCTGAGCTTCTCACCCTATCTCTAAGGGAGAGCCCAGTCATCTGGGAAGGGCTGGAAGTAGATCTGATGCTCCTCTACATTGAGAGGAGCCAGTTGAGATGGCTCAGGCATCTGGTAAGAATGCCTCCTGGACGCCTCCCTGGTGAAGTTTTCCAAGCATGTCCAACTGGGAGGAGACCCAAGGGAAGACTCGGGACACGCTGGCGGGACTATGTTTCTCAGCTGGCCAGGGAACGCCTTGGGATTCCCCCTGAGGGGAGTCTGGGCTAGGGTTGTCACGGTATGAAAATTTAACCTCACGGTTATTGTGACCAAAATTATCACGGTTTTCGGTATTATCGCGGTATTTTTTAAACGGTGTTGCATATGTTCAGAAAGCATTGATAGTCCTGTTCTACACAAACTGAAATAGTTTTGAAAAGGTTTAACAGTGTTTATTAAACCTAAAATAACACAAAGCCTTAGCAAAAGTGCAACTTTTCACAAGTAAAGGAACAAATAGCTTCTTTTTCTGGAACATGTTACAGTAGTCAGTGCAGGTTTAAATTATACAAATCCAAACATTCAAAACATAAACAATATGTAAACAAATCAAAGAAACACCACTTGTTTTCTCATATACTTGTTTTCTTCATTATCAAAATGAAAATCTAAAACTCCAGTCCACACTTGACTTGAGCACTGTACAAGTCAACCTTAAAAAATATGTATTTAAAACAAATAGCCACTTTAAACAAATGACTAAAATAACTACTACACTATGTAATCAAATCCAAATGTTCAAGTATAAATGGCATTGAATAAGTAAACAAATCAATGACAAGGAACTAATTGTATATTTCTCTTCATCATCAACAAATAAGATGCTTCATCCAGCAACAGGGTGTCCGTGACACGGTTTAAATGCTGGCAGAGGACGCTGCGGCTGCAGTATATAGTGACTCGTTGCATTCTCCCTCAACCAAAAGTCCTCGCGTCATGCATTTAAGCTAAAATGCTAATTTTAACTTACCTTGCACTGGCTGTGGAGACGTGGGTGATGGTCACGCAGATGTGCCATTAGATTCGAAGTGTTGCTGCCTTTTACAGACACTTGTTTCCTGCACGTTCTGCAAACGGGATAGCAGTCTTCTATTAACTGTCCCTCAGCAATTTTCAGAAATCCAAAATATGCCCATACTTCCGATTTAGTCTTCTTTGAGGGCTGATGGTTGTCCTGGGCGCTGCCGTCTCCTCCTTCGGCCATTATTTCAGCTTCAAAGTTTTGGTTGCAAACTAAAAAGTGCGTGTGCGCGCCGCGGGAACTTCAGCTGAAGCGACGGTGGCTGGTAAGGGTCACCGCGCTGAAACCGCGGCCACGGTAAACCCACCGAGATAATTTCGTTTTTTAAAAACTGGACGGTTATTTTTATTGTCAACTTTTTTACCGGGGTTTACCGCTATACCGGTTACCGTGACAACCCTAGTCTGGGCCTCCCTGATTAGGGAGCTGCCCCCGCGACCTGACCCTGGATAAGCGGATAAAAATTGATGGATGGATGTAAAAGTACATGTATGATTCTTATGGAAAAAACACATTATTATGTTCCTTAATTTAAAACCTAATTTTTCAGTGTGACACATACATTAAATACTGCAATTAAATATATGTACTATAACAAGTTTAAATAAAAAAAAAATCAAACAGTCATAAAACAGGGAAGTAAATTTGTCAGTCAGCTATCATCTGAAGCTCATCTTAACACCAGCTCAATCTCCATCTAAAGCTGTTATCCCTCTACTCGTGTAATTGTAACATCTTACACAGATCTCTCAATTAAACAGTTTTTACTTGCATTATACCTGCTCTGTGCCTTTCTCTGGGGGAGGATTGTTTTTCCCCTTCTTGCCTCAGGCATCCCACTAATGCTCGTGGAGAATCAGCAGGGAGGTCTCCGAACAGAGCCGTGTTCTCAGATATGAAATGCTGCAGAATATTGTTCAAAACCTCTTTGACTAAAGCAGCACTGCAGCATCCTTAAGTAGCATTTAAACTTTTATTTTAGTTTAGGCTTTAAACATGCGTTAATTTAGCCTTTTGCTTTTATAGTCAGCTCTAAAGATAAACATGTTTTTCTGTAAACACTGATTGAGTGTACCTTGTATATTTGGTTTGATCTGATTCTTTAAATGAACTTCACAGGGTCTTTATATATGGTGCAGTTGGAGTTCAGAAGCTACAGAGGAAATCTGACTGAAACTTGAACTAAATGCCTGATTTGAGCTAAAGCTGTAGTTCAGAATTAGTCTCCCTCTGCTGGCAGAGAAGGCAATTACAGCTAGCTTGTTAAAATCATAGTTTGCACTCAGTTTTATTTTTTAAGCTTCAATCCTTCTGATCCTAACAAGATTACAAGAAAAAAATGAGTAATGTTGCAAAAAAAAAAAAAACAATTAAATCTTTTGGACCTTTTTAGAATTTCGAAAATATGTCAGACTTTAGTTAAAGTTAAAGAGTTTAGATATCAGTTTTCACCCATTCACAAAAAAAATCATCTCAGGGACAAAATAGGTGAAATTAAAATAGAGATTAGTCAATCTAACTCATTCTTCTGTGTTCCAATCATATTCAGATTCAAATGCAACAACAACTATTTTAATCCAGATATGATATCAGTACAATATCTATCTATAAACTGCCACAGATTGCATTCAATATTTGATTCGTTTTATATTTTAAAATGAAATAAAACAAATGGACATGAATTGTAATTAAATCTCTTTTAAAATGTTGTTGATCTTTGTTGAAAAGCTGATATTAAACATTTCTTGTCCTACCTTCTATAAAGTACCATCCCTTACTTAATATTTTTTAATTATTACAGATTATGTTTATTTAACAAGGACAAAGGCAGTTGTTATTCATGTGAAAAACACATTGAAGGCACCAGGCGTACTGGTTTCTAGGCTAATCTGTTACCCACAGATAGGCTTTAACAAAGAGAAAACACAAAGTAAATAAACTTTACTATAAACTGCAAACATGTAAAAGACATGAAGAGTAAATGACGAGTAAATGACGAGTGAAACATGTAAGCAACATGAATATTCTCTTCTTTTTTTCATTGAGCATATAATTGTTATGGGTCATATTTCTAATGTTCTAACAAACCAGTGAAAAGCTCAGGGCATTGGATCAGAGACTAGTTTATGCTTCTGTCTGCGTCGGTGCAGAGACACGCAATGCCGTTAACTGCGGTTGCGAGTGTTCTCCAACAGGCTTGCAAGGATGAACAGAGTCAAGCCTACGGAAATGACAAGAATTCAATTCAAATCAATTCAAGTTTATTTATTTAGCACCAAATCACAACAGGAGTCGTCTCAAGGCACTTCACACAGTAAACATTCCATTACAGGTCAGTTCATTAAGCCAATCAGAAAAAAGCTCAGCAACGTAGGTTTAGTGGTGACGAGCGCATGAAGAAGTGGAGGAAAAGGAGGGACAAATTTGTCCGTGTTGAAAAGTCTCTGAAATACATTAAACACAATATAAACACAGTAGTAAATTCACTATCTTGGACCAGATACAGGACAGGATACCCCAGAACACAGCTACGCCCTCTGTTGTCCTGGCAAGGAATTGCTTTGCAGCACTCACTAGGTGTGTTTGAAGTCCGAGAGCAAACGTCTCTGTCAATGCGTGTGCGCCTCTACCTTGTGGAGCTGACGCTGAAGCATAACCCATTTAGTAGGGATGCACAATATATCGGCATCAATATCAGTATGGGCTGATGTAAGTAATTTTTTAACATATCGGTATCAGACCGTTAAGAAAAACTGGGCCGATATTACCAGCTGGTATTTTTTTCCATCTTGTTTCTGTTGGTGTATCTGTTTCAGAGGGTGAGGGGGGTGATGATGATGTGTAAGTGTTTAGAAGAAGAAGAAGAAGAAGAAAGTATCATTTCCATAGCGCCTCTCAAGATAAAAATCACGAGGCGTTTAGTCCTGTGACAGTGATGGTAACCATCTCAGAAGCATAAATGTGTGTGGTGTGTGTATGTGTGTATGTATATATATATATATATATATATATATATATATATATATATATATATATATATATATAACAAACAAAACCGGTATAACACCTGCATATATACAACATTGTTCACAATTATTTTTCAAAACTAAGCACTAAAGATTATAATAATGCAGAGAAGCATGTATTTCTTTCCAATGTACTTTGGTCAAGTACCAGATTCGTTCATATGATCAATGATAGATTTCTTTTCACAGTCCAGCATCTCCTTGGTAAAGACTTGTTAGTTTGACTGTTTGTACATAAAGACCTTTTAAAACTCATTGAAGGAACTTTTGTGCCAAATGGGCAGTGCAACATCCATCACAATGTTCCTTAGATTAATCCTTTGTCATTAGTCATGACTGTGAATGCAAATGAGAGCAAAGAAGAGGACAATAGCAACCCATGAGTTAAACACAAATCAATTAAAAATTCAGATCTCTAAGGCAGATTAATGACATTTTGACACTTTTGTGTCATGGTGTCGATGAAGTGATCCTTTTTGAACTTTAGTGTGGGTGGGTTTTATGTAAACACATGGCTGTCACCTTGTTTGAAAAATCTAAAACCTAGTCACTATTTCAGTGAATCTCCTCTAAGATTTCCAGATCCCTGTCGTCAGGGTTTATGTTACATTTCCTGTCGGTTGCGTCGATGCATCACTACCACTGTCTTTCTCACTTTACACACAAAAGTGCTTTGTTGCATTTTCATATGAATTTCCTGCCTTTGTAGTATGTTGGTGGGGGGTTACGATGGTCTACATGCTTGGTTACAAGGGCAGAATATTGATTAGATCTGTGGTCAAATCCTCAGCCGTCCACCTATTGTTACATTAAAAAGGAACCCCTGGGAAGCCAATGAATAATAATCTTGTTTGGTCCTTGGAGAAATTACAAGCTCCCTCCAAAAGGGTGTGGAGAACTTTTAACCTCAATAAAATAACCAACACCATTACTGGCCAAGGCTCTTGTGCAGCAATGTACCATATCTCAAAAGAGCTGTAAGAGAGATCATTTAATCCAACACCAGGTGATTTTAAAATTTTTAACAAAGGGTTCAAGCTAAATAAACATGTTTTAGAATTTTTTTTGCCATTAAAATGTTCAAATATTTACATCTGTAACAATTTATGTTAGATCAATCATTTATTTTTTACGTCAGTGCAATAAACAGCCAACCTGTGGCATTGTTAAAGAGTCAGCATTGGTAGGGCTGCTGGAGAGGACAAGAGAATAACAAAAGAGTGAGTGTGGTGTCCAGATTGAAAGACGTTCTCTTTGAGGACAGACTCACAAGCAAAGCAGCCATTCAGCAGTGGGATGGATCCTGACTACTAAAAAGGAAGAGGGAGAGAGAGAGTAAGAGAGAGAGAGGGAGACTGAAGAGACAGGAGAGAGAACAAGAACTGGGGGAGTGGTGGGAGAGAGATAGGAGGCGAGAAAGAGAGGCTCCACACAGCAGAATATAAATCTGTATGTTAACAGGACTAAAGCTCGAGGCTCTGTTGACGCTGCTGGGGGTGGTTGTCAAGAAAGAAGAGGTGGTCTTCTCTGTTCTGTGCAAATAAGGAAGTGGAGCCCGTGGAATCTGTGAACGCCGGTTGTCTAGCACAGTGGTGGGCTGGTCGGAGGTCTCTGACCCCCTCGTTTTTATCCCTTGGAAGAGAAAAGAGGAGCTAAAGAGACGAGAGAAAAGGAAAGGTGGCAACGAGGGACGCGTGAGCCGTTTCTCTCTTTATTACCTTCATTCAGAAAGCCATTGCATCCCATTATCAAAGCGATGTAGAGGCATGCTCTACAATTGGAGGAGGAAGGGTCCCATTGACTGCTGAGGCTTAGCACCTCTTTCCAAACGCTAGCCCTTTTCATCACACACCCCTCACATCGCCCATATCCTTCCGTCTGCTGGTTTTCTCTGTTCTCTCCTCTCTTGTCCCTTGTGTTCTTTTTCTTTTTCATGCGACTCGGGAATCGCCAAGCGTTGCGTTTGGTAGAAGTGGGTTTTTCTGTTATTGTGTTTGGTGGCTCCGCAAAGGACAGCTGAGCAGGGAGTTGGAGAGACGGCTTTGGAGAAATAACAAGAGCAGACTGAAAGACAAAAGGGGGACCTGGGGCTCCGGGAGCAGCTGACAGTTAATGGCATACGAACTGTGATGAAAAGAAAACTGTTACTGAGTCTGACAACCGTATCAAGGTGGCTATTCACTGAGAACATTACCACTTCTTGGAGGGAAAAAGAAGCAGCGTACCAAACATTTCTGCTGGTTTGATTCCGCTGTTCTTGTTGCTAAGCAAAGCCTCTAACCTAAAGTTCTTGGAGAGTATTGAGCATCACTCTACAGCCATGAAAGGAAACTCGGAGGAAAGCATTGAAAGTGCCAAGCCCTCCAACTTGCAGGCATTTGCCAACATATCCACCCTACATGGCATGAGCCACATATTCGCCTATGGCCACATGACATTTCGTCGTTTTCTTTGGACTCTTTCTTTCCTGGGTTCCCTTGCCTTACTGCTGCTGGTCACCATGGATCGGGTGTTGTATTATCTTGAGTATCCTCATGTCACCAAGTTGGATGAAGTGGCTGCAACAAACCTTACCTTCCCAGCTGTCACCTTCTGTAACCTCAATGAGTTTCGCTTCTCCAAAATCACCAAAAATGACCTCTATCATGTCGGGGAACTCCTGGCGCTCCTCAATAACCTCCACCAAATAGCCAACCCACACTTGGCTGAGCCGGAGGTTTTGGCAGCTCTAAAAGACAAGGCAAATTTTAATAAGTTCAAGCCCTCACTTTTCAACATGACTGATTTTTATAACCGAACAGGTCATGACATCGATGACATGCTACTGCAGTGCACCTTTCGAGGAGAGGACTGCTTGGCAGTAAATTTCACCACAGTAAGTCACCAGACTGTAATTTTGCACAGTATGTCTTGTTTTATTTCCTGTCACTTCTGACAGTTCGCTGCTTTCTTTACATGCTGATAAGCTTGAACTGAGTTTCCGTATAAATTGTGTCATTTATTTTAAACCAATGCCTGACATGAGTGAATTTGCAGCTCTAAGATAAACCAGTGTGGGAATGATTGTTAAATTTTGTGTTTGCACTGATAAGCTTTGCTGCCAGAACTGCTCTGTGTCAGTGCCTAAAGCTTGAGATAAAGCAACTGTTCTGAGGTGAAATGCTGCCTTGCTCATTGATCTCTGAAGGCGGCTTGGTTTCCAAGAAAACAACTTTTGAGCTTTTTTGCTTGCATATCACTGCAGCTTGTGCGTTATAAATGTGTTGTACTGAGATCAGATAATGGTTATGCATCTTAATTGAAGTACAGGTCACTGCAATTACTTCTTAAAAATGAACTTTAAGCACAATCAAGGCTGTCTTTTATTCCATCTCAATGTAAAAATTTGCCTGCTATACGTTAACTGTTCCACACATTTTTCAGGTGTCAGAGAAAACAATGAAAGTTAACACTCTTTGCAGATTATGATGCTGATTTGTCACAATGCATTCACACTGCTCCCGCCTCCATGTGTGCTCCCTCTTCATTCATTGTGCAGGATGAATGAAGCCCACTAAAGTCAAAGAAAGCATTAAACCTAGGGTTGGCGCGTGCCCCATAAACTTGACAAAATGGCCCCAATTAATCACTGAATCAATCTGCATTGTAGGGATTGCAGTGTGAACTGTATTTAGGGTTTAGATTAGGTGAGTGTAGTATCCAGGTTAATGCTCTTCACTGTTACGTTGGCTGAGCCAGTTTGGTGTTATGATGGACTGGGTTGAATTTGGCAGATGATGCTACCTCTAACAGTAAAAGTTGCCACCACAAATGGTTTGTGCTTGGTGTGTAACTGTGTTTTAATGGGAGGAACCAAGTTTCAACAGGATTTCTACTACAATGCAAGGACCAGAAATCTCCAAACAGAACATTTCATTCTGTGGTGTCACTGATGAATGGGTTCGACATGCAGCAATAGATCATGTGAGGTTCATCAGTACAGAAAACCCCAAAACCTCCCACTACACTTTGTTGCATGAACTTGGCTTGTTTGTTTATTAACTGAATGCACTGAGATGCTCTGACTTAAGCTCATAAGTTGTAGGATAGACTTTGATTAAACTCGAGGAATAAATTAGAGTTGGAGTTGCAGGAATGATATGCCCTCAGTAATTTAGTTGCGTTGTTCTGTGCTGTGTAAACAGTGCCACAGATACTGCAACCATAACTTTTGTTACGTTTCTTCTGTGCTTCATCTTTAACTTTTATGTAATGTATTTTAATGAAATAACATTTATGTTTATGTTTATTTATTTGGCAGACGCTTATATCCAAAGCAACTTACAATTTATAACCTATAGGGCATGTTGTGATCTGTGGGGGGAAGCGGAGTACCCGGAGGAAACCCACGCGTGCATGGAGAGAACACGCAACTCCACCCAGAAAGGCCGCAGCCGAGTTTCGAACCTGCAACCTTCGTGCTGTGAGGCAACAGTGCTAACAACTGTGCCAACATGCAGCCCATAGCCTAGTTTGCTGTCATCAATGCTGAGACAAAGTTTCTTCTGGCTGCTTATTTATTTTATGTTAAATAAGAGTGATAAAAAGCAGTTTGTCACATTTTTCTTGTTTTGACATTCTTCCTCTGTCCATTTTGTACACAATCGATCAATCAAGTTTAGTTGTAAAGCACTTTCCACAACCATGGCAGGTGACCAAAGTAGAGGGCTGCATTGGGATTGGGTCCCGCCGGGTCCCGCGGGACCCAACACAAATCTCGCGGGAGCGGGCGGTTTGAATTTTGCTGCGGGCGTGAACGGTCGGTTAAAAAAACAGTGCGGGATCGGGATAAGCATGATGGAGTCGGCAACTGACGTTGAATGGAAGCTAAAACAAGGTCTTTATGACATGAAAATCAAGCAAGGCAAGTCAGACATTTGGAGGAGTTTCTCAATTGTTTGTGACAAAGCTGGAAACGAATTGGACTTTGTCAGTTGCGACAAATGCGCGAAAATACTCGTCTACAACGGACACAAATCCGGTGTTCTGTCCAGTCGCCATACCTTGTCAGACTGGCATACCCAGATTACACAGTATGCCTGTCTGACAGATGTTGTCAGTCAGACAGGCATACTCTGTCAGATCGTCATACCTTTTTTTTTTTTACAACGGTATGACATCCTGATGGGTGGTTTTACCTGTCAGATCGTCATACCTTTTTTTTTACAACGGTATGACATCCTGATGGGTGGTTTTACCTGTCAGATCGTCATACCTTTTTTTTTTTTTACAACGGTATGACATCCTGATGGGTGGTTTTACTCGTCGGATCATCATACTTTCTGTTTTTGACAACGGTATGACATCCTGATGGGTGGTTTTACCTGTCAGATCGTCATACCTTTTTTTTTTTACATTGGTATGACATCCTGATGGGTGGTTTTACCTGTCAGATCGTCATACCTTTTTTTTTTTTTACATTGGTATGACATCCTGATGGGTGGTTTTACCTGTCAGATCGTCATACCTTTTGTTTTTGACAACGGTATGACATCCTGATGGGTGGTTTTACCTGTCAGATCGTCATACTTTCTGTTTTTGACAACGGTATGGCATCCTGATGGGTGGTTTAACAGTCGGATCGTCATACTTTCTGTTTTTGACAACGGTATGACATCCTGATGGGTGGTTTTACCTGTCAGATCGTCATACTTTCTGTTTTTGACAACGGTATGACATCCTGATGGGTGGTTTTACCTGTCAGATCGTCATACTTTCTGTTTTTGACAACGGTATGACATCCTGATGGGTGGTTTTACCTGTCAGATCGTCATACTTTCTGTTTTTGACAAAGGTATGACATCCTGATGGGTGGTTTTACCTGTCAGATCGTCATACTTTCTGTTTTTGACAAAGGTATGACATCCTGATGGGTGGTTTTACCTGTCAGATCGTCATACTTTCTGTTTTTGACAACGGTATGACATCCTGATGGGTGGTTTTACCTGTCAGATCGTCATACTTTCTGTTTTTGACAACGGTATGACATCCTGATGGGTGGTTTTACCTGTCAGATCGTCATACTTTCTGTTTTTGACAAAGGTATGGCATCCTGATGGGTGGTTTAACAGTCGGATCGTCATACTTTCTGTTTTTGACAACGGTATGACATCCTGATGGGTGGTTTTACCTGTCAGATCGTCATACTTTCTGTTTTTGACAACGGTATGACATCCTGATGGGTGGTTTTACCTGTCAGATCGTCATACTTTCTGTTTTTGACAACGGTATGGCATCCTGATGGGTGGTTTAACAGTCGGATCGTCATACTTTCTGTTTTTGACAACGGTATGACATCCTGATGGGTGGTTTTACCTGTCAGATCGTCATACTTTCTGTTTTTGACAACGGTATGGCATCCTGATGGGTGGTTTAACAGTCGGATCGTCATACTTTCTGTTTTTGACAACGGTATGACATCCTGATGGGTGGTTTTACCTGTCAGATCGTCATACTTTCTGTTTTTGACAACGGTATGACATCCTGATGGGTGGTTTTACCTGTCAGATCGTCATACTTTCTGTTTTTGACAAAGGTATGGCATCCTGATGGGTGGTTTAACAGTCAGATCGTCATACTTTCTGTTTTTGACAACGGTATGGCACCCTGATGGGTGGGTTGTTCAGTCAGATGTCATACCTTTTGTTTTTGACAACAGTATGACATCCTCGATGCTCAATGCATTTTTTTTAGAATTAGGTGAAAATAAATTTGCGATACACATTCATCAGTACATTTTTTTTCCAATGAAGCTCACCAAGTTGGTGCAATGGCAAAAGAAAGCAGAATAGTTGATTCACTGATTCCTGTTATAAAGAGCAGTCTCCATTTGAATAAAAAACTGAACATGAAGAACTTAAGTTATAAGAAAGGGAATACAAACTTTATTTCCAAGTAAAACACACACACACACACACACACACACACACACACACACACACACACACACACACTTATTGCAATTCACACTTTTTACATTTGAAAAGGTCAACAAAATGGGTGGCACACTCTTTGTGAGTCCATCTTGGACAGAAGTCGCACTGTATCTATGAGGCAGAATGGAAAAAAATTAGTTATAAGTTCATGTTTAAAGCATTGGAAGTATAAAATTCTATGGCTGTGTTTTTACCATTTCAGTGACGTCCTTGCATGTGTCATAGTGCAACATGTTGCATGAAACACAGTAGTCTTCCACCTTATCTGTAATATAAAGATAGACAAATGAGAATTTCTTTGAACACAATCAGACTAAATATAGCTAGGTAAATGTAGCAGGATGGTCTCACCCACACCTGATTTCAATGAATTGTCTAATTATCAGCAAAGGGTATTGTGTTTGCCCCTTGGCACATGCTCCTTCTTGCTGCCACTGCTTCCAGGTCACCCATGACTGTGCTGAGTCTTCATGTCTGTTTTCACTGACTACATGAAGGGCAAGTTGTTCATGCCTCTGGTAGGCTAGGGTTTTCCCCCCATTACCAGGGCTTCATGATTTAAAAGTGCCAAACTGTTCTGCTTCAACCCAACTGTCTAGCTTGAATTTTAACTAAAAAAATTGCTCGTTTTGAATAATGTGTAGTAATCGTGACACTTACCATGTCCTCATTTAACACATCCATATACCATACCTGTAATCCAATATTCTATTACATCTCAAAATGTATCCTTTGTGCATGCACAAACTAAGTCTTGTCTGCCATACACCATGTCCAAACATCTTAGCTTAATCCCAGAGGGTTAAAGAGACAATATTAAAAAATAAGAATGTGTAAATGACAGAAAATGTATGCTATATGTATTTTTCACCTTTGCATTGCAGCAGTTTTGTTGCAATGTCCATCCTGTCCTGGAACATTTGAGCAGGTGCAGTGCTACCAGACTGCAGATCTCCCACCTGCAAGAAGCTTTCTGCAAACTACACAAAAATTTTATCTTAAATTTCAAATCTTATTTACAAAAATTATTGCATTTGTATTCTTGGTACCCTCAAAATCAAGACCCCGCAACTGCTGGCATCGGGCTGCAGGCCATGCGGCAGAGTTTTGACCTTCCAGTTGCCCTGTCTGGCATCTTTGGCTCTCAAGAAATTCCTATGTAGTAGCATAAAAACTTGAATTACTGACATTGTTAGCACAATAAAAGCAACTTAGGAACCGACTTATGGTGACCTGATTCACACTACCTCCAATTACGGAGAATTCTTCTTTGGTAAATCCTCTCATGGCCAAGGGGGTCAATCACAATAACCTCCTTGTGATCCATCCTGACAAGCTGTTCATTAAGTATGACATCTGTTACTTTTTAAAAGTATCCACATGAATATTGATTGATGTAGTTCTGGGAACAAAGATAACATACCACTAAAATCCATTGACCACCGACATTTACAGGGCACAACCAAATCGAGGCTTCTGGGAACGCCATCTTTATAAATGACAAAAAACATTGTTAGTTTTGATTAATTTTTACTTAGACAGGAGTATAGCATAGCAAATACTTACTTTTCGAAAAACCCTGTGCTGCCCTAGATGAAATAAAGATGATCCAATTACTGCATCCATGCGGTATATTGGTATCTGAAATAAAACATAATTGTGTATGATTTAATCATTACAAAATGCAAATAATGGATATATATTTTATGAACAAAATATCTATACCTTGCCTTTTTCCACAATGAGGTGGAGATAAGCATCTAGGATCTTTTAAAAAAATAGCAGCTTTAAATTATTTTCTAGATCCACAGCATTGGAAAAATGTGTATTTCCAAGAGAAAGTAGTCTTACTTCATCTGACAGCCACCCATGTCCACATAGTGTACGAAAAAGATGTATCATACAGTTTGTATGGACCAACCAGGGCTTCTATTTGGCCAGAGTCTTTCAAAGACCAAAGTTTAAGTACTGCAAAAAAAAAAAAAAAAAAGGTAAATATATATATATATATATATGTATGTATATGTATGTATGTATATATATATATATATATATATATATATATATATATATATATATATATATATATATATATATATATACATACATATATATATACATTCACACACACATTTTTTAGGAACAAAGGGAATTTGTGAGCAGTAGCAGGCAGTAAACAAACATGCAGTGAACGAACATGCAAATAACTGACCAACCGGTCTGAACCAATGGCCAACAGGGCCAAAAACTTTTTTTGGTTTGCGGTACTACTGCACCTTGCCGCTGCAATGTTTTCTGGGACATCATGGGAGGGGGCGAAGGAGATGTCTTGAAAGGGAGTGAGGGCGGAGTCTTGGGACGGGGTGAGGGAGATGTGCAAAGAGGTGGTGAGGGAGTTGTCTTGGAATGGGGCGAGGGAGACATGCTCAGAGGGGGTGAGGGAGATGTCTTGGGAGGGGGTGAAGGAACCCTCCAGGGAGAGAACGAGGGAGACATGTTTGAAGGGGGTGAGGGTGATGTCTCAGGAGGGGGCGAGGGAGATATTATGTGAGGGTGTGAGGGAGACATCCTGTGAGGGGGCGAGGGAGACATGCTCATAGGGGGTGAGGGAGATGTCTTGGGAGGGGGCGAGGGAGACAACTTGGAAAAGGGAGGAATCACCTTGTCGGAGTGCTGATTTTGAGTTTTCCCCACCAGATGTGTTTTGCCCACGTACTTAATAACTGACTCCCTCTCTTGATTCTCACTTGATTCAAGTTTTTGAATTTTTGTTGGTGGTTCATCTGGCCCAGCTTCCTTGTGTCCCACATTGCCTCTTTTGTAGGGCTTTAGGTGAGTGATGCTGTGCTTTGTTTTCAAGTGTTTCCCTGTCATAGTTGTCAGCATAGCAGTCTTGCCCAAGAGTTGCTGGATTGTGTATGGGCCAGAATAGTCACGCTCCATCCTGGCTCCTTTTCTACTTCTTTTTCTTACATTGTACAACAGCACCTCATCCCCTTCTTTGAATGTAAAATGTTTGTATTTTTTGTTTGCCCTATTTGCATATGCTTCCTTCATTTTCTGTTGAGCCACTTCCACATTTTCTTTTACCTTCTCATCTCGGTCCTTTTGTACTTTTTCTTGCTCATTTACATATTCGCTGTATTCCGTTGGAAGGATAATAGATGACAGCTACATTGCAAAAACAGATCATGTTTTTGCAATACAAATGTTACACATTTAGACACTGTTATAAAAACATTACTGTTAAAAGATTCTATGTCTGAAAACGATTACAAGTATTTACAAAATCAGCATGTATATTAATATGTTAGTACAAAGGAAGATTCCAACATAACTCATGACAGGCAGACTTACCGGCATTTCAACAGGAAGTTCACATGGGAACCTTGCCTCTCTTCCATACATTAGGTAGAATGGTGAGAATTTTGTTGTGGTGTGCATTTTGGACCTCAGTGAAAACAAAGTGGCATCTAGATACAGATCCCAATCATCCTGCCTTTCATTAACAACTTTTCTGAGGGCCCTAGAAAAAAAGAGTTTCATGCTTCAATAAGAAATACTTGAATTTCAATACATCTTTGGAATATTTATTCTCATTTTCTAGTCACAAAGCCATAGATGAATGAATACATGCAAATTATTTTAACTCAGTGAAGTCTGAGACCTAACTTTACAAAGTACAAATACAGGACATGTTAAGCTGTGGCAAGGTGGTGAAACAAGGGCCCGGGCGGGATTCGATCCCCAGTCTCCCGGGTGAGAGTCATGCATGCTAACCAGTCAGCCAAAGGGAGATCCGTTTGGCTGGCTGGTTAGCATGCATGACTCTCACCCGGGAGACTGGGGATCGAATACCGCCCGGGCCCTCGTTTCTCAACCTTGCTTCAAAGCTATTGTCAAAAGAAGTTAAAATAAGACACTGCTGTAATTGTTTTCTCACCGTTTAATGTTGTCATTTGTTTTTTCATCCAATCCATTAGTCTGCGGGTGATATGCTGCTGTCACACTCCTCTCAATTGAAAGGAGCTCACATAGTTTGCTGTTGATCTAAAAAAAAACAATGAGGCACATTATAATTAGTTATTTTACAGATTTGACTTTTAGGCCAATTAAAAATTTATATTAAACATAACTTACTTGATTCACAAACTCTCGCCCTTGGTCTGTAAGAATGCACAGAGGACAGCCATGCCGATAAAAAATCGTGCATAAATTTTGGGAGACTTCCTCTGCAGACTTGGTTTTCAGAGGGAAAGCCTCCACCCACTTTGAAAAATAATCCGTGGCTGTCAATATGTACTTGTAGCCAGAAGGGGTCTGGGGAAGCGGACCTGTCAGATCCATTCCGACCAGCTCCCACACACCAGATACCTGTTGGTGATAGATTAAATGTTTATGAACAGAAGTAACATAGAAGTAATAAACTAACAGAATTACAATGGACAGTCACCTGATGCAATCCAGTGTTTCGACTACCTTCAGTGGAGGTCCAACTCTTTGGCAATGGTCACATTCAGACAGCTAGAAAATGTATTTTGTTTTATGAAATTTATAAATATTGTATATTAGAGATTGCTAACAATGAGGGAACATACCATTTCTCAATGTCTGCAGTCATACCATGCCAATAAAATTTAGAACACAATGATTTGCGAGTTTTCACAATGGCACTGTGTCCTCCCATTTTTGAAGAATGGATTTCCCTAAAGTTGGTCCAAGCCTCCTCTTTTGATTTAATGGCTTTTCGCCTAGGCAAGGGTCCAAAGAATAGACCCCCAGCTTTATTGAAAGAATTTACACATTAGTCATATGGCGTATTATCAGAAAATGTGATGTATGCATAAATCTTAACAACTTACCATGAATGCTGAATTTAGAGGCATATTTCCTTAGGCTTTGCCTTTGTCCTTTGGTGTAGTGCAGCGGATAGGAACCCTTGGTAAGGAGATTAAATATCTCATCCCATCTGCCTTCCATTTTACTGTAAAAAATGAAAACAAGGAAGTAATTTGAAAATTAAAACTTCTGATTTAAAAAAATAATTATACAGTCAATTATGTTCATATACACTGAAAACAACCACATGTTGAGGAAGTAAATTATTATAAATATGACGAGGCAGCATTCAAACAATTTTTTACTTCTAAAATGTTTCTTATCTCAAGACTGAAGACATTTATTTGCCATTTGCACACGGATCAACAGTCCCTGCACATTGGAATTCAGTGTTGTATGTGCACATAGTCCATGGAAGGAAGTGTTATTCCTATGATCCTCTCTGCAGACTTTATGACTCTTTGTAGAGCTTTCCTCTCTGTCTGTGTGGTATTTCCATACTTATACCATTCTTATCTGTGTGCTTCCTTACAAAATTATGATTTACGGGTAGATACATAAAAGAAATATGGTTTTTAACATGTTTCACTTTAACAGAGACAAATCTTTTTATGTGTTGGTTTATATCTAGATATTTTTCTGCTTCCTGGTTTGTAGTTTTGAATCACATTCCTGCGTTTTTAAACAAGTAGCAAAATAGTTTAAGCAAGCAGAAATAAAGTATAAAAAACTCACTAACATAGTAGTCAGACATGTTATTTAATCATATTTCTAGTCAAAAACAAAACTTTTTCAGGAGGAACACGGAATTAGAAACATGTTCATATTATATGAATCTATTAAAATAGCCCCTTTCGTCTTTAAAATGCTGACTTTAATTTCCTCACGGACTGTATAATTGTTGGTCTTGTATTGTTTTTTTTACTTCTTGTTACTATTGATATGTTTCATAGCCGTTACATGACGTTCAGGCATCAAAGTTTAGTTGTTTCATCAGCGATTAAATTACGTGCAGAAATTGGCAGTCAAAAAAATGCACTGCACACTGAAAACTGTGACTAAAGTACAAAATATATCAAATAATGTGTTAACATTAAAGAATATAAATGAATTACTTACATTTTAGTCGTAGTTTCACTTTTTCGCCGATCTTTTCTAGTCCGTATGCTCATCTGACGCCTCTGTAAAACGTACCGGAGTTGTCGAGTAATGCGCATGCGCGCACATGCGCATTATCTGCAAGTATGCTCCTCTGACAGGTATGCTGTTCTGACACAACACCGGCACCTCTGGGTTGAGGCGGCACTCCTGCTCTGTTCTCCCCGGTCAAAGTAAGCTGCTTTTCAAGGATAAACCACTTCTCCCTGCACAAATTAAACAAGAAACTGCTGAGAAATGTGTGGAAGTGTGCTGCGCAGACATACGGCCATATGATTTTGTTGCCGCGAAAGGCTTTGTTGACATAGCGCAACATTTTGTTAATGTTGCCGCTAAATATGGCAAATTTGATGTAAAAGATATTTTGCCTCATCCAACCACTGTATCCAGACATGTCGAGGGGCAGCAACAGCGCTGCAGGCGTCAGTGGCAGCAGAGATAAGGCCGATCATTGAAACGTACGGAAGCGCCATCACAACAGATATCTGGACGGAGGATTATCATAAAACGTCATTTATATCCGGCACCATCCATTATGCAAACAACAACTTCAACCTAGTTTCCAGGGTGTTATTTGCTGCTCCGTTCAAGAGCAGTGTGTCAAAAACAGGGGAGAATATCAGGAACCTGCTCTTCCAGAAACTCCGTGAGTTTGGAATAGATGCGACACTTCTGTCTGGCCATGTTGTGTTTGTCACCGACCGTGGAGCCAACATAGTTGCTGCCCTGCGTGGATACACAAGGCTGAACTGCAACGCGCATATCCTGAACGTCACTCTGTCTAGTGCATTTTCACCAGGCGTGTTGGATGAAACTGCTGAGCTGTCTGAACTGTTGACCAATGCAAAAAAAACTGGTGAAATATTTCAAACATTCAGGTCTGCAAAACAACTTGAAAAATCTCTCAAGCAGTCAGTCGAGACCCGATGGAATTCAAATTATGACATGTTGGATTCCATACTTCAACAGCATGAGGAAATCTCCACATTACTGCTGAGCAATAACCAATATGAAAGAATTGTGCAGATCAATGGAAACACTCTGAAAACAGTAGTTGCATTTCTTAAGTTATTTAAGGATGCTACTAATGACCTAGAATCCGACAACTCCACTCCCAGCGCATCACTTCCACTGCCGTGGTCTGTGAGACTCATTGAACACTGCCAAGCTGCATCCCACGAGCCCTTGCTCTCTAAAGTCACCAATGTGTGTGCCTCACATCTGGAAGAACTTATGGGCACCAGTGACACATCTGCATCCCCTCTCCACATGATGTACAGGATTGCAACACTGCTGACTCCTAAAATGCGACTGCTACGGATGCTGCCCTCAGACGCAAGAGAAGATGTAATTAAAGGTATGCTGCCTAGCTTTTTATAAAAACAGAAAATGGCATGCAATGCAGTTATAATTAAAATTATATTTAAAATGAATTTTAAAAATAGAAGGAGAAATAAGAATGAATGAGAGGCATAATAGCTAAATGAATGACACGAGCCATTTTTTAAATAAATATTAATTAATATATGAATAAAATCCTTTTTTAAAGGCGCAAAGGATATTATTCAGAAGATGCAGTTTGACCTGGTCCCAGCCACAGCAGAGGATGAGCCACCACCAGCCAAAAAGCAAAGCACAGAACGATTCGCAGACTGGGAAGATGACGCGCCATTTGCATCAGCGCCAAAGTCGGTCGATGATGACATTTCTGAATATCTCACCTGCCGGCTCTCTGACAACCCAGACCCAAACAACGTGCTTCAATGGTGGAAGTTCAACAAAGAGCGCTTCCAAGCGCTCTCAAAGCTGGCGCGTTTCATTTTCAGTATCCCTGCATCCAGTGCGCCTTCAGAGCGCGCATTCAGTGTCTGTGGGCGCATCTTGGAAGAGAGACGCACAGGATTGGGACCGCAGTCGGTCAGCCACATTCTCTTCCTTCACAGCAATATTCCAACCAAGTGATTAATCAGTAAATTTAATTTTTTGGTTTTTATAAGTTATCTTTGTTATCTATTAGTGTTATTGGAGCCACTCAATCTGTTGCTATTTGTTAATTAGGTGCCTGTGTTACTGTGCGGCATGCCTAAGTTTGAACGTTTTTATTTTATTTTATTTTTTCAAACAGAACACCTGCAACATATGGCAAAAAACTTTAAATCTGCTGTTTTTCATGTTTATACGGTACTTGTTTTGCAAAGCGGTCTATTTTATGTACAATGTGATTGTGTTAATTTTTTATACACATGTATAAAAATGAAGTTATTAAAAGTCACTGCGCTGTGTTGTCTATATGCCAGTTGTGTCAATATTTCTCATTCAGGTCTCTTAGAAAAGAGGCCTCGATCACTGCGTGATTACAGAGGAGAATAGAATATGAAACGGCCTTGATTTTCCTTTAAGCACCACACAGTAGCTCCTTTATTTATTTATTTTTTTAAGAATTTTATAATTTAAGTAGTGAGGAGTTATTTGAAATCGCATGCGCTGAGGTGTCACCGGTGATCCTGGTGACGCCTCGGTGTTTAATGGTTAATCCTGACCAAGACGTGCAGGCCTGAGAAACGAAACAAGGATTCATGTGGTTTCCGCATCCAATAAAATGACATGTTTTCTCCAGAACCAGAGAGGACACAAACTCAATACATCTCTTTTATTGTGAGGTAATAATTTCTCCGGGTTTTGCGGTTGCGGACGGGATTGGACATGCACACTGCGGGTGCGGGCGGGAGTGTAACACACACATTGCGGTTGCGGGCGGTAATGGTCAGAAATTCAGCGGGAGCGGGCAGGAGCGGGATGAAGAAAACAGTCCCGCGCAGGGCTCTAGACCAAAGTGCTTTACAGGACATAACAATAAAATATATAACATAAAACCAGCGCAAGTATAACATACAAGTAAATACAACATATAGAGTAGGGCTGCACGATATTAGGAAAACCTGCAATATTCGATAACAGTGCTTAATATTGCGATATCGATATTACTCACGATAAATGAACAAATACTAAAGTATGCAGTGTTGATGTCGTCTGGCGTGTGACGTCTGCTCTGGGTTCAAAGCAAACAAAAACGAATGCATGAATTCCATTACAACATAACATTTTTATTGCAAAACTATGCAGCTGCACCTGCTACTGTATTAGCAGCAAAACAACAAACTGCATGCATGCAGTTTCTCAGTGACTTTAAAACATCACCTCCACCATAAAACTTTTTCTGATGCTCCAAATACAGAAAAACATCCCTTACCAGGGTTTTTAGAATAAATAAAAAAAAATCAGAAAATAAGTTTAAATGTTAAATAATAGTTAACATCACTTAATGCAACAGCAAATTCTCTCATTGTTACTGAACATTTTCTCCACTTATGTGGTTATGATATAAGGCTGTTGCTGCAATTAGAACGTGATCTGTGCTGGGCCAAACTAGGAGAATATTCAGATTTTCTGAGGGAAAGAGAAAAACAATTGTCTACCTTTCAGAAGAGGAACTCGCAAAAAAACTACATGGAAAATATGTGAAAACGTTTGTTTTAACCCCGAATTGAACAAGTTTACCTAGATCTTTAAAAGCAGCTCAGATGATGAAACTGCAACTATGATTCTGAAAACAAGCTAACAAACTGAGCTAGCTCCTCTTAAGATAACCGGCTAGTAGAGCTTCTGACTGACATTTTATGTGCAGCAGCAAATCAACTATCCTCATTAACAAGGTTATAAAAGCTCATAAATGAAAAATCACTTTGATGTGTGGGGGAACTTTTCCAGGCCCTCTTTAGCAGGTTGGGACTGGGAGGAGAGTGCTGTAGCCTTTTAGCTGGAAGCTAACCGGAGCCTGGTGCTAACATCACCACCCGGAGGAACACTAGTGACATGGAGGTAGGTGGGTTGGTTCACCGGCACGTGTTGGAGTCAGCCTGGTTATTATCAGCTGCTTAACGACACCGAGCGGACTCACGTTCACGTTTGAAAGCAGCGCTGATTCCAGAAACCTCAGCACAAAGTGCATTTGTTAATCTGAGCCAGCATGACGAACAAGAGAACGGCGCCGCTAACTCAGTTCGGGTATTGAGTTCCATCCATCCTAAGGGTCTATGTAGGGGTCATGTGATTGGCCGCATATCAGAAGGACTACATTTGATTCGTCAAATAATACTTCCGCATAAAAAACAGCGCTGCTTTACAAAAAGCTGATGTATGACACGGATGGAAATGTTTGAACCAAACATTTATCGCCGTTTTTGCCATGCTTTGCGATGGGCCTATCGCACGTCCTGTTATCGCGATGACGATAATTTTTTGATATATTGTGCAGCAGAGTGACATAACTAAGCCAAAGGGAAAGCTAAAAAACGAGATTAAGAGAGCCACCAGAGGATAGCTACTGATAAAAAGCCTTGCGCATGAACAAAGACAACTTAGTGGTCAAACACATGTCATCAGGGAGTTTGTTCCAGACTGCTGGAGCCGCAACTGAAAGAGAGTGGTCACCCCAGTGCTTGTATCTAGATCAAGGGACTTCAAGAAAAGGCTTCCCCGTTGATTTAGTGGGCCGTGTTAGCCGACGTATGGACAAGGCGTCAGAGAGATAGGTAGGACTAAGGTCATGGATACTTGTGAACGTGAACATTATGCTTTTGAATTGTATTCTGAAAAACACAGGAAGCCAGTGCAGTTGTAAGAGAATGGGAGTAATATGGCTTCGCCTAGGTCTGTTAGTGAGGAGACGGGCTGCGGAATTTTGGACTAGTTGAAGACGAGCGATGGAGGACTTGGATAAACCAACATACAGGGCATTTCAGTAATCGATGCGTGAGCTTATAGGGGCATGAATGACTTTTTCCACTGACATACAAAGATCAGGGTTTTTTTGTCACCCCCTTTTGGTGTGTGTGTATATATATATTTATATTTATATATTTATAAGTCATATCTTCAATAAACCGTGAAAAAAATGTTGTGACTTTTATAAGTGACTGGCTTTACAGTCTGCAGAGCTGATCAGCACTCCTCTCTGCTGTGACGGGAGACTCGTTTGATAGCGACGTTCATTTTTTATGTCTTTTTAATTTGTGTCACAAATATTGCAAATTGGGAATACCTTCATTTACATGTTTGTTTCCAAGCAGCGCTCAGGAGTGTCTTCACCAACAAAAATTATTCATGCAAAACTAATTACTGTTGTACCGCTTGACAGAAAGCGTCAAGTAAGCTGGACGGAAAAGTTATGAAATATGTTGTTTTTCTGCTTGACAGTTTTATGTTTGGTAAAGATGGTGGTCCAGATAGCTATAATTCCTCCTGGGTGAGATTGAATAGCATCAGAATCGAATAATCTGTTTGATTCTCATTTATCATTGTGGCATGTTGTTTTAGGGGGAGTGTTTTAAAGCAGTGAAGAAACACATGCATTATATTTTCTCAGTGGGCAGAAAAACGTGTTTGTCAGATCTCAGATAAATGCCAGTATGAAATAATTGTTTCACTGAGTGTTTGGTGCTGTCTGATAATAATCTCAAAAAATAACTGTGAACGCTTGCTGCCTATTTACAAAGAAAGTGACTGAGTTAATAACCTGCTTCAGTGGAGAACACCCATCCTCTTTATTAGAATTAATCAAATGAAAACATAGAACCATGATATTAAGACGATTTGGTAAGTTGCATTTGGTTGATTACATCTTGTGATTTTCTTGTACTATTATGTAAACAGTCACGATTCACTAGAAGGTTACCGAAAATGTTCAGTTATTCAGATTCTGTCCACCGACACGTAGAGAAAAAGATATTTACATTGCAAAGGGCTCTGAGAGTGATGAGCTTTGACCTTGAATAAAAGATGGAAGAATCCATTAATTCCAGATTTTGATGCAGTTTGAAAACAAAGCATTGAAAATGTTTTGCATCATAATGGATGGGAGGCCAAGGGGAGACTGGCACTTTGTATTTCAAATGCTATTAGCCACTAGTCCTGATTTCTGTGAGGAATATTTGATTAGTTTGATGCAAAAGGTGTTTTTTTTTCAATCCTGAGACCCTTTTTAAAACATCAATTAAAATGTGCAATTTTGGATATTTTTCTGGAGCATTTTTTTGCCCTATTGCTTTAAATATTCTTCACACACCAACAGCAACCAATACATTAAATATTTTGTTGAAAGATATTACTGTGATCACTTTGAAATGTACAATCCTGAAAAACCTCCAATCATTGTGAATTCCCCATTCTTAATGATTGGATCATGATCCATCCATCAAACTGCCCTTTGACTGTCCCTCCCCTCTCTTCTTGTACTCCTCTAAAGTTGTGATTCCATTAGCACTTACTCAGCCCGACTGAAATACAGTCACTCCAGCTGGATGGCATTCCAGTCAGTAAGGGGTACCAGGTTGCCGCCGACTTCAGTTCCTGCTTCGATGTGGGTCCAAGCAACTGTCTCAGTCAGAGACTGTCTCAATGATTTGCTAAGGGGTGGAGTCACTGGTTGTTCCAGAATTTTCTGCCTGATGCCTCACTGCCCGCAGCCTTTTCTGGGTTCAAAGTCTGAGCAGCCACTGAGCAGTATGTTGATTATCACCAAAATGGCTGCCGTTGTTGTGTTGTTTTTGTGTGATAGATCACTTTGTGCTTGCGAGTGCTACCCCGCCTCCTCGCTTTGACAAACGCACCCACCAGAGCCGTTGTAATGGAACACCATCCGAACCATGTAGAGTTGAGTAGAGTCACCTCATACATTGGGGTTGCTAATTTGTTGCTTGGCAAAATCGTGCCATTGCTGTAGGAACCCCAAGCTACCACCTTGTGTGCCGCCCATGGTGACGGACCAGTTGTATTTTAACACAGCCTGTTCTGTGTCAGGTGGCAGAGCTGCCTGTTATTGCCTATGTGTGTGTCTGAGAGAGAGTAGGTTTGGGAAATTTTGACTAGTTGATTGTAGCTTAGATGCTATGATTTTGAAGTTAACCATATTGCTGCTAGCATACCAACTTACGTATATACCTATATTTAAGTAGGTGTATTACATTATGAGTTATGGCAGAAAAGGTTATGCTTTATAGTTGACAGTATCTGTTGCGTCCGGTGTTACACCCTTTTATGCGACCATGAGATTGTGTGACACTAGGAGGGAGCCTAAAGAAATGAGGTAGGATCTTTTTGAATAGTTTTTATCTTTAAAACTTATCAGTAACACTGACATGTTGTTAGAAAACAGATATTTTATGTTTGGTGTGACACTTTTCACATGTACAAGCACAATGCTATTGATGTCTTTATGGAGATATTGTCTGAAAATGTGCATCATTGTCTCCACTGCATACTCTTCTCTCTGTGATGGGGAGTTAAACAATTGATTTTGACCGCTGATAAAAGCCTGCCAATTGTTCATTAATTTGGAGCAGCATTGTCCTTCCCATCTGCTATGTGCGTGATAGTTTTCAAAATGTCCTTCCCCATGGGAGATGGCATCCTAAAAACCAAAAACAAGAAAAAAATGACATTTTCACAAAAATAATAAAATAAACCGTACCAAGAGACTAGCCTACATGGTTGTTTCTTGTCAAGATTGTTCTAAAGGTCAATGGACTATTTTTTTCTTACAATATTTAGGTTACATTATTGCTTGTTTATCCTTTTATTCCTCCAAAACATGTCCTTTTGACACCAATTTAAAAAGGAATTGGTGCAGCATCCTGAGCTTAGAGGTCTAAGACAATTTTGATTGCTTCTATGCAAAATACTCTAGACGTAATCTCCCCATTGGTGAAAAAGTCACTCTTTGGGCAGCACTGACATGCACTGTGGAGAAGGGTCAGCCATGAGGTGACTGGTTAAACATTTGGACTCAACAGTGTTTCAAACATTTCGACCCGCTGTCACAAAATTTCTGTGTTTCTTTAAATTTATCGACATGTTGGATTTTAAATAGTTCTGAAAACCTGAAACGTGGTGCATGTATGTCTAAAGGCCATTTTAAGTGACATTTTATTGTTTTTCATGTTTTTAGTCTATTTATTTTTTCCCATTGAATACAAAAGACATGATCAAGATCAAATCATGACAGCTATGCTTATTTTCAGCCCCCCAAAAGAACAAGCTTCTGAAAAAGGTACATTTAATGGAAACGTTTTCATGAGGTTTGAAAATCTGTTAATACTATAATATAAATTTGGGAGATAAGTACTTTTTTTGCAAGTTTGAGTCATTTTCCTCACATGTGTGTTTTAAGAAAATGTCCATTATCCACTGAGATTTACTGTCTGTCCGAGACTCTTATGTAAATGGCACCTGAGTTGGTAGCAGTCTTTAGGTTGTGATCAAGAGGTTGATTATCATAATCTGAGGTTTTCATAGATGTATTTCTCTTGTTCTTGAGCCTTGACAGGTCATGACGAGTTGTTCTTAGCTGTATATCTTCTCATTCTTACAGAGACCGTAAAATCAGTATTCATCATCTCATTTTTGCTGCAGCTCAGTTTTTAAGATGAGAGTCATCTTTCATCTTTACATCCAGATGACAGCAGGCAGCCATGGGGATGGGGATAAAACATGGTTACAGCTGAGTTTGACATAATGGGACTTGTGGATCAACATGTGGATTAATAAAGTTTTTTGGCAGAGGTTATAACATTTGAGGGCTCTTTTTTTCTAAACTGATACCTGAGGAGGAAATTACATTTTTCAAGCAATGCTGTTGGTAGTTATGGTGCAAATGTTGGTTCAGTTGAGGTAAATAGGGTAAAATACAAAACACATTCATTATTTCATTATTCCCTTCTCAGCTGCTTCTTCCTGGTCTTGTTGGAGGCGATATGCATCTCCTTCTGATATGGAAAGACCTTGGGATTTTCAGGGAGATAATGGCTGGGCTTACCTGGGGACCTGTGACCTCAAACATCTGCAGCATAACCTTGTTTAATTTGAGCAAAATAAGTGGATGGTTGGATGAATAGAAAAGAAAATGTGCAGTTTGTGTTACTCGGAAGTCTTACTGATCAAACTATTAGGACTCTTGTCAGTGAAAACAAATGCACTTAGGATATTAAGGACCAGTAAATTACTAAGAAGCTGGTTTTTATCCTGATCGTGGTGGGTGCTGATTGGCCGTGCTGCTGTAGGTGTATTTTAGAAGTGTTTGGCATCAATCACAAGAGTCTTAGCTGCCCAACAGAATGCCAAATGTGCACTTAGTGCATGTTTACCCAGATAAGTTCACTTGAAAATAGCCATAGGTTAGCTTTCTGAATAATTTCTGAAAATTGTAATTTTTAGCATTTCACTATGCATAGCATATTTTCACCAGAAAAACTTGAATAAAGCATTATTATGTATTAATATTTTTGTTTCTGACTGCCTGATGCATTAATGTCTGCTTCTTTTTCCCATTACAGTTCGTTTGAAGGATTTAGTACATTTTTTGCAAAGTTGTTGAGAGGTCATAAAAGCAGATTGACTAATGACAGTGATCACTTGTACTCAGGTTTGTGCAGCTCTAATGAAAGGATGCAACACACGAGCCACGCATAGGATGCATTTTGATGATGATTGTAAATAGTTCAGTCTTCCATGTTGGTTAAAAAAAGTCGTCATGCTCAATTGAACTGAGACCTCATGATGAAAAAGGCCTTCGTTTGGACAAGCTTAAAGAACATTTTAGAAGAAAGCATCCAACATTTCAGCATAAAGCACCAAATAAAAAAAACACAAAGCGGCTCCTGAATATTGTGCAAGTGCTTTAGATTAATAAACTGATTAGAATGTTACACTATGTCATGTAGGGTTCAGATTAGGTGAGTGTTTCTCAGCGATCTCCGCTATGCGTGTAGGTTGGCAACGTTCATGTCCCTTTAAGCAGCTGTACCACCTTGAGTCACGTACAAATGTGACACAACGTATTACATGTGACAGCCCCATCTAGTGGGCAACTTTTGCTTCTGCGCATACCTGTAGTTATCGTTCGTTTATCGTTATCGAGGTGAAATCCTCAATATATCGTGATATTGATTTTAGGCCATATCGCCCAGCCCTAACTGAAGGACCATCAAAGTCTGAGGCGTCACGCCGAGGTCACATCCTTTCTGCTCCTAGCGACAGTCACAGCAATATGGTGTAAAAGTAACCTGAAGTGTATTTACTGCCCCCTAGCACCAGGAAAGTACACTCTGCCACTTTAAATGCACTCTTCAAGTAGTCTTTAAGTCTTCATTGTTACCCCAATTGAATTTTAGAAGATAACACAAAAAACATCCTGACTTTGCCTTGGCACTGGCTGCTCTGAAACAGCAGCTGATGCACTACGGACACAGTGAAGGCAATTGACAGTGTCAGTAAAAAAAAGAATCAGTTGCTCAAATGAGTCATGTTTCATGAATTTTTGAAGAGCTAGTGAGACATTGGCAGGGTGAAACCGACACATTCTTTTTAAATTTAGGAACAGATGGAGTAAAATTATGGAACCTGCATATCTAACACAGGCTATAATAAAAGAAAATCTGATCCTTACTTGTTGCATGGTGTTCAAACATCTTTTTGCCCTAATTACAAGAGAGGTTTGTGTATTTTCTTAATGTTTACAAGAGAACTTTTGAATCAGCATGTTGTGCTGGTTCCTCAAATTGCAAGCAGTTGCATTAAGTTATTAGTTTAATAACCGAGCATCAATTTCAAATAATTTATCAAACATAGGCTGTCAAACTAAAGAGTTACACTGGAGGCAAATAGATATATTTTGTCTGGTGAGTTACCTTTCAGTTTGTGTGAGTAGATTTATAGTGATGTCTAAGTTTACAGGATTTACAAGCAACAATGCACACGAACGGCTTCCTGAAAGCAAAGTTTATGCAGACAGAGCAGTTACTTTGGGTGGCTTAAGAAGGGCTGAGTCACCACCGAGATCAGATTTAGAGGTTCAGTTTACAAACTATCCTCTTTAAAAAAATCTTCATTTTGACACCGATGTCCCTGGAATAGACAAATTTACAACAAATCCCCTTCCACATTATTTGATGCTCTTGAACGTATGAGAGGGAGAGACAATGTCGCTGAAAGAAAAGTGTGTGCGTGCTCGGTGTAAGTCAGTATTTATAGGTAAAGGAAGAACTGTCAGAAGCCTTTCTCCTGGCAGTTGCTTCATTTAATGTAGCAAACCAGATCTAAAAATAAATGTATGACACTTCAGGAAAATATAGGCTGTTAAAGGGGAAAAAATATATATTTGAAGCTGATAGTTAGGAGAAATGTGCAGCTTTTGTGGTTGAAGTGAAATATTTTCTGAGTTTCAGTTATTTAAAAGAATGAAATGTACACATGCACACTATTTGCCTACGTAGAATAATTGTTCCTTGAAGATCTAAGGTGAAGTTTGTGATTGTATTTGTTATTTCAGTGCACGATGCTAACTGCTGTTCCTGAAGGCACCTTTTTGCCCCGAGGAGAAACTGTATTTATTTTTAAAAGTGCCAAATGTAAAAGCTTCATTGAAAGGTGTAAAACACCAAACTGCTGTTTTTGTGCACATGCACATCTACGAAGAGGAATCAGGCTGTGTAACAACCACTGGTCACCCCTTACATCACCGGCTGCAGGTGAATTATGTCGCTCTGTAGACGTATGTGACACCAGATTGAACTACACTAGAAAGGTAATACATCACGCTTAAATCACCAGTGTACTAAAGAAATTACAAGGAGAGATTTTAAATCACTTAATGATTTGATTTGTTCTAATAGCTGACCAACTTGGTAATCTTCATCTGACAACCCAGCTGATTAGATGTCTTGTGGAGCCAAATCAGACATTAGTAGGATGCAAAAATCTGCTAAAGGCAGGCTACATGTTCTGGAATTTGGTTATTAGTGTTTTATTGCACATTCTTTTCATGCAGAAGGCAATTGTTTTCTAAATTTTCTCACAATTAAGTTATAATAAACTGTTTAAACAAACCTTAGCTGCCCAAGTTAATTTAAAAAAGCCCATAATATATTGTAATGGCATAAAAAAGCTTGTTGTGTCGACCAAGCCTCTAGCTGTGGTCACATAATGAGATGAATACATTCTTAGTGGTTCAACTTTTATTTATTTATTAGTTATTACAGAAAGTGTTGCCACTTTTGTTTTCCAGTCACTTTGTGTTTGGATTTTACTTAACTTTAAGATAACAGTAAATTTTTATCTCTGTCAATGCTGCTGAAGACACACCTTGCCAACATATCAGCGTTATACTGAAGCCACGGTGTCTTATGAACGAGCCGTGGCGGCGCGGTGGTACCAGAATTTTGCAGCATTTGTTCTGACAAGCTTGGTAGTATAATTGAGGCAGTGCAAGACTTGTGAATGCATATTATGGCAATATTGGTGCAACAGAGAGAGGTGTCAAAACCTGCTCAGTGGTCTAGTGTCCGCCCTGGGACTGACATCGGGGTTCCAATCCCGGTTGGGTCATACCAAAGACTTTATAAAAAATGGGACCTAATTCATTCCTGCTTGACACTCAATTTTAAGGGGTTGGATTGACGGGTTAAACCAGCAAATAGTTCCTGAGCGTGGCCGTGCCTGCATCTCACCACTCCCCATGGGGATGGGTCAAATGCGGAAGACTTATAAACGACCCAAGGCTCCTTGATGCCGGCTCGGCATTGCGGAAAATTGGTTGCATTGTTTTCTAAATGAGGTTCTTGATATTTGTACATCTCACCATGGATTGGATAACACCAATGCAACTCTACCACTGACTGTTTGCTGTGCAACGTTGATATTTTATCTCCACAAATAACTCAAGCCTGATGGAGTTCTGCCGTGTGGTGGAGTTGCTAATGCTAACGGATAGCCTGCACTGTCTGAGGCATTCTCTGCTGTTTGCAGGATGCAAAACCAACAACAGCCTTCCCCGTCGTGAGTCAAAATGGGTGATTCCATGAATGTTAAGTGACAGTGTGATGTAGATCTTTCAGGCTTTTCTAATCCTAGCGTTTCACCATCTATTTTCTATCAGAAGCGAATGCAGGAGACAGATGTAGAAGAGTATTTTATGTTCAGCCAGCATGAAACACTCAGTGACTTGATTGAAATCAGAAATAATAATTAAAAGGTTTTTCATTGAAGCCAATTTTTAAGTTGATTATTGGAGACCATAAATTTGTTTGGTAGCTGTGTGTTGTTCCTGTGGTGCATTGGAGACCTTGCATGGTGCTCTCTTTCCCGGTGTCAGATAGCAACTCTATGGTATGGTGTTGAGCAAGAATAAGTAGCTTTAATGTTATTTTGTCTTCTTTTTGTTTTTTGTTCCCACCTAACTTGCTTGTTCTTGTCTGCATTCCAGTCAGGGTGCTTTCAGCAAGCAAACAATCTCTGCTCAAAATTGTTTCGCATCAGAGTTGACATTCTTGAAAATAAGCACAAGTCATTACAGCTTATGGCTTCTGCTGCCGGAAGGTAAGTCAAGCCTATTATTCTGTTATATCACATCTAAACAACTTAAGTAAATAAGGTGAGAAGTATCTGCATTGCTCTGCACTGCATTTCTGTGTCTTGTTCATCAAAATCATAACTTTTTCAAACACGTGATCAGGAAACAAGGGATGCTGCACACAGTGGGATCATGGGGTTCCTGCCAGGCAGAAAGTACGCACAATTATTCAGGCTTATATTTACTTCACAAGCAGAATAGTTTAAAATCTGTCCTAAAGAGCTTGCACCAGTCTCCACATTGGGTGAAGTATAACAAATCAATCAGTAACATTTAACTAATCCTACTAAGCAACATTAGAAAAAATCACATCCCCTTAATGACAGAAGGAATTTCTCTCCAAAGACTTGTATCATTTCCTCCACTGATAATGATTTCTCAACCATGGCCAGAAATTGTCTTCAACCGTAATTGGTTTGGAGGTAAACCAGTGGCTCTTGTCAACAAACCAGTCAAACCAGTGTTCTTTTCATAACATAACATATTTATTGATTTAGTCTCACTATTGTTATTAATAATTGTCTTAATTTTTTGAAGTTAACATCAAAATGTGTTTTCATGATTGTGTTTAATAAAGTGCAAAGAAAAAAAGGTTTTGTTTCGCCATATAGAGAATATAGAGTTCATTATGACTAGATGATTGGCCAAGCGTAGGACTTACGGAAGTTACGATACCACATCCGTAAAAGTTACGTTAGCACATTGACACTGAAGATTTTGATTGGTTCAACACCTTTTGGGGAAAAATATGTATTGGCAAAGGAAACATAAAATAAAGGCAAAAATATCAACTAATAAACTGAGACCCTCAGCAGCTCTTGATTTTGATGAAATGGGGCAAAATAAAAAGAAATGAACATTATTGGAAAAATAGCAACATTTAGAATGAATGAATAAATTTATTTACAGAAAAACTAACTAGATATACAGAATAATTCCACATTTATACAAACGGAAATGGCTGCTAATGATGTAAATACATTTAAAAATGTTCACATATAAGAACTCTTGTGCTTTTTGGCAGGCTGATGTTGGTTTTATGTATTTTCACATTCTTTACAAAACAAGACAATATGGTGTTAACAAATTGCAGTTATAAAGAAAACATTTAGGCAGTAAGAAACAGGAATGTATCAAAAAAACTGCTGAACTCTTAATTTCCAATACTTATGTGTGAAAGCTGAGTGGATTTGCTGTAGTGTGGCATCATCAGCAGGCGCAGGACCCTGAGCCGATCTGGCAGCCCGAGCAGATCCAGTACCACCGGTTCAAACAAAAACAGAATTAGGTTTTTCCGTGTCCTGAATGACAGAAAATCTAAACATTGCTTAGTAATTTTTATTTCACTACACATTTTTCCAGGAAGGACAGTCATTATTACCACAAGCAAAGATTAATTCAGTTGGATGTGTGTTTGTGCAACACTGCAACAGAAGATCAGGCTTAAATTTTCTAAACAAGAACCTCGGTATCGTGTGGACACTATGAAGTTTGCACCTTGTTCTTGCATGGGTGCTTTTTCCCATTATTGTGAATCAACACAATGAGGCAAGACAAATGAATATGTCTCTGCGTAAATTGATTCTGCCTCCTGCATGTTCAGAATGTTCATTATTTCTAACCAAGTTTTGCCCAAAGGTTAAAAACAGGCAGCGCCTTTGAGACCCAAACATTGTAGCTCATCAAACCACTAATCATACAGACAGAAAAGTTATAGAAATCATTACCTTGATTGTGTCTGGTGCTTTTGTTGTATTAATATAAAAACAGCTTCAGTCCTTGACTCATTTACATTCCGGGCTGCTGCGGTTTATCTTCTCTTAAGGCCAGATTTCTGAATTTCTGGCTGTCAGCGTGTCTCTACATCGGACTGAGAGCAACACAGTATGCAAAAATAGTGAATACATATTATTTGTTTGTGCTTTGGTGAGGTGTACAAAATATTTTACCATATTAATGAAAAAGGTTGGAGGTTGTGGTACTGCTGGGCTTTTTTGTACAAGGTAGCTTGAGGCTTTGCTTTTAAATGGTAAATGTTCTGTAATTGTATAGCACCTTCCTAGGGTTCCACAACCCCCCAAGGTGCTTTACAACACAATCAGTCATTCACCCTTTCACACTCTGGTGGGGATGAGCTACAATGTAGCCACAACTGTCCTGGGGCGAACTGACAGAGGCGAAGCCTGCCAAACACAGGCGCCACTGGCCCCTCCGACCACCATCAGCAGGCAAGGTGGGTTAAGTGTCGCTCAAGGACACAACAGCATCATTCTTTGGTCGGAGCTGGGATCGAACCTGCAACCTTCCGATTACTGGACAACCCACTCTACCTCCTGAGCTACTGCTGTCCAATTTAATGAAATAATCTTACAGAGACTGCTCTTTTTAACCTTTAAGCTTTATCACTTTAAAGCTTAAAGGTTAAAAAGCAGTCTCTGTAAGATTGTGTGCACACTTCAAATTAATTCAGACAGATTCAGAAATATGGTTTTAAAAATGACTTTAATTCTATTTTCCTAAATTAAAAGATTGTACATGACAAAGTAAAAATGAAATTATGGTTATGCAGATAACAGATAATGAATGGAATGATGGAATGTGAGCTAGATATTTTAGCAAAACCTTATAAGTATCTGAGAGAAATTGTGAAGTCTGACTTGTAAAATCTATTTGGCTGTATGGTTTGATAAGCTAGAGATTGGTTTATAAAACTGTCCGGCGCAATTTGTGCTGGTCTACGTTAGGGCTGGGCATCGTTTGATTTTGAACGATTCCGATTCCAATTCCTCGTTTTGATTCTGGTTCCTATCGATTCCCGATTCCGATTCTTTCAAGACATGACATGTTTTACATGAGCCAGCTAACCACAGGTCCTACTTGATGAAATAATCTCAACTTCAACATGAATTTTAACTCTATGAAGAACAACATCACCTTCATTTAGACAAAAACATGTTTTGGAGAAAAATAGAAAAAGACTTGCAGCACAACCAGTGTGTTTGGTTCTAACCACAACCAAAGTCTGGAAGAAGCCTCTGGGATGAGAGGCTAAATGTCTCCAACATATCCAGAAACGTCCAGCTGTTTTCAGCTAAAACTCTCAGGATGATCATGTCCAGGATGACTGAGAACTACACCTCCCTGCTTCAGCGCCATTCAGTCAGAACAGAAACTTAAATGTCGCTGCTGTCAGTAACAATCTGACAGATTTTAAACATTAAACCTTTCAACAGAAATAGTTCGAAAAGGAAATCCCCTGATAAGGTAGCGCAACTCGGGTTGTGAATGACCACAGTCACCAATTCTTGTCTGATCTCTGAATTGTGTGTACTGAAACTCAAATTTCCCTCTGGGATTAATAAAGTATTGATTGATTGATTGATTGATTGATTGGAATTAAGATGTTCACAACTTTGTGTGTCATTTATTATTATTAATTCAATTCAATTCAAGTTTATTTATATAGCGCCAAATCACGACAAGAGTCGTCTCAAGGCACTTCACATAATAAACATTCCAACTCACAGTTCATTAAGCCAATCAGAAATAATGTTTCCTATATAAGGAACCCAGCAAATTGCATCAAGTCACTGACGAGTGTCAGTGACTATACAGCAATCCTCATACTAAGCAAGCATGCAGCGACAGTGGAGAGGAAAACTCCCTTTTAACAGGAAGAAACCTCCAGAGAATCCTGGCTCAGTATAAGCAGCCATCCAGCACGACTCACTGGGGATCGAGAAGACAGAGCAGACACACACACACACACACACACACACACACACACACACACACACACACACACACACACACACACACACACACACACACACACGCACACACACACACACACACACACGGGGATCTTCATACAAGGGTGCAATAATTATTATTATTTATTGTGGCAGAAGCTGGTGTGGTCCACCACAAAGAAGCTTCTCTAGCATGATGACTGTAATTATTCTACAGGTTATTATTCAGCCTTCTGAGCAGCTGCGTCTGACTGCTGGCGCGTGTTTTTATTTCTGCAGTGAGACAAACTCGCCTCACACCATCCAGAGTTTGTTCTTTAAAGCTTCTATTAAACCCACCGTGTTGACGTCTTTTAGCAAGTTTCCTCTCCGGCACATTTTTCGCTGCAGAAGTTAAAGTTTACATTATGGAGTAAAAGTTCGGCAGACGCGTTTGTTTATATTTGGCCGCTGCGTGCCGGGTGGGGGAGAGGGGACTCGTGCTGCACACAGACAGCTGGTGTGATCAGCTCTGAAAAGCGTTGATCACAATTTACAGATCACGTTTATTTTTCACGGAGATCAGCCGTGGATTCCTCTTCCGGTCGGCATTCTAGGAATTGAAACTAGGAATCAAAATAAAAAACTTTGAACGATTCCGGGAAAAATAAACAGTTGGAACCGGTTCCAATCGATGCTCGATGCCCAACCCTAGTCTACGCACCCTTGTATGAAGATCCCCTTGCAACCCAGGGGGTCAGGAGGTTGAGATGGACACCGTTGATGGCGTGGACCTCTTGTATGGGAGCTTGTAGCCAGCTCAGAATACATTTTGCCTAGTCTGGGTTATCTTCAGGTGGCAGCAGGAAGCTGGAGTGTCTATTTTGCGTCTAAGGCTTTTCGGTGGCTCTTAAAAGAGCCGTTGTGTCTGAAATCACTCACAAGCATTGCAGGAAGGCTTTGATATGGAGGTCAAAACATAGGATGGTCTTAAAATGCTTGTTCACCCGACTGGCCTCATCAAGTGAATGGCGAAGACTGACTAGATCAGGAAGTGATTCCTGTTTTTATCAACTTCATTGTTGATAAACTTAGACAAATCAGAATTTGACATGTTTAAGAGGGCATTAACAAAGACCTCAGAAAGTCACTCCTTCACTCAGATATTCAGAGGTTAACTCTCAGTGTAAAGTCAATGTTAAAACCTTAATATTAATCTTATGATGTATGAGTATACTGATAGATTCGCTTGTCTCGTCTTCCTCCGCTTATCTGGGTCCGGGTCGCGGGGGCAGCATCCCAACTAGGGAGCTCCAGACCATCCTCTCCCCGGCCACCTCTACCAGCTCCTCCAGCAGGACCCCAAGGCGTTCTCAGACCAGATTGGAGATGTAACCTCTCCAACGTGTCCTGGGTCGACCCGGGGGCCTCCTGCCGGCAGGACATGCCCGAAACATCTCCCCAGGGAGGCGTCCAGGAGGCATCCTGACCAGATGCCTTCGATCTGGAGGAGCAGCTACTAATCCGAGTCCCTCCCGAATGTCCGAGCTCCTCACCCTATCTCTAAGGCTGAGCCCGGCCACCCTACGGAGGAAACTCATTTCGGCCGCTTGTATCCGCGATCTCGTTCTTTCGGTCATTACCCAAAGCTCATGACCATAGGTGAGGATTGGGACATAGATCGACCGGTAAATCGAGAGCCTGGCTTTCTGGCTCAGCTCCCTCTTCACCATGACAGATCGGCTCAGCGTCCGCATCACTGCAGACGCTGAACCGATCCGCCTGTTGATCTCCCGATCCCTCCTTCCAAGGATTAGCTTGTTAAATCAACAAACACTGATCTGGTATAATTTAAGATCTGAAATGAATCACTGCAGGATAAATATTCATTTTAACACCTCTTTGATTAATGCACAGATTATTCAAACACTTTGGGATTTAAAGGGGCATTATGGAAGTTTGACAGCCAAAACATGTATAGAAATAATAAATTTCTTCTTCATACATTCTCCTGCAATGCCCTGGTCCTGTAGAATGAGCCCTGGCATTTTTACTGTGATTGCCTGTTTTTCTGTAAAATCACAGAAAAAGAGAGCTGCTCGGGTCGAGCAGGCTGCTTCATGTGCGTTCATGCTCAGGCATAGCCTGTAGCATTTGCTGTCCGTAGCTTTAGCAGCAGAGAGAGAGGCAGTGCCACCTAGTGACAAAGCTAGCTACATTTCTGAGGACCCTTAGCTACTTTCTGTAGAATGTTCTTATCATTTCCTGCAAATTGGCAGCAAAATAGCCATTTTTGCTCCAAACTGTTCTTTGAACGTTGTTTCAGCCGTCATCAAGGATATAAATGTTACAGATAAAAAGGACGTCACTGGCGCTTTAGCTCACCTAGTAAGACATCGGACTCTCGTGCAGAAGACCTGGGTTTGATTCTGGATATAAACATAGTTTATTTAGAGTTTCTTTTTTACATTAATGGTATATTTTGTTACAGTAAGATGCCCAAATTTTTATTTGAGACTTGCCGAACAGCACTGAATTCACAGATAAAAAAGATGTGGGTTCAACTTTCATTTTGATACAATTTTTCAAGCAAGGGAATGGAATTATCTGAGCATGCAGGAGGACTGACCCATCATAAACCTTTGTCGGCTGTGCTGAAGAGAAAGGTACAGAACCAAATTATTTAATTAATTAGTTCTCCTGTCCTCTGTCCTCCGGGCCACACACACACACACACACACACACACACACACACACACACACACACACACACACACACACGACTGTCTCAGCTGTTATTTTCGTTAAGGAGTGTGCACGTACAGCATGCGCGCCTCGTGCACGAGCCCACTATTGAAGCTGCCGTTACGCTTTTGGCCTGAGGGGGCAACTGCGAGCATAAAAATTCTAAACTCCGTAAAGTCCCTTTAACAATAGATGATTATATGACACGTTTGCAATGATCACATTTTAAAAAGTAATTTATAATTCAAGGAAGATGAACTTTATTCAGAATGAGAGTAAAAGTCTTGTCTCCCGCATGACTTTTGTTCCAGCCACGATAAGGTAGCTGGGAATTATTATGTCTCCTTTATCCGGTGACAAGGCCTTGTGCAGTGCTTTCTTGTTTGGAGGCCAGACAGATGGGGTGTTTGTGTGTGCAAATTAAAAAGTAAATTTCTGTTCATTTTGATGAAATACTTGACATTTAAGTACGTTTTCGTTCTGACTGTCGCTACTTTAAAAAATTATTGCGGTAATGGCAAGGCAAGGCAAGGCAACTTTATTTGTATAGTGCCTTACAACAGTATAAAACTGACCAAAGTGCTTTGCAGAAGGTAAAACATTAACAAACAGCACACAACATAAAAATGCCTAAAAACTAAAGCTTAAGAACTAACACTAAAAAGATTCTATTGCTGAGTTAAAAGCCAAATCATAACAGTAGGTTTTTAAAAGAGATTTAAAACCAGACAGTGAAGAGGCCGACCTAATGCTCAAAGGCAGAGCATTCCAGAGCCTAGGGGCCGCTACAGAGAAAGCCCTGTCGCCTCTGAGCTTACGTCTTGTTTTCGGACTTCCAAGATCATCCTATCAGCCAACCTCAGAGACCATGCAGGGTAGTTAAAAACCAGTAGCTCAGAGAGGTAATCTGGAGCAATGCCATGCAAAGATTTAAAAGCCCATAAAAGCACCTTGTACTGTATTCTAAAACGAACAAGCAGCCAGTGAGGCCAAGGCAGGAGTAACATGCTCTGGATGACTGACTGTGTTGTAAAGCACCTTGGGGGGTTCCAGGACTCTAGAAGGCGCTATATCAAATACGGGCCATTTACATTTTACTTTCTTACTACCTAGATCTTTTCAAATGTGGTAATGTAACTTACCTAAGTCGTTCCAGAGATTAAAGGTAAAAATAGACATTGTCTCTTTAACACCATCTCCATCTTTCCTTCTTTAAACACACTAAGTTTTAATCTAACCTGCTGAATCAGGATTTCTCTCCTTCCTTTGTACTTTAACAACCAATAATATTTTGTTTCAAAATGCTCTGTTGTGAGGTAAATTTTAAATCTGATCCATCCCTTCTTACATTGACACTGTCATGTGAAACACTCTCTTTCCTGCAGTGCATGTGTTGCATACTGCACCACAGTTCCATTTTTATTATTTCAGTTGAATTGTTGAGTAATACACGGTGGGTCAGTAGCCTTTGAACACCGCAGTAGTTGCAGGAATCCAATCTTACAGTACCACAGACGGAAATAGATACAGCATCACAAACAAGCTCTGTTGTGAGTTTATTTCAATACGCTGTTCTGGACTGTGCTCGGGGAGCATGATGCGTTTACAGATGCAAAGCTGTTAGCTAATGTGAAAGCTCGCTGTCAGCGGCCAGACAGAAGGTCTCACCTCTGCTGGAGGAGTAACACACTACTCCAGCATTCCTTAGCTGCCTATCCCTTAGTATAGCACTCCTTATATAATCAATAAGGCCCCATTAATTCAGAAAAACAGGAATGCAGGTCTCTATCTCTGGTTCCTTTTTACTGAACAACTGGATGGAAGCTGGGAAGCCTTTGTGACTATAGGCAGCATTTTGTTCCATAATGGCACAGTCTAGATGGTGATTTCATTTCTTTTTGGGATTGTAGAAACAGTCAGTAGAATGAAGTATAATAGATATTTTCTGTTGAATTGTTTTATTTTCCTCTATAAACCAAATTCTATGAATTGATTAATTCTCTAGTACCAAACTTAGTTAGAATGTTTTGACAGATGTATTATGCAGGTTCCTCCCCCTCCCTCTCTGCTGTGCTCCAGCTCTTCTTCCTTATGAAGTAGCTGTGATTGTGTAAATGTGACACTGGTAGGATGCTCTTTGTTGCATCTTGGTAAATTAGACTAGAAGCAGTTGAAGGAGCTTATTTATAATGTCACAGTAAAGAAAGAGCAAAACATATATGTCATTTACAAAAAGACAGAGTAAATGTGATTTAAAAGGGCCTGAATATTTAAGAATCCTATAGGCATAGGATAATCATGAAGGAGCGTTGTGTATCTGGAGGAAAAATATGGAATTAATTAAATACTGAAATCAAGAATGCAAATACAATATTTACTTAAAAAACAGGTTAAAATGAAATGCTGAACGCATATAGATCTGTTACATAAACAAGTGAGGAGGGAGGGAAGAGGAAGAAGAAAAAAGGAAAAAGAGAAATGTATATGCATATGTGTATGTATACACACACGCGCGTGTGTGTGTGTGTGTGTGTGTGCATATATTCTTCTTCTTTCTGTTTCATTAGTTTTTTCTTTTTTCTCTTGTTTTCTTTCTTCTTCACTTTATAAATTGAAATTGTGTTAGCAAACCAGTCCAGAAATAATTTTGTTCAAAGTTAATTTAGAATTATGCCGTTGTTTCGTTTGTATTAATGTTATTTTAGTTAAAAGGGCAGATAACACACATTTTCTTCTTTCTGTACCCTTTTCATTTTGATTTTAGTGAATAAATGAAATAAATTAATAATAATAAAAAATATGTTATCAAATTTAGTTATGACAAATGACCCGCACTTGTGTAGCATCTGTCAGAGTCAGAGAGCTCCAAACTTTACACTACATCCATCCATTCACACACTGATGGTGATGAGCTATGATGTAGCCACAGCTGCCCTGGGGCGCACTGACATAAGCACGGGTGCCAACGGGTTCCTCCGATCACCACCAGCAGACAAGGACAATTAGGTGTCTTGCCCAAGGGCACAACAGCAGAATTATCTGCTAGGAGACAGAATCAAACCTGCAACCTTCCGATTACTGGACAACCTGAGCTACCGTTGCCTTAAAGTTTTGTAGCATTGAATCATCAATAATAGCAACGAACTTGCTTGAAAACATTTACTCCCAATTGGAGAAGTGTTTCTAAAATATAAAGGATACCGAGTTTCAAATGAGCTATTTTGTTAATTCAGGATTCAAGTACCACTCTCTCTTTTCAAAGCAGGGTTACTTTTAAATCCAATAAAATGTTAAATCACACTAACTATCTGCTTTACTGCCATGTTATTAACACACACGTTAATTTCGTATTTGTAAAATATTTTAAATAATATGAAAGTACATCATTTGTTCTTCTACACCCTATGATTAAAATAAATCTTTCAGAGCTTTTTATCTGTGAGTGTGTGTGTGTGTGTGTGTGCGTGCATGCATGCGTACTTGTGTGTGGAAGCAGTTTCAAAGGACAAAGCCAAAGGGGAAATCATTGCATTGATGGGGGCGTACAGTGGCTGCCCTTTGAAAATCTATTTCATCACATTATTTTGGATTTCCTTTACTGTGTCCGACCCAGATCTGAGACAAGTTAAGTGATTTTCTACAATTTCATATACTGTAGATGCCAATAATAGATGCTTCAGTGAAGAGTGAAAAACAAGTGAATATCATAGGTTTGAATTATATCATGATTTCATACTTTTTATAGATATTTAATCGTGGGGCCAGCAAGAATTTTCTCTGCAGTAGCTACTTGCTCAGTGAGTGTAAGGAGTTAATCCAGAATCCCAAACTGGGGGACAGCGGTGTGGTTGGACTGAAGTGAATCATCGGACCGGGGGAGGGAGTTCTAAGGATAAAAAGGATGGGGGGACTTGGGGTTGCTGAGCCATTGTTTGGCCTATTCTTGCCATTTCTATAGCTACCCCAAGCTACAGCCTGTTTTAAATACATTTGTCCAACAAAAATGGATGAAAAAGACATCCATCCATCCATAACCTGTTGTCCCTGCAGGGTCGGTGGGGGAGGGGGGTGGCTGGTGCCTATCTCCAGCAGTCTTCAGGCAAACAGGCGGGGTACATCCTGAACAGGTTGCCAGTCCATTGCAGGGCAACATAATAACACATAGATCTAACAACAACCTTTGTGTCTGAATACAAACATCCGGATAACGTGTTCCGGAATTTAACCGGACGAAGCCCCTAGTAACGGGTCCGGACTTGTTACGGACATGGTGGCTGCTTCAGACTGGTGAGGTAGAGTTCCGGACAAGGGGGAGGGGGAGGAGGAGGGGACTGGGGGACGCTGTGCGCACCTAGATAGCCAGCTGCTGTAGCGTGCGGCGAACCACGGCAGCTCGCCTCCTACGGTACCGCCTAGACACGCGACGGAGCGCTTCACACCGCTTCAGTGATTCCTTTAACCATTGAGCTTCATCATCCAGGTCTCTTATGCGTCTTCGTGTGCGCAGAATTATGCTTAAGCGCCTCGTGGTTTTTATCTTGAGAGGCGCTATAGAAATTATATTTTCTTCTTCTTAACATAAGTCCGATTCTACCCACCCCACCCCCCGCCGCCGTCAGACATCTGGAACTTTTCCCTGCTGTGTGAACGCAGCCGAAAGGACAAGTTCCGGTACAAAAGTGGTGTGTCTGAAAACACAGTTCCGGTTAAAAAACGGATTGAATTGTCCGCAAATGTTCCAGAATGTCTATCTGAAAAGGGCTTGTGTGTGGACGTGTGGATGTGTCTGCTCTGTCTTCTCGATCCCCAGTGAGTCGTGGTGAATGGCTGCTTATACTGAGCCAAGATCCTCTGGAGGTTTCTTCCTGTTAAAAGGGAGTTTTCCTCTCCACAGTCGCTGCATGCTTGCTTATGAGGATTGCTGTAAAGACACTGACACTAGTCTAGTCAGTGTCTTGATGCAATCTCCTGGGTTCTTTATATAGGAAACTTTTACTGATTGGCTTAATGAACTAACTATTGGAATTTTTACTTTGTGAAGTTCCTTGAGACTCTTGTCGTGATTTGACGCTATATAAATAAACTGAATTGAATTGAACCACTGCTCCACTCTTCAGCAGAAAAAGACAAAAGTCAAGTTGTCCATATTTCAATTTTTCTCTTATATTAATGCCACCGGCTGACTGGAACAAATTCATCTAAACGAATAAAATGTAAAACTGTAAACTATCTGGATCTCTTTATAGACAATAACCTCTCTTTATTAAACCTTATATTTTTCATTATTAACTGCTTAAACAGAATAATATTTGACATACTGATATATAAATAAATATTTTCTCTTTTCCATGTCGACTTAAATGCACTGGAGCCCTTTGCTACCTTGGGCCTGTCTGTTGCCATGGCATTCAATCTATGAGACATGCTCCTCTGCTGTTATTACAAATTTCATTACTCTGCATTCAGCACAACCATCAGAATCATCTCACCAGCTGTGCAGACACACGTTTCCTCTTTCTAGATGTCCTTCCTGCAACATGAGACACAATTCAGATTCACTCTGATATCCTTTAAGGTGTTTTTGACCTTCAAACACAACACTGCTTTTGGTTATCAACTAGAAACTAGCAGAGAGGCTAAAGATAGCTAGTCAGGGAACTTTTTTATAGAGGCTGAAACATTCAAGCCCAGCGTTTGATTTGATTCCTCACTTTGAGCTCTTTTTTTCTAGTACAAAGGGGCTCCTTAAAACTGAACACAAAACATGTGATTATCAGGGAGGAATCGCATGAATTATTTCTAAATGAATGTGACATTTTCTGCACCAAGTATCATTCTCACTTTACTAGTAAAAGTATGTGTCCCTAAACCGTTTTCTAGAGAATGGAGGGTTGATTTGGTTTCTGTTTATTAACCTCTGCCTGTCACATTATTTTGGTGTTCTGCTCTTATAGCTGCCTACATTTGTTTCATTTAAAGCAATTTGTTGGTTCTAATATTCAGACATAGACCTTTAAAAATTCCCAACTGCAGAAAACACACTTTCACATATTTTTCATACGAAAGTATTTCATGAAGACTGAAGGGTGGCTCAGTTGGTAGCTCCGTTGGCTTGCAGCAAGATAGGCTTGTGGTGCCTTTCTTTGTGTAATTAGCATGTTCTCCCCAGGCGTGTGTGGGTTTTTTCTGGGTGTTCTGGCTTCCTCCTGCAGACCAAAAACATGCAAGTCAGGTTTACTGCAGATTGTTGTTGCTTGTCTCCGTGTTTCCCTATGATGTGATGGAGACCGGTGGCAATCTCAGTTTGGGTCCCCCACCACCTCCCTTGCCCATGGTGTCCCACAAATTTCTGTGCTGGAGCCTCTATTATTCCTTCTTTATTAGCCTCCTCTTCAGCACATCCTGAGCTCTTTTAAAATAATCGCCAACCATCTTTTTGCAGATGACATTCAACTGTACATCTCATTTAAGCCCCCATGAGATGTCTAAGGGCTGGAATATATTTGCTTTTGATTATGCGTACACATGATTATCAGGACTGTCTCACGTAACTTGCGTTTGTTTTAAGCGTTGTTTGTGTGCGTCTTCAGAAATTAACGTGACTCGTTGCAAGCTGCGATGTGCGAGTAGGTGGAGTTGACAAAAGAGCAAGACACATTTGCCATTATCATGCCTTCTCTGTTTAGATGTCTTCTTTTTTTCTTCTTCTTCTGTCCAGTGTGTCCCCCGTTTTTTGCCTGATGAATAGTGAGAATAAAACAGTTTAGATAGATTGAAGATATTTACAGTTCCAACTGTAAAAATGCAGTTTTATATGTCTCGTGTTTCAAGGAGATCGTCATCATTACAGTGTTCTCTTCTTAGTCTTATTATAGCGATTGAACTCAGGGCATAAAATTATGGTTTGACTCAAGTCAGAATTGTCACCAGAAGATCACAGTCCTGTGTGTGTTTGCTCGTTTTGTTTTGTTGAGGCGTCGGGACTGTTTTAGCATGAAAACTGAAATGCCAAGTGGAGTATTCAGGGTCACACCCTTCAGAAGTGCTAAATTGACTGTTGTCATGGATATCCAAATGTGACTCAGAGGGAAGTCAAAAGTGGGCATTGTGTTGTTGCAGAGAAACACCAGAAACACACCACGGTTGTCAATATCAAGCAAGGACTGACTCATTGTCAGACCTCAGGTTTGAACAAAAGCTTTTGTAAAATAGGGCCAGTGTTCCCTCCAAGTATGCTGGAAGGGTTATGGCAAGGAGGACCCTAACAAAACTCCACATCACTGCAATCTGTTGGTGTATTGTCATCTGTAATTGTGATGACCTTACCTGAAGTGTGTTCTGATACATATGAGGAGGAGTGGTGACTCATCTATTTGCATTTTCTGTAACTGTGCTTATCTCAGTCTCTGCTCCACAGCACAGTTCGTACCTTGCAGTTTCCCGTCTCTGCCTCTGCAGATTAGCAAACTTATGCTGCTGCTGATTCACTCTCTGCCCTACAATAAATCCAAAACTTGGACAGTTTAAAAAAAAGGAAATTGTACATTGTTTTAGCACAATAAGAATATATTTACCTGCAAATTTATATCAATTTTCAGCGTTTGTGGGTGTCTCATGCTTGTTTTTACCCAATTCCACCTTCTTCAGCTCAGTTTTTCTGTAAATTCCCCAGATTTTTAAAAGCTTTGTTTTGAAAATTATTCTTAAAAAGGAGCAATTATTACCGTAAAAATTAGGTGCAGTAATTACTTGAAGAATGTTGCAGCAATATCCACTTTACTTTTAATGAAAACTGCAGACATGTGGATTACAAATGCAGGGATGCTTGGGGATTCTCTGTTTTTGTCTTTTTGTTGTTTCATCTCCATGTCCTGCCTCTCACATCTGATGATAAAATCTATCAGGGGTTTGATGAAAGCCACAGGGGAACATTCCCTTTTGAAGACAATTCACACCGAACATTTAAGGCAGAAATTGTTTTTACAAAACTGCTGCTTTGGTGGATGTATTAGCCCTCCTGATGGCTGGTTTAAGGTGCTTAACCCCCAGATGCAAACTCCTTACTGCAGATGCCAAGGTTCCTTTGTCCCTGTTTTTGCTGTTTATGCACTCATTCCAAATGGAAACGGTGATCATGCTAAACATTTGCTGCACAGACCTATTAGAGCCTCGATACATCACTGTAATGCCACATGAAATGTGTTTTTTTCAGTGGATGGTGGGAAGACTCTCTGCAGACAAGACAATGTCCCACTTGCTGCTTATTCATGCCAAACATACCCGGGGCAGATCACTCTCTGCCTGCATATAAATTAAACCAGATAGCCTTGTTCGTGTTTTATTATTTTCACAACTGCTCAGTGTGTCTCTCACTGCGAGGTGGTGCTGACTTCACCAAGGCTAATGACTGGAGCATCGACCTCATTCGCTTGCTTCAAGCTGAGGAGAAATAACAACCACAGTTGTAAATTTATGGCAAAACGCCACACTTAAAGGATCGGTGAAACATTTCCATTGTGTTTTTACATTTTAGCCTTGGATACAGTTCCAAAAGCAACACCTTTGTTTAGTTGGTGCATTGGGCACTTGTTTGTGGCTCACTGTGAATCGAATGAACAAAATCTGAGTCACACTGAGTCATGGGTGGTGCCAAAGGATGTGTTTTCAACCAAGATTGTTGCTGTTTCATCTTCTCCCATTGCACAATCACAGGCTTAGTCATATGGCTGTTAAGACTCAACAGTAAACACCAACGACCTGCACAATATGATCATAGTGGAACAAAAGGGTGATAGATTTGCAGCTGTTATACTTTATTCACCAGCTGTATTTTGTCACACTGAACTGGTTGTGTGTGAGGACTCAGATCACATAATTTTTAATTAAATACAAAATGATGCCATTAAGTACAATTAAAGGTTTTGGTCTGTCAATATGCATATAGTACAGAATGGTAGGAACTATATAAATTCTACTTTTGTTATATAATGAAAACATTTTATGAGCAGGAACATTTTAGGAAGACCAAAAATATTGAAACTTTTAATTTTGAAGATAAACATGTACATTTTCTATGCTAGAATATACACTTCGATTATCTCAGAGTTTAACATAATGCAGTTAGCCACTTACAAAACCTCCTTAGAAATAAAACAACATACGCCGCCCGGCCTAAAAAAAGTCACCCCCCCCCCCACCCCCCCCCCCCAAAAAAAGGAAAAGGTCACACACACTAAAATTTTGTTGGACTGCCTTTAGGTTTGATTACAATACACATTCACTGTGGTGTTGTTCTGATGAGCTTCTGCAGTGTCACCAGATTTATTTCCATCCAGTGTTGCATTGATGTTTCACCAAGATCTAGCACCGGTAGATGGCAGATGATGGTAGAGTCTGACTGCTGCACAAAGCTTTCTCCAGCACATCCCAAAGATTCTCAATGGGGTTAAGGTCTGGACTCTGTGGTGGCCAATCCATGTGTAGAAAATGATGCGTCATGCTCCCTGAACCACTCTTTCACTATGTGAGCCTGATGAATCCTGGCATTGTCATCTTGGAATATGCCCGTGCCATCAGGAAAGATGGAATAACCTGGTCATTTAGTATATTCAGGTAGTCAGCTGACCTCATTCTTGGAGCACATCCTGTTGCAGAACACAGACCTGATCAACTGCAGCAACCCCACATCATAGCACTGCCCCCACAGGTTTGTACAGTACGCACTAGGCATGATGGGTGCATCACTTCATCTGCCTCTCTTCTCACCCTGAAGCACCCGGGGTCCATCTGGACTCAGACCAGTTTTTAATAATGCGTTGGACAGTTCTTAACCCAGTTTTAGCAGCTTCTGTAGTCTCCTTAGGTGTTTTCTCTGCTTGTTGCATGCCAGTGATCTGACCCTTCTCAAACAGACTAACATCTTCTCCACGATTAATAGATTTGTCTTTCCACATGGTTGTTTAAGAAATGAGAAGAAACACGTTGCACCAGTTGGAGTCAAACAACTTGTTGCGAGCTGAAAGAATTGCCCATGCAGTAATGATCCAATAGGAGGCTCCTACCTATTTGCTTAGTTACATCCAGGTGAGGTGACGACTTTTATTTGACTTGGCAGTGAACTTTAAGTTCATGTATCTGTTCTGGAAAATGAGCTCAATGGATTTTTATGTAGCTGACGCTGACCTGATGGTTATCTGATGATGATTGTAAGTACAGAACATTTTTATGAAGTAGTCATGATTAATGTTTTACAAGCATGAGTAAGCTTTAAAATATATATGAAGTAGCTGTAAAAACACACATATAAATGAAGTTTTCAAGATAGTTTTTTTTTCTTTTTGGGTTTATTTGGAATTCTAGAATTAATAATAGAAAATCACATTTTTACAGGAGAAGTTAAAAGAAGAAATGCAAAGAGTATAAACTTGTTGTAGAAGAACAGTAACACTAATTTGCTCTTTTCTGGTTGAAATGAAACCTGTAGTTTATGTGGTACATGAGCACGAAGAGTTACCGATCTTAAGTCCATAGAACAAATCGACGAAGCCTTCCTCTAACCAAGATAAAGTTGTATTTTTACTGAGTTTCCAACTTAGAACAACGGTATCTGACCTTATCATGACTTGCATTTGACTCACTCCTGCTAAGCTTTATTGGCTCATGACTTGTTGATGACTTACAGCAACTGACTAAACTTCCAATATGGATGCTTTGAGAGCACATTCAGTCATGTGCAGCACTGCTCAGTTTCAAGTTAAAGTCAATAACTTGCATTCAAGGAACTGGTATCTTACAGATATCATTATTGGTGCTGTGAAGCAGTAAAAACTACCACACTTCCCCTGGAGCCGGCCATATGTGTCTTCAGCTAATGACCGAAAAAAGAAACATGTTACATGCCAGAAGCATGGACGTCAGCTTGGGTCACTTTATAGCTGTTATTATGCTGATGTTGCCTGCAGAATTATTTAAGGGCATAATTTAGAAGTGTTTCAATCCTAGGTTTGCTTTTCAGAAATCTATCCTTTTGACTGAGAAAAGGTGTATCCAGAACACGATAGAGCTCCGGGAGTTGACGTCACTTTTCCCGGCATGCAACAGTTCAAATCGAAACGGCACCATTTTGGCAGGCAGAAGCCCACAGCTGGGCTATTTGTTGTCATAAATCTCACACGGGAAATATGGTCGATTCCTGTTGTGCCCCAGGATGCCACAACAGACAGGGACAAGTCAAGGGAAGATCCTTCTACAGGATTCCCCAAGATCCGGAGCGCTGCAAACGTTGGATCATTGTAATAAAACACACTAGTGACCGGGCTTAAATGAAGCTGTGGGATCCCGAGAGTAAAGGTTTTCGCTTATGCAGCGACCGCTTCATATCAGGTACTTAAACTAACGTTTCCTCAACTGTGTATGGTATTTATTTTAAATGCTTTTATTACGATTCTTAGTGGGCTTCCTAAACTAATTTTGGCGTGGCTTTTTCTGTCTTATTACTCATAGCAGCAAGTAAACATCACATAAAACGTTGCCTCGTGATTTCAGCGTGCTGCCGTTTACGTGTTTTATGATCACAGCAATTAACCGGCTAAGCTGTATTTAATTTTTAAGCAATGGCTGATCAATTGTCAGATCACACATAAAAAGCACTTTGGATTGCTATTATCTGGATTGCTAGACCGTGTGAATCTGACACGTAGCACCATCAAAGAGTACAGTACGTACCAAATGTACTATGCTGCAGCGTTGTTGTCATCCTTTTCTTAACCATTGTGCATTTAACTTAACCATTGGGCAGCAGTAGCTCAACAGGTTGAGCGGGTTGTCCAGTAATCGGAAGGTTACAGGTTCGATCCCGGCTCCGGACAGAGAATTCTGCTGCTGTGTCCTTGGGCAAGACACTTAACTCACCTTGCCTGCTGGTGGTGGTCGGAGGGACCGGTGGCGCCTGTGCTCTGCAGCCTCGCCTCTGTCAGTGCGCCCCAGGGCAGTTGTGGCTACATCGCAGCTTATCACCATCAGTGTGTGAATGTGTGTGAATGGATGAATGATACACTGTAGTGTAAAGCGCTTTGGAGTCCTTACTCTGAGAGGCGCCATACAAGTGCGGGTCATTTAGCATTCATTTATCATAGCCTGCTTTTATTACAAATAACACACTTTATTCAATGCTTCAACTTTCAAACAAACTTATATACAAGAATAAAAACTGCCACTCTGGTTAAGGTGTTAGCTTGACTGAAGCCATAGCTAAAATTAGCATGTAACCACGCTGACTGTTCTTAGCTGAATTGCATCACCTGACAATGGCAGAATCACCATTACAGACCATTGAGAATACTGTGCTTTATGAGAATAGTGTTGCTTTTTGTTCTAACACTCTCCTCAAGGCTATCTGTAACAGAAATTTTCTTAGTAAAGGTATTAAAAGAGGACGTTAGCGTTAACATTTTGCCTACAACCTGAACAACAGCAGGAAGAGGCAATGAAAGAATTCCAAAAGCGTTTATTTTTTCACAACATAGTTCTGCATTATTGCTTACTTAATGCTAATTATTAGTGTTGTTTTAAATGCTGGCCTTGACAAGCATATTTTAAAAAGAAATAAGTCACGATGTCTGGTTGGTACACTGAAGCACCAGCTAAGTTCTGCCCTTCTGCTGTGGAGTGAGTCTCTCTTCCACTTACAGGAACATCTCTCGGCATGAACTCTGCTCAGGAAGTGGCAGAGAGAAGCAGGAACAGAGCTGTTTGCACACGTGTCCCTATGGTTTGTTTCTCAGATGGAGGTTTAGAGATGCAATGCAATAATTACTAAGCTAATTAGCCTATGACATCATCTCTCAGCTTTTAACAGCATCTCTAGCAGAATTCAGCTACTTTCCATTTGAAATTGTTGGCAACACTGACTTTGAGTACCATCACAGCAAATGTGTCACCCTCCAAAATGACTTTCGATGACTCTCAATCATTCGTTTATGTCTCTGCATTTGCAGCAGCACCATTTTAAGTGTGACAGTTTTAATCATTTTCTGTGCTTTTCAAGAAATTACATCTTTTTTTCCCTTTTCTTTGCATTTTTGTTAGGTCTGTATTTTGGCATGCTAATCTAAATTGCTAGTGTAGAGGCTAATGCAAGGGTTTAGAATGCAGAATTGAAAATCAGCCTGGGCTGTTTCATTATCTTAATGAGCTCATTATGGGTCTGATAATTGTCCTCAGTTGGCACCACTGATTGGAAACTGTTGACGAGTGATATTTCACCACAAGTTTACTTTCTATTTCTGTGTGTGTTGGTAAAAAAAAAACACTCCTGTTCACAGTTGTCATAGATGTTGCAATTACAGTTTTATTAAATTTGTTTTCATCCATTCTCTTGCATGGCGATTGTTAACAATTTAAATATAATAAAAATCCCTATACAATAAAAACAGAATGTGTAACCAGATGATCAATGATATTTGTTCATACCAGGTCCATAAATAGCAGCTGTAGAAGGGATTCACAGCATGTTGCATTGCTTTAGAAAGGCCTGACTAATTAATATCCTCCCAATGAAATGAAAAAGACACATTTATGTCTGTGGTGTTTTGGGGGATGTACTTAATGAGTTGCAAGTGCAGACTAAGCTACAGCATGAAGAAATGGGATGCACCTCACTTAAGAGATGTTTTTTTTAACAACTTGCAGAAGCATGTTTGAGCAGAAGGAATGTTAGTTGAACTGCTTATCTTTCTAATTTGCCAGGTTTATGTCCATCTCCATCCAGGCCTGTCACAGACTATAGTTCTAAAGACTTCACTGAAATTGGCTACCTACTTTACACCCACCCACACTAATTTACCAGACCAATTTCCTCTCTTGTCTGCTCACCTGATCCCATGTGAAAAATTGCCACGTATATGAGGATCCCGTTTCTGACATTTTTAAATTAAAAAAGGTAATTACTTGACATCAAAACATCACTGCAGTTTGTGCAATTTTAGTAAAAGATTTTCCTCACTAAATGTGGTTTTATTGATATATTTTTATAGGCTTTAAGGTACAATATGTAAGAATTCTAGTGGAATAATCACAAAACCATTTAATGTCTCAATCGTGTTGGAAGGAAGGTAGCATTGAAACAGATTTCCTTCTCAGCTGGCTGGGAGGTTGTCAGCGATTTTCTTTCCAAAGAAGGTAAAGAGGGACATAGTTAATGTTTACAGTCGGTGAGGCTGCGGGGTTGCCAAGTCTGCATTGACATTTGTAATTCAACACCGGTTTTGTTTTGTAACGAACCAAAGCCAGTAACAAGAGCAATCCAGAAGTTATTTCTTGTTGCCATAAGAAGAAACGGCCTCTTCTTGTTTTACACTAACATCAGGTAAAGACAGCTAGAGGCTAACATCGAGCTAACGATGCTAACTTTTAATTAGAAGCAAATAGTTGGCTCTAATTCTTTCTTTCATTTTTACTTAATGCACCTTTAATATCTTTTTCCAATATCTGTTGGCTACCAGAGACGATCAAAAAGACAAAAACAGCCATACACTATACTGACCTAAAACATGGTGTGCTAATAGCTGAGAGTCATTCACAGATAGATGTATGTTTGCACAGGATCTTACACTATTGTTTGAAATAAAGCGTAATGTCATTTTGAAGATCTAATCAAAATAGCTATTGCTCCATCATCTCTTAAAACTTTTCATTTCTTTAAAGTAGGTGTATGTATGTTGTGAGGAATGCTTTAGTGCAACCAGTTTTCACTTTAAAATTTCATACCTCATCGCGAGGAGCCAGTTGAGATGGCTCGGGCATCTGGTCATGATGCCTCCAGGATGCCTTCCTGGTGAGGTTTTCCGGGCACGTCCGACCGGGAGGAGGCCTAAAGGAAGACCCAGGACACGTTGAAGGGACTATGTCTCTCACCTGTTCAGGGAACGCCTTGGGATTTCCCCGGAATAGCTGGCCCAAGTGGCTAGGGAGAGGAAAGTCTGGGCCTCTCGACTTAGGCTACTGCCTCTGCGACTGGACTCCAGATAAGTGGATGAAAATGGATGGATGGAATTTCATACCTGCAAATTTTTGGGGAAATTTTCCTGCTTTCAAAAGTTCACATTTTTTGTTATGCAGTGTAGTGCAATGACATCAAGTATAAATATTTACTAATACTATGAATAAATATTTATAAAATAACTGAAAATATTAAGCTTCCTCAAATGAGTCTTGTGGTTTTCCTTCTACTTTCTGGATTCAGTGAAAGTCCCACATGCTACCAGTATGTTCTGGCAGCATGGAGCTTGTAGCAGCAGGTGAGAAACTGCTCTTTCAGCCAGCAGGATAGCATTCTCCTCCTCCTCTGTCTCGCCAAACGGCCTCCTGGCAAGAGTTTCCTACTGCCTTGCCACCTGGTCCCATGTTGTAAACCTAATTCCCATCAGAGACCCATCCATGAGGCAGCCAGGTTTCCTTATGAAGCTGTAGTCCTTCCATCAGACCTCAACAAGAACCTTGGCGCCAACATGGATGGATTAATGACTTTCAGAGCCAAAAGTTTAGCTAATCTTCTTTGTTTTGGTGTGATTGAATTAAAGGATTGAATAAGCAAAACAATGTATTTTAGACTTTTAATGCCATTGTCTCTTGTTAAAATAAGTTTTGATGCACAAAACTTTAATAATGTATGGCAACTTTAGGCAGATTGATGCATCTGTGCCTGCTGCAGAGAGTCACACATGTTGTTATTCAGCTTGGCGAGCTTTGAGTGTGACCTTTTTAAAAAGAATTTTCCGTAAGAGCCGTTGCTTGGGCCCACATTTAAGTTCTTAGTCTCATAGATGGACACGCTGACATTCACAGCCCTTATGTTTATCTTATTGATCCAGCAAACGTCAAGCACAAGGTGTTGCATCGGAACCCCCACCACCATTTATCGCATCTTTTTAGGAATGCGTGGGTAGCGAATCTCAATTGTACGTGATATTTAAACAGCCATAACATTTGCCTAAATCAAACAGTCATTGCCCAGAGGATGCCGCCTTCATCAGCAGCATGTTGAAAGCCTGCTGTTGATTAGTGTGTGTAATTTGCCTGCTGTCTTGAGTGAGAATGCTGCACATTTCTCGTATGCTTAGAGGCGAGGGAGCTGCTGTTGCACGCTCTGCATCAACTCCTGTTGCTCATTATATGCAATCGTCAAATTCTTCAGATTGTCTAAATTAAATGTAAATTCACATGTAACAATGTTGTACATTTGCTAATTTAACTGTGAATTCATTTGAATTTGATTAGCTGTTTGTTGGTAACTGTAATATGTCTTTTGTTTAAATGATCAGAAATGTTAGCATGTGCCATCATCATTTTATTTATTCAGTTTTTAAAGGTTGATTTAGAAATTTTATGTTTTTTACATTTATTTATGACTAACCTGCAATATGGTTGCATTAATGCTAAATATGAAATTGAATGCTAATTCAGAAAATATACAACATAGCTAACATGACATTTTTTGTTGACAGCATTGATGCATGAAAAAGCAACTTAAGGGGTGTGTTCTTAAAGGGAACATATTACGTAAAACTTTTGCATCCTTTGCATCACATGTGGGTCTCTACTGCTGCTATAAAAACTCTAAACATGAAAAAAAACATGTCCATTAATTTTCTGTCAGTGTTTGTTTCAGGAATTACGTGCCTGAAACTAAATGTTTCAAAAAGTCCTCATTTCTTATGTCACAAACAGAAAAAGTAGCATAGAACCATTTCTCACGTGCAAGAGAGAGATGCTGCTGAAAAAGTAATGACCATACCTCAGCTTATAGCAGCCTGCAAGGGGAATGGGTGGGTGTGGCCAACTCCAACTTGTTTCCTGAAAGTCTGAAATTGCTCATTCTGGAAGGTACTGACAATGTCAAGAATAAAATGGATTTATCATAGAAGGAATTTGTGCAAAGATCTTCATAGGCATGTTTTGAATCAACCATATGGCTCAAGGAAAACGTCTTATGTCCCTTTTGCTCTTATTGCTCTATAAAAAACAATCGACAGTAAAGCCACACAACAAAAACATTCTCTGAGCTAAAAAATACTAAAAAGTACCGTAATTTCCGGACTATAGAGCACATCTCAATATAAGCCGCACCAACAAAAAAAAAAAGGTTTTCTACACACACACGCCACACTCAAATACAAGCCGCGGCGCAGCAGCCACATGCAGGTCTCCGGCACACAGTGCATATGGCCATAACATAAGATAATTAGACAGAAAGACGCTACACTGAGGTTTTTCGTTGTTGTTTTAATTCAACAAAACAAATTTTAAACACGGGTGAGCACTGATAGCATTCATATTTCTGGATGGTTATAAAATAAAAACAGCACTGACACGTTATTACCGGTAATTTGCATGCATGTTTAGAAGAAAAGAACAGCGCTGACACAGCATTAATAAGCCCTGGATGATTAGAAAATAAAAACTGCACACAAAACATGCCTGGTTAGTAAATTAAACACACTTGCCTACCAGAAAAAGTCATTTGCTCTCATCTTCCTCTTGCGCACTAAAGCCGTTAAAGTCCTCTTCTTCAGTGTCGGAGTTGAACAGCCTCAGAAGAGCTTCGTCACATACCTTTTCTGTGGCGAAGTCAGTGTCGCTGTCCGTGTTGCTGTCATCATCCCCGCGTGAAGCTGGCTTGAATGAGTTCTTCCTGCTGCCGTCTCCAGCGCCGAACCATGGATTCATTCATGCCAAGCTTACGTGCGGCAGCACTGTTTCCCTCTTTTACTGCCAGATCCATGGCCTTCAACTTAAATGCGGCAACATATGAACTCATATGTGTAGTTACCATGATGAGGGGGTATGGATTTGAAAACAAATTCTTCGTCGTGCCGGCTGCTTGCATGTGCTAAATTAAAATGAGCACTTTCTTCGATTTCCACTTTTGACTTCCACCTGTTTCACTTTCTGCTAAAGCGCCCCCTGGCAGGTAAAGGAAAATCTTCAGTAAAGCCGCACCTCATTATAAGCCGCATGGTTCAAAGCTTGGGGAAAAAGTAGCGGCTTATAGTCCGCAAAATACGATATAAACATTGTCAGTAAAAAAAAAATTATAATGAAATCACAGGAGAAAAAACAGAGCAAGGACACACATACCAACATGAATACACCTAAAACACGAAAATCATTGAGAAAAAAGTATTGACAAAAAAGACAATATAGACATGTTTCCTTTATTTTTTTAATTCCTCTCACTTGATCCTAAACCTGTTATTAAAATTTGAGCATGTTTGACAACGATAATATCATAGAGGAAATTGTAAAATGGTAATAAAGCAGAGGTAGGCAATCCTGGTCCTCAAGTGCCATTATCCAGCATGTTTTATTGTCCTGCTCCAACACACCTAAGTCAGTGATTCACCAGTGAATCAAGCTCTGCAGAAGCAATTTAATCATCTTCAGATTAAAATCTGGTGTGGTGGAACAGGGAAATAATTAAAACATGCTGGATAGTGGCACTTTAGGACCAGAATACCCTTGTAAAGCCTTTGGCGAAGTTACGAGTACTCTTCCTCTGTACTTTAAAGGTGCAATGAGTAAGAATTAATTGACCCTTTGCACCTACGCCGCCTAATCACGTGGGTCTACCATATTGATTGGCAAAAGCATGTAAACGGTGAGCGACACGAGTACTAAACAAAGGGAAAAGTAGAGCTTGAAATTATTTTTTGCAAATATTTAGTAGAGCTGTACCAAAGCCTCGATGGCGTCGACGGCTCGATTCTGAAAATTCGTCGACATCAGATCCGGTAGTTGACGCACCATGCCCACTCGTTGCATCCCCAGGAGTTTGTAAATAGAGGAGGAATCTGTCTGCTTTTCCTCTAGTTCGCCCTCTTCTCCGCCTTCACTAATATCTCCGCCAAATACCGAAGAACCGGAACAATGTCCATCTGCTACTAGATTCCTTTCCTGTTTTGCCCGCCTTCGTCTCCCGGCAACAGACAACAATTTCCGGGGTCAGATACGCTGCTTTGTCTCTACCGCAGATGTAGAAAATCACCGGGAGCATTTCTCCCTTCATAAAGGAGCTTCTTTCAGACATTAGGAGAGCCGTTTTGGTGGTACCAGTCTCTCCTCCGTGCTGGTCTGTTTGCTGGGTATTTTTGGTTTATTTAACCTTGGTAAATTGAACTTAATGTTGGTAAAGCTACTGTTAGCATTTTCGTTAACAGCTTCTTGCGTTTGGATAAGCTGTTATGTTTTGGCTTAGAGTTGATCTTTTTTGTGGTGCAGATCTCCCTTTTATTACATTTAGACTGTTGTGGGTTTTCGGTTTAGTTTAAAATATCACCTTGGGTTTGCTTTAACCACCCAGTTTAGAGTTTGGACCTTTGGAGATCCTTATTTTGGTCCAGAACCCAGTAAACTTTGCCCAGTGGGACATCCCTAGTTATTAGTACTTTGTTTTAATTCCCCACAGACAGAATTAGTTTTCTTATTCCCAACCTGTGGATGGAAAGATTTATGACTTTTTGTAGTTGTAAATAAACCTTATCATCATTTTAACTTTTAAATCCCGTGTTATTGTCCCTTCCTTATTTGCACACAAGCCAAACTCCCCAGGAAGGGTCATAACACCACTCGCCTCACCCATGTGGCAAGGTGGATAAACGAGGGCCCGGGCGGGATTCGATCCCCAGACTCCCGGGTGAGAGTCATACGCTCTAACCAGTCAGCCAAAGGGACATCCCCTTGGCCAAGTAGCCAGGGCGCATGATCAATCGGGACACTGTGACAGGACACTCACACTGTCACATCCACATAAGTGACCAAAACAAAGCAGCATGGAGACACTCGTCTCCAACCACCTCTCAGGCAGCAGCCTGCTCTCCCAAGTTCTACATGTCACCAGAACATAAACAACCGCAACACAATAAAAGCAGCGTTATACAAAATGGAAGGTCTGTAGTGTTTAATCTCTTACAGTACCAATTTATCAATTTTTTGGAGGAATTAGATTTTCTCGTTTTTATTAATTGTGCAATAAAAAAATTATCGCTAGATTAATCGTCTAAATAGTCATTAGAATAGTCGACTATTCGATAAAATAATCGTCAGAATAATCGTTTTAAAAATAATCGTTTTAAAAATAATCGTTTTAAAAATAATCGTTTTAAAAATAATCGTTTTAAAAATAATCATTTACCCCCAGCCCTAATATTTAGCATTCCTTCAACTATTTAAAGCCCAGTTCAGTTATCAGAAGAAGTAGCACACAGGTGGGGCTCGTAGAGAGTGGTGTGTTAACAAGCTTACGAACATTAGCTGAAGCTCTCCCTGCGGCTGTTCACAGATGTAAAAAAGTTGCCAACTTTGCCAAAGTAACATAGTCATCATTTACAATTAGTCCCACTTCCATACTTCCTGGTTCCACAACCAATCATATGTGAGCCTGCAAGGGTTCCAAGGCTTCAACACAAACAATGTGCTGGCTTTTGTAATTTAACACCATCAGCAGCATTAGGGACAGAATAACCAGTATAGAGGCGCCCAGAAGTAATTTTTTGTATCCATAAGAAGCCACAGTGTTTTTTGTTTTAATTCAACTCCATCGGGTTAAGAAGGCTAGTGGCTAATGTTGAGCTAACAATGCTAACAGCGGATTAGAAACAGTTACCTCTAAAAAAAAATCTCAAGCTACTTTTTTAAATGACCAACAACTCAAAATTAAAGTGAAATGTATTTATCTACTTATCAATGTACTGCGTATGACTCCTCTTCGCTCGTCATCAAGGGTCTTCCGGTGCTGATCTGCAAATGGCAACCAGCATAAAGCTCACAAAGGGGAGATGAGGACTACTAGCACAGAGCGGACTCTTTTATTTGTATAATGGTCTGCAGTACCCAAATGTGACTACAAAGTGTCATTCTTACCTCATACACCTGTTTTATTATAGATTCTCTCATCACCTAATTGAGGTATTTCTTCAGTTGTGACAGATTCATATAGATTACAACGTTTTCTTAAACAGAGAATAAAAATGCCTGGAGACGTTTACTTAATACTTCATCAGCCAGCTTGGATGAACTCTCGACCTCTGGATCCACTAGTCTACTTATCATTTAACTGTGTGCTTTCTTTATTAGTCTCCTTGTAAAAATATTCACAATGCAGAATTGTGTTTTTAAGGCTTTACTTTCTACTTCCACTGAATAAAAAATTTCAAAAGAGAGACTCCTACACATTATAGAATAAATTTTGATACTTCTGTTATAGATCGTATTCTAGAGCTAGAAATACTGAAGATTGTGTCTGATGATTAAAGAAATAAAGTTAGTAGTTTTGAACATCTTTTTATCCATTATGTGTATAGTTGAATTTATAGTAAAGCACAACCTCAGATATTAACACTTTTTATTGCACCAACATGTGATTAGCAACCAAAAACAACAGCAGGCTAAATCTATTGTTAGATTTTCAATACCTTTAGCAGTGATAAGGATCACAATTTAATTGTTTTATCTGGACCTTTATTTCTAGCAGCGACATTCCTTTTTACTTATCAGTAAACATTTAGTTAGAAGTCGTAATGGAAGATTTTTGACGGAGTGTGATAAGGTCTTCTTTTGTTTGGCTCACCATAAACCAAAACGATGAGTCACGCTGTACGATTCCCCTTTCAGCCCACACTCTGTTAAGAAGAGGAAATGCACAGAATCAGATCAAGGCAGGAAACGTGGAGTAAACTCAACCAATTTCTCAAGGTTACAAGCCATCGGGGATTACGAGACCTAGGGAGCACTGCTTCTGTCTTGGGGACCAGAGAACACCCACAATCCATCACAGACTCCCCATGATCCGCTTTTCAGCCAAACCCAGCTGGATCAGAGCACCGAAGGCACTCTGCTTCTGATTAATAGAGTTCCCGAGTGTTTAATTGAGGCCTTTGTGTACCTCCTATTTAAAGCAAATTACAGCAAGTCTAAATCATTAGCTTTAACAATTCTATTTTTCTTTATCTTCAGGTTCGACTGCATAAAATTATGTATTTTTCACAGAGTTATCTCATTTCTTGATGGAGCTTCATCTTTTCATGTAATAATTGTCCAATTTTAATAGGTCTCTAGAACAAATGCACTGTAGCGGAAATCAATATCCTGTTAAATCGGCTGTGTCCCTGCCTAACGCAAAGTCTCAGATGAGTGTGAGAATTTAGGTACACCTCACTGGATCTATGTGCGGTCATCATCCCAAACCATCGCTTAACAGAGAGCTAAATGAGCAAGCAAATGATGACGCTGCTGCATTCTGCACTGACCCTCTCTTGAATCACAAACAAATGATTCAGAGAGCTGCTGGAGCTGTTTTTATGTCTCTCTTGCTACATTACAGTGTGAACCGGTGCTGAACATATGTAATTACATGGACCTCAGTACGTGACATGTGGATGGGAAAAGGAAATAAAAGCGAGCTTCTGTGATTCGGGAATAAGAGCGATCGTTGTTCGATTGTGCGTGTGCTGTGCATGAATGAGCACATGAAATCAGAGGGTCAACAAAAGAAAAAATACATTTTGCTGCACTTTATGAAATTGTCATTCACTAGCAAGTGGTGATGTGGTGGGGGGGGGTGTTTGTGTGAGGTTGTGCCACGCCCAGCTGCAGCATTGGGTGTTTGTACATTTTCATGTCTGACCTGAGGGTCTGCTCTGTTTACAGAGTCAGTGACCCAACCGTGTCAGGAGGCTTTATGTTTTAATTTCACTCAGGTTTCTGTACAGTCTTTGAGTGGAAAAACATGCAGCCATGTGTGTTTCACACTCATTTTTTGGCTTTGAAAAACGAAATACAGCAAATCTTACAAATGTCCGTGTGTAAAATCTGGATAAAAACTCAGGGAGTGTTTGCAATCAGCTCTATTTCCACAGATATTTTAATATTAATAATGTTGTCTGACAAAGTGTTGCATTCCCTGAGCTCAGAGCTGCATGGCAGTCAAACAGGCAGAGTGCAGTGGCCTCAGTTGATGGATGAGCAATGGGATTTAACTTCCCGTGAGCCTTTTTATCAATATAACTCTTATCTGTGTAGCCACTATTTTCAGTGTCAGTCAGACAAACACAGAAGTGGAGTTTTTTGTCTATAATTTCTATGACTGTTCTTTTCTTATTACCAAACAGGGTATAATATAAATTTAGTCAACGAGGGGACATAGTCTATGAATAAAACTCTTTTTAGGCTTTCGTAATGCAGTCATGCACCTGTGATAGAATGGCTAAATATTCGGTCTACTAAACTTACCTTAAATGTAATCTACTGCTTGTGTTCCCTTGATACTATGCGGTACAGGATTGTTTCTGATGCGGAGTCTATGCGTTGGTATTGCTGGTGTTTCCAGTTGCAAAAGTCTGCTAAACTACGATGCAGCATTTTCACTTGGAATACTGCAGGAAACTTGATTGACAGCTTCACCTTTAGCAGGATTAGTATTTGCTGTGTGCACGTAGAAACACTTTGTGCATGCATATGCATAGAAGCAGAAAATAGGTTAATAACACTATAATTAAAAGCTAATCATGAAAATTGCATATCTTTCTAATTATGTATGATTTAAAAAAGGCACACAAACTCAAAATTGTTGTGGGGTGCTGATATAATACAGGAAGTTGCAATGCATGAGTGCACAGCAGTTATAGTTCACCGCTGCTGTCAGATGTAGACGAATGGAGGAAAGCCACAGCAAACAGACAGAGACAAATGGGTCACAGAGACAAATAAATGCACAAAGTCAGTCTGCCCTTCTAATCAGACAAAAGCTCGCTCAGAAAACTACAATAATGAGCATTAATAATTCACATAAAATATTTGGCATCAATAATAATGGCAGTTCAACTAAAATACTTAATGATTCTGCAGTAAAACAGAGGCAGCTATCTTGTTCTTTGGTACGATTAAATCAGAACTTTGCCACTCTCCCAGTGTACTGTTACACACCACTTCCTGCACACACTGGCCTCACACCATTCTGAATATTTCTAGTTAAAATGTGTCTCACATGAACAGTCCTCTGTTTTTCCACTCAAGGGTGAAGGTGGAACATGAAGGCAATGTTTGGGTCTGACTCAATAAAAATAAATCAGTGAAAAAAGCGGCTGGAATAAGGTTTCGCATAAACAACAATGCACATGCAAATGAAAAGATCTAATAAGAAATACGGATATATATTTATTACTGTAACTAAATGTCATGCAATCTTCCATTTTTCTGGTTTAAGCAAATAAATGATCTGCATTAACCCAAGCTCTATTGCTGCCATGGATGTCTCTAGTTCAAAAGTTTTCTCTGCTTTCCATTCAGACGCTTTTACTTTGACAAAAACAGGTTATAAACAAAAGCTAGAAGGGAGTTAATTTAAACCCTCCCCCCGAAATTAAAGTTCAAATCACAGTTATTCCATATGACATGTATATTTCACTCCGAAGAAGCCTATAGATTACTTCTTTAGAAGCAAATACTTATTCTCCACCAATGGTTTGAAACACTTGAGGGAAATTGTCGTCTCTGGTGGCCAGTGTTGGGAGTAATGCGGTACAAAAGTAATTAATTACTGTAATGAATTGCTTTTTGCTGTAATGTGGTAATGCAAGGCATTACAGGGAAAGGAAATGGTAATATTTACTTGGTACAATTGTCAGTAACGCGGTAATTACAATGCATTTTTAAACCCAGAATCAAGATGTGTTCCTTAAAAATTCAAATTGCGGGAAACCCGAAGAAAGATCCAGTATCTGCATATATTACGTCATTTATGGACTCAGCTTTGCGGGCAGAGAGGACGCAGCGGTACGCGATAACAAACCGCGGTCAAGCCAGCCGCATCTTATCCGCCACGAAAATTTCATTGCGCGTTTACAACAGTCAACGGCTCAACTACTCCAGCTGCGTCCTGCACGCGGCCGCTGCAACATTCACGAAATCGCTCCACTAAAACAAAATAATTCTCTTGCGATCGTTCATATCAGCGCATATTTTCTGGTATTTTGTGCTTTTCTGACGTGCTTTGCCTCAGCTGAGTTCATAATCTAGGCCCTGGTGATTTCAACTCATTACTGCTGGAGCGCCGCGCATGTGAAGATCCCTTTGGCTGATAGAAAGTAGGAAGTCTAGGAAACAGTTTTTTCTGGAAGACGGAGAAAACATGAAGCATGCAGGAAGGTTAGAGAGAGAAAAGGCAGGAAATTATTCAAATAAAATCAAGAAAACAAAAAAAGTGCTTGAAAAGAAAAAAGTAGGTGGATTTATCCCCAATACACATTTTTACTAGTGAAAAGCAATAATATATGAGCATTTAATATTTATACATGTGATAGAATCAGATCACCCCAGAAGTCAGTCCCACATCCAGGGCCGTATCTAGGCATTTGGGGACCAAGGCAAATATAGGCTTGGAGCCCCCACCACCTTACTCCCTGATCAGTTAATATAAGATGGCAGTGTGCTGAGAGTACAGATTGTTGTTGCTTTTATTTAATAAACAATCATTTTAAAGCACTGTTATTATATCTGACTGTTTTTAACAGCAATCCTAGCTCAGACACCACATCACCTTCCACATATATGTCATGAGCTCACTGAGCGTCACATGACCAGATTCATATTGAAGTTGTATTGGTGAAAGTAACTTAGAGTAATGCAAAAGTAGTGTAATGCCTTACATTTTAAAATCAGTAATATTGTAATGTAATGAATTACTTTAAAATGAAGGTAACAAGTAATAAATAATGCATTACAGTTTTGAAGTAACTTGCCCAACACTGCTGGTGGCGGCCAATTTTCCTGCCGCTTGTATCCTCATTTTCTGCCTCTGTTGTCCGTGCGTAGTCTCCTGCTTCTGTAGACAAATCTGCTGACAGCAGAGCTTTTTCATTTTTGGTCCAAACTGTTTTTAGTCATCAGCTGCAGCCTAGCAGACCGTGGACAAACAGGAACTTTGCTGCCCTGCTGCAAGGAAATTTAAAACGGCTTCATCAGTAATAACATTTCTTATTACTTTTCTCCTCTTGGCACTAGACTGACAGCGAAGGGAGATTTGTCTGCGAAGATCTATTAGGCTGGTTTGGATAACGGCATGATGGGTAATTTAAACCTCTGACAGCTGTTACTTTGGAATTTAGGGAAAATCTCCAGTAATTTAATTTCTGGGACTTGTTGTTTGACCTTATTTAAGTTCAGATTGTGTGACATTTGTGGTTATTTGAACTGATTTTAGGAGGAAATTGGGGAGCATCAGCTCCATCTTGAAACTTCAGATAAAATTACTGATTATGCATCTACTACGGGGTTTAAAACATGGTTTAGTTGAATATTTTTATGTATTTGGGGTTCAAATGTTTGAAAATATGTTGTTAAAAGAGGCATTTGGGGTAGGTAAATCCTATAAGGTAATGTGCATAATATAACCAAATGGTATGTTTATACCCTGAAACTAAATAAACAGGTGATTCAGAGGAGGAAGAGAGGATTGGAGGATGATTAATGGATCCATGTTTTACAGGAGTATTATTAAAAACCGTAGTCTACTTGTATGGTAATGGTGCTGGAGCGTGCCTGGGAGGAAAAGAGATGTTTTGTGGGAATATATTAAAAATACTTTCATAGCATTTTCACTGTTAACGGTTTAACATCAACAAGGGATGAGTTGATTGTCCTCATTGGTTACGTTACACTCTCTAGCCACTTTATTTGGTACATCTTTCTAGTACTAGGCTGAAGCCCACTTTACCTTCCCTTCCCTTAATACTTCATGTCATATATTCAACAAGATTTTGTGATCATTATTGACAGGACAACATCAATCAGCCTCTGCAAATTTATCAGTTACCAATCTTCAGTTACGTCACATCCCAAAGTATCTGAACACGATTGAGGTCTGGTGACTGTGGAGTACATTTAACTCACTGGAAAGTTTAAGAAATCAGTTTAAGAGGATCTGAGCTTTATATGACATGGTGCATTATTCTGCTAGAAGTAGCCATCAGAAGATGTGGTCATTGGTCACTGTGGTCATTAAATGGACATGGGGATGAACATGCTCAGCTGCAATACTCAGGTAGGTGGTGGTGTTTAAACCTGGCTCAGGTGGTACTGAAGAATGGTCAAAAGTGGGCCAGGAAAATGGGGAGCCTATTTTCCATCAGATGCGAAAGTACCACAAAATGGCTGCAAAACATAATTCGCAACAATTAGCTGCTGTTCTGCCTGGAATATTCTTGCTTTCTAACCTTGCAGCAGGATACGTCTTTGTTCATATACTTGCTGCTGCACAGCACTGCACTGCATGTAAATCCTGGATGATTCCACTAGGGGGCACAGTAGAGGACTCAGACCGGGGTACAACCAAAACAAACATGGCGCCAATAGAAGAGATCAGTAATTGGTTTAATTAGACGTAATGGCAGAAAAAAGACAGCAGCTGTATTGTAGATAAAATCAGAGACGGGGTGACCATAGTGAGTGTGTCTTGCTCAATTTGTCAACTCCACCTACTAGGGGTTGTATGAACTAGTCGACTAGTCGACTTCACAGCTCTGTAGTGGCTTTTTATGCCTGTCATCGACTAGTCGCTGTCACGTGATAATGACTGACAAAATGCGGTCCTCCAGCAGGTGACCGTTGAAAGACAACAGCACCTCAACTGGGATCTGTGTATGGGTCGTGGCCTGACTATATATATTCACATATGACTTGCCAAGCGAGTCCCCAGCAACTTTAAAAACAAACCAATGCTCTTGACTTTCTTAAGCCAGTCTGCCCAGTCTTCTCTGACCTCTGACACTAACAAGAAATTTTCATCAACTGCTGATGACCAGAACTGTTATAGTTTTCAGACCATTCTCTAGAAATCCGAGGGCAGCAGTTTCATGAAAACACATTTAGTACCAAAAACAAAGCCACATTCAAAGCTACTTCAATCTAATTTCTTCCTCTTTCTTCAGTTTAAAATTCTTCAAATCCTTTTCACCACATCTTAATACCTAAATGTAGTACGTTGTTACCATATGACATCAGATTTTTGTGTGGTGTGGTAATAGTCAACTGACAAATGAGGAAAGAAAACTTCATATTCAACTTTTATTAGTTTTATAGACAACATGCAATTATCAGTTTGTAAATAGTAAAATGCACAAAATGAAACTGATTATGAATTATATGCATAAAAATGACAAAGTCATGTTTCTGTGTTGTTATAAATTCAACCTAGCCTTGCTTTTTATTTCTACCTTAATAAATCAGACTGGGCTCTAAAGTAAATCATGTGATGTATTCATGAGGTTTGCATGTATGTTTCTTTGTAAATAATAATGTATATGTGCACAAGTGTTTTTCTTTATATTAAAGATTTTAAATAGGTTCACGTGCATTTAACATTGGAGCATCAACTTGAAATGGCTGAAAAACCCAAACTAGAGCATAATGGCCATCATAAAAATACAGCAGCTATAAAAGCGTGATAGGTCATGAATCCAAATGAAGCATTTATATGGAAATAAAATGCATTCAAAAGAAAATATTTTGAGAAGTACTCCCAAGAAGATTTTTCAACAAGGCCTCAGCCTGACATTAAATGTGTTACAGCCATGAAGGCAGAGGGTAGGAGTGTCCCTCAACCGTAGCTTTCTGGCTGAAAGCGCCCGGCAAGCCTTTGTTGGCTTCGGTTAGCTCAGTTAGCTTGTAGCCACATGAGTGATGAGACACAACCAAGGTGGCAGTGGTGGGAACCACCCACTGGGCTTCAATTTAGCTCCTCAGAAACCTGGGAGTGAAGGCACGGAGGGTCTGTCTATTATTTCTACAGTCATTAGTCAAAGACAGGCTCTAATCTCTCCTGGATCCACAACAGCCTTCCCTGTCACGAATCAAGATGAGTCCATAAATGCTAATTTGACATAGATGTGCAATTGTCACTGGTTTTTCTAATGCAAGGATTATGTTTTATTGGCGGCTAATGGGCTAGACACACGGGAGGCGACAAACGACCACGATCAGCGAAATTTGTCGCCGTCGCTTTTATTACCTGACACACGGGAGGCGATCCGCGGCAGCGGCCAGCGGCAAAGCCGTCTACGCGTTCTGTTCCATGGCGAAATCGAAACTTCCGTTGTTTTGTTTGGCTGTGTCACATTGGAGGGAATTAAGGTTATTTAAGCGGTTCAGAGTTAATAAAGTGGTAGATATGATGTTTCACAAGGTGCTGCTAGAGTTATGTGAAATCTTACTTCTGATTTTACTATATAAAACATAATAATAATCAACTTCTCCTTCATGTTTGCTCGGAGATGTGCGGAGCATCCTGTCCGCTCATTGGTCAGTGAATGAAACCTCCGTTGATTGGTCCTCGTCCGAGCGACAGCGATGAAAAGTTGAAAATGTTTCAACTTTCTGGGATCGCGTCGCTGGGTCGTCCGTGCACGACACGTGCACGAGTGCAAACTTTCACATGCACGTTTTTCACGTTTCGCTTGGTAGGAGAGAGACCCGCGATTAGCGCTTTGTCGCGCATGTCTCATTGAAAATGAATGGAGGAGAGGCGATGTTGCCTCCCGTGTGTCGAGCCCATAATGCAGGAATTAGGGGAAGACTATTTTCTAGTGATGGGAACTTTGATTCTTAAAGCTATACTATGCAACTTTTTCATATTTTAAATCTTTTTCTTGAGTGTGCTAAAATGATAGCCTAGTGAACTAGACCAAATTCTTGCTTTGCAAAGAATGGTCTAGGCATGCTCCATTGGAACCTCAGCAGCTCCTACCAGGACTCTGGCTAGCCAATCACAGCTCTCTAGAGGGGTTTCAAACACATAAAGAGCTGTGATTGGTCCACAATGGTGGACCAATCATAGTGCTCTATCTGCTTAGTGAACAAATCACAGAGCTTTATCTGCTTTGTGGGCCAATCAGGGCCCTCTATATGCCTGGTGGGTGGGATGATGCAACAGAGTGAAACAAGAGTATGTCACATTCATTGTCCAGTGGAATGTGGAGATCATTTGAAAGACAACGGTAGAACCCGCCCCACAACCGAGAGCCGTCAATGGAGCATGGCCAGACTAAATAATACATTTATTTAGTCTGGCTTGCCAGGCTACTAAAATGACCCTTTACAAGGTTAATCAAGTGTGAGACTCCCACCGCCCCCTGTGGCCAGAATACCGCTTTTGCAACTTCAAACTGTGGGCCACCACCTGTTAGTCTGCAGTCTGTTTCCAGCATGTTTTAGATCGTGAACACAGCTCATTTGTTTAATTTAGTGATGAATTACTCCTGTAAAATCCAGTGTAGGCTGGGGAGACATTTCACTTTCAGTTTGACCACAGAGATTAAATAACGGATACCAGTGGTTGCTAAAAGCAAGCAAAACTGCCAAGTGTGCCTTTAAGACAACCGGTTCTTATGGCTCGGCTCACTAAAATGAACTGGCTCTTTCTCTCAAACGGGTCCTCGCATTTTTTTGTTTCTTAAATGAATTTATCACCAGAAATTACCGTAAATCCTCTAATACAGGCCCGGGCCTTTATTTGACTCAAGCTCATCAAGCTCCAGGCCTTTATTGGAAGGAGGGCCAGTATTAGAGGCAGGCCTCTATTTCTAATTGAGCAAAATGAACTAATGGTTCGCTGGAGTTTTTGACAATTAAAATTGCGCCCACATTTTCAAAGTTAAACACATTTCTTTTAACAACGGTAGTTTCTGCTTCAGCCGTCTCCCCCCTCCCCCTGCTTCAGCCCTCTCCCCCCTCCCCCTGCTTCAGCCATCTCCCCCCTCCCCCTGCTTCAGCCCTCTCCCCCCTCCCCCTGCGCAGCGGCAGCAAACTCACTGATGCGCCTGCAGCCTCTCGGAGTTCCTGCTGCTCTAAACATTAAAATAATTATTTCATTTTCTGTTCCACTTCTGATTACCTTCAATGGTGTCTGTTTGTTGCAACCACCAGGTACAAAAACTAACTTGTTTTTATTTGACTATTTTTCTGTCCTGTCTGTTTATTATCTTCCTGCATCTCCTCTCAATCCTAAAGAAAAACTGCTACCTGGGTTCATATATATTCACCTCATGAGTTACCTTTGACCTGCAGTTCTAAAAGATCTACCGACCGCAAAAACAGCGGAGCGCTCGCTGTTTGGCGGCCATATCAGTGATCAGTGCGTCGGAGGACAAGGTGATGCGCGCAGCGCCCCTCTCCACAGCAGCGAAACGCATCAGGAGCTTGTCACCTGCTGATAGCAGGCTGCTGTCTTTTCCGAGGGCTGCATCTTGCCGGTCATTATCACGTGACAGCGACTAGTCGATGACAGGCGTAAAAAGTCACTACAGTAATCCCTCGTTTATCGCGGTAGATGTGTTCCAGACCTGGCCGCGATAGGTGAAAATCCGCGAAGTAGGGACTCCCAGCATGCCCCTCGCGGGGATTCCCTCCACGTTGCACCTACGTCACAAACCGCGGCTATAAACGGAAGTCGCCTTTCCAGCTCACCACTCAGTCATCGTTTCTTCAGATTCATGATCAGAGTTTCCAACCTACCGATCAATCCAACGAACTATCAGCTCATAGTAAGTTATCTTACTTACTTCTGGAAAGCCCGGCATTTCCGTGTCACTTCGTTGACGCTCGAATGCTCGGGGGTTTCCTAGATCAGCCGGCGTTTCACCGACGCTATCACTTCCGCGTCTGTGAAACCACGCTCCCTATGGAATTATCGTATGATCACATTCTCTTTTTGTGGGTAAAACTCAAGAAAAAAAAATGTTTACTTGTTTTTTTTTAGTTTTATTACAAAAAGTGCATTTTATGATGAAATTGATGAAAAAAACAAGAATTTCTTGATATTTCACATAGAAAAATACCGCGAATCAGTGAAAAATACCGCAAATCTGCGAATTCCCCCTGAAAAATGCTCCAAAGAAAAAATCCGCGAAGCAGCGAATCCGCGATGAACGAACCGCGAAGTAGCGAGGGATTACTGTATAGTGAAGTCGACTAGTTCATACACCCCCTACTGCTGCTCTCCAGAGTGTTCTGCAGCATAATCAGCACGTTCTCTTTGAACTTGATAGTGTAATGACCTGGCTGGGGTTGTAAGCCAGGTGCATTCTGGGTATTATGTTATATGTGTTTCCTATCGTTCTGCTAGTTCCTATGTGCTGATTTGCGTGTTGTGTGAGTGTTATGTAAGCCACAGAGAAGGTGATGTGTGTTCTGTGGAGGGGTTGAATTAGCATGGTTAACTGACACCGTGACTCTGTGTGGTAGGAGCATGATAGAGGATCGTGTCTGTAGCGTTACAAAGCATTGAAGAAAAAGCCCAATAAAGGTCCGCGTGGACCTCTACTGCCCCCTGCTGGTTGATTTGGGGACTATAACCCTGCCGCTGGGATGCTCATACTTGCTTGTCACCACATTCCACCCGGCCACAATAAGAGACCGGCCATTATTTACCTCCACTGACTCCGACACCGGCCACAATTGGAGACCCGGCCTTTAATTGAATACCGGCCTGTATTAGAGGATTTACGGTATGTAAAATTGTATGTCAACTGAAGTGCTAAACTACAAATACATGTCATAGTAACTGTTTATTTTTTATAATAACTTACTTTATTCAAAATGAAGCACAGAGCTAAATAACAAAAACAAACTGCAAGTAAAGCCTGCTGGATATGATATTGTACCGTTGCATTTTCCATACTCTGCCTTTAAATAGTCATTGTAGTCAAAATGTGTCTAAATCTTGCTGCCTGTCCTGCTATCACTCATTTAAGCCTAATTTATACTTCTCCGTCAGCTCCATGACGGAGAAACACACACGCACGGACAGAGACAATTTGCCCTCATTCTTCTCCGTCTCCTGGAGAGTGTAGCAAAGCAATTCCCCACCAGGACAACAGAGGGCGTAGCGCTGTTCTGTGGTATCCTGTCATGTATCTGGTCCAAGATAGTGTGTTTATATTGTGTTTATTTGCATTTAAGAGACTTTTTAACATGGGCAAATTTGTCACTCATCTTCCTCCACCTCTTCGTGCTCTCGCCACCTCTAAACCCACGTTTCCCATCATTTCTGTCCACAAATAAAACACTTGCTATGTATATTTTCAATACTCCAGTCACGGGGGGATAAAGCACTCATACTTTTAGAGTTTTTCCACGAGGCGTTCTTAAAGCTTCTCCATGTCTGCCACTGGATATCCTCGGCTTTCTTTTTGTTTTTGAGGGCACAATGGCGGTGGTGTAGATGGCGGTGTCCTGACCAATCACAAGCTTGCTTTCTCCGTCTCAACGGACAAATGTTTAGAAAAAGAAGTCAACTCTGTCCATCCTTGCGAACCTGTCGGAGAGCTCTCGAAAGGACAGGTAATGGCGTTGCGTGCGTGCGTCCGTCCCAACACAAACGGAGAAGAATCAATTAGGCTTTACTCACATTTCTGTAGCACAGTTTATTTAATAATGATTAAAAAATAAAGTTAAAAAACATGTTTTTTCATAGAACTTGATCTTTAAAAAGCAACTCACCCCCAAATCAACTGTTTTTGCTGATAAAATATTTAAATGAGTGTGTAATCGTGCTCTAGGCAAGTGTAGTCAATAATTGGGCACTGTAGTGCATCTTTAAATACAATTTTTTAAGTTAAAACGTAAATATTCTGCCTAAAACTCAGTGTTGTACCATCATCAGGTAAAAACTCTGCATTGCATTTGAATTTAAATCTGCCATCGCAATTGGCTAAGAGGTACACTATGACGTTAGCTGGTACATTATGATGTCACAATGTCGTTGTGAGCCTGTGTGTGTGTGTAATTGTTAGCGGCTCTGCCCTCTCAGTCTGCTAGGCAACGGCATTTATTGCATTTTTCAAACAGGAAGTGGGAGTGGAGTAAGACTCTTTTAGGGAATGACTTGCTTTTTAACTAGTTAACTGAACTTTGGCTTTAAAAAAAAAAAATATATATATATATATACATACACACAGTATATATATATATATATATATATATATATAAGATCTGTTGAGGAGCAGATTTACTTATTTATTTATTCATCTATTAATTTATTTAGACACAATCTCAAGTTCCTCCTCCTCATCTACTTGGCATCGGTCCATATTATTAACTCAGAAGTATCCAGCTTAATTTATTATTAATCACCTAATTATACATCATATGATTCTGTTAGGTTTTCTGCAGAGACGTATGAACGTGCACAAGGTCAGCTAGTTTTATTTTAGAAGCAGGTTCATGATTCGGTTCCTGTTTAGTGCTTTGGACTGTGTCGAAAGGTTAAATTCAGCCGATGTATTCAAGACAAGACCTGCGAGAGCAAATAAATGTTTACACACACGGACTCACACTGAACTGCAGAAAACACGTCTTCATGCATGCGCTTATCCACCCACTCGTTTGTAACGCACAGAGAAGCGTGCAAACACACACCACCGCCTCCCACACACATTTACAAGAAGCCCAAAAAAATTCCATCACACACAGACACCATGAAACGCGTCATGTCTTCTGTATTTCATTTCACCTGTTTTTTGAGACCATTATTAAGTCGGTGGTGGTCTTAAATAAGGAAATGTGTTAGCATTCAGAGTTTTATTGTCATTCTGTCACTCAGATTTTTGTATGAGACAGAATTACTGACTGCACTTGTGTGTAAATGGTGAAGAACACATGTTTAAAGCTGTTGGATGGTGATTTGAGTAGAAAACCTTTTGTGTAGGATGCATGAAGGCTTTCAGTAGAATTTATGCTATAGTAGAGTATTTTGGTGGGTTGCCATTTTTATTCTACTGTTTTTGTTAAAGCTCCATGCTCAGGTACAGTGTACGCTCCCCAGTCTGCCTGGATGTCAATTCACTGTATTTAATTATTTCATGTCGCGTATTAGGCTACATAAATGCCCAAAACACAATATGTCTTGATTTGGTAAACGGCAGTAACAAGTCCCAGCTGAATGTGAAACCACCGGCATCTCAGCCTGAATAGCCCTCATTTGTCATTTTGTTTTGCACACGTTGACAGAAGGTGGGTGTGGATGAATCGCAGAAATCACAATCCTCTGCTGCTTGTTCCCTGTGGCAAGTCCCAGCGCTGAGTTCAAATAATGTCTGGATGATTATATGCAGGTTGGAAACAACAACAGGCCTGAAGGGTATGGCAAACCCAATTTAATTACTTGTCATATGTGACATTTTTAAAAAGATATATTGATTGGTCACAGCGAGCAGAGTATTTTATGGATGACATTGTCTAATAGGTACAGACTGAACGGGTCAGAAGCCCATTATTCCCTCTCATGGCTAATTGACACCAAGCCCTGGCTGTCTCAGGACTGAAGAAGGAAAGCAGATCATCTGGATTCATCTGTATTATCCATGAATACCATCAAGTTTTAGCCTTCTTCTTTCATCTCAATCAAATCATCCTTTAACTTCTTCTGTCCTCCAGTTGGCTTGCATTATTATACCTCTTTTCATCAAAATGTCTGTAACAAAATGTTTTCTTACACACACCACCTTCCTCTGGTGCCCTCCTTAGTGACAGCCCCACGTTAGTTTCAAACATTTCCAGCGTTGGTTTGAGATGCTCCTGAAAATTTTTGCGTCTGCAGCACAAAAATCTTTGTCTCCAGTGAAAAATCTAACAAAATATTGGCTAACCAGCTCTGAAATAATTATATTTTAGAGAACAAATCACCCCTTTTGACCCATGGCCCAGTCAGGTCAGATATATTCAGACTCATTTTGACATAAGTTTTATAATTGAAAGATAATAAAATAAAATATTTGTTTGTTTATACATGTTAACAAAATTTATCACTGAACTAGGGTTGTAAATCCTTAATTTTTTTTTTGCCTGAGTCAAAAACAATTGGAATCTATTTGTGAAATCACCAGAGAGCTCTATAGGTATTTTTCTTGCCTTTGATTCAATTCATTTAAGTACCACTTTATTAATCCTAAATGAAAACTAGATTGTTGCAGTTTAATGTAGACAAATGGAAAAGAAAGAATAATGTAGACAAATGGAAAAGAAAGAAAGAAAGAAAGAAAGAAAAGAACCAATGAAAGAAAGAAAGAAAGAAAGAAAGAAAGAAAGAAAGAAAGAAAGAAAGAAAGAAAGAAAGAAAGAAAGAAAGAAAAGAACCAATAATAATATTGAGCATAACCTGATTGACAGTCCTTATTGTAGAAAAGAAGCCGCTGATTCTCGGTATGTGGCGTGTTTCTTTGTCGATGGAGTGTGGAAATGTTGGCTTGGTGTTTTTACTGAGAAGCTGGTGCAACATTTCTCTCTCTTTATGGTCTCCAGAGCAGCCCCTTACATTATTGGTTGAATAATTTTTCCAGTCACTGGCTCTGACGCTGTTGTCCTCAACAGATGCCAACACACAAAACATCAATCTCAACCACAGACTCATAGAAAAAAAAACGATTCCTGCAATTTTGATCAAGCCTGAGCTATCTCAATTGAATTTTCTAACTTTTTCAATATTTGTAATACAGATTTTTATTTATTTATTGTCAAGCCAAGAAAGTTGAAGATGGGTCCAGCTACAAAACCAATAAATGTGTTAAAGATGCCACTGTTATTTTTTGCAATGGAACTCATGTAACTCCTTCAAATAATCACAACTTCACAAACATATACATAAAAAAAGAACATTGTAATATAACTTTTGTTTTTAAAACTATGGGAAAGCCATTGTTCCTTAAGTGTCCTTAAGGTTAGGACAAAGGACCGGGGAGGGTGGTCTGCTTAGAAGCATTAATTAATGTTATCATTAATATTAAGCAGTCATTAATATTTATTTAATAATTTATCTATGGTTAATAATGCACTAAGTAACGTTAATAAGGGACCCTTATTGTAAAGTGTTACCCAAAGCCCTGTAAAAGTGTTGACTTATGCTCAGATTTCATTCTTACTTTATTCTTACATATTGCACCTTTTAACTATTATCGTCGTCGTCGTCGTCTTCCTCCGCTTATCCGGGTCCGGGTCGCGGGGGCAGCATCCCAACTAGGGAGCTCCAGGCCGTCCTCTCCCCGGCCTTGTCCACCAGCTCCTCCGGCAGGACCCCAAGGCGTTCCCGGACCAGATTGGAGATGTAACCTCTCCAACGTGTCCTGGGTCGACCCGGGGGCCTTCTGCCGGCAGGACATGCCCGAAACACCTCCCCGGGGAGGCGTCCAGGAGGCATCCTGACCAGATGCCCAAACCACCTCAACTGGCTCCTTTCGATCCGGAGGAGCAGCGGTTCTACTCCGAGTCCCTCCCGAATGTCCGAGCTCCTCACCCTATCTCTAAGGCTGAGCCCGGCCACCCTACGGAGGAAACTCATTTCGGCCGCTTGTATCCGCGATCTCGTTCTTTCGGTCATTACCCAAAGCTCATGACCATAGGTGAGGATTGGGACGTAGATCGACCGGTAAATCGAGAGCCTGGCTTTCTGGCTCAGCTCCCTCTTCCCCACGACAGATCGGCTCAGCGTCCGCATCACTGCAGACGCCGAACCAATCCGCCTGTCGATCTCCCGATCCCTCCTACCCTCACTTGTGAACAAGACCCCGAGATACTTAAACTCCTCCACTTGAGGTAGGACCTCTCCCCCGACCCGGAGGTGGCAAGCCACCCTTTTCCGGTCGAGAACCATGGTCTCAGATTTGGAGGTGCTGATCCTCATCCCAGCCTCTTCACATTCGGCCGCGAACCTACCCAGCAAGAGCTGAAGGTCAGAGCTGGATGAAGCTAGGAGGACCACATCATCCGCAAAAAGCAGAGACGAGATTGTCCTGCCACCAAACTCGACACACTCCACACCACGGCTGCGTCTAGAAATTCTGTCCATAAAAGTGATGAACAGAACCGGTGACAAAGGGCAGCCCTGGCGGAGTCCAACCCTCACTGGGAACAGGTCCGACTTACTACCGGCTATGCGGACCAAACTCACGCTCCTCTGGTAAAGGGACTGAATGGCCCTTAACAGAAAGCCACCCACCCCATACTCCTGGAGCGTCCCCCACAGGGTGCCCCTGGGGACACGGTCATAAGCCTTCTCCAAATCCACAAAGCACATGTGGATTGGTTGGGCAAACTCCCATGCCCCCTCCATCACCCTTGCAAGGGTATAGAGCTGGTCCACAGTTCCACGGCCAGGACGAAAACCACATTGCTCCTCCTCTATCTGAGATTCAACTATCGATCGGACCCTCCTCTCCAGTACCTTGGAGTAGACCTTTCCAGGGAGGCTGAGGAGTGTGATCCCCCTATAGTTGGAACACACACTCAGGTCACCCTTCTTAAAGATGGGGACCACCACCCCGGTCTGCCACTCCCTAGGAACTGCCCCCGATGACCACGCAATGTTGTAGAGACGTGTCAACCATGACAGCCCTACAACATCCATAGCCTTGAGATACCCAGGACGAACCTCATCCGCCCCCGGGGCTCCGCCGCTGTGTAGTTGTTTGACTACCTCAGCAACTTCTGCCCCCGAGATCGGACAGTCCATCCCCAGGCCTCCCAGCTCTGGTTCCTCCTCGGAATGCGCATTGGTGGGATTGAGGAGCTCCTCAAAGTATTCCTTCCACCGTCCGACTATAGCCTCAGTTGACGTCAGCAGCTCCCCATCCCCACTGTAAACAGTGTGAGCGAGTTGCTGCCTTCCTCTCCTGAGGCGCCGGACAGTTTGCCAGAACCTCTTTGGAGCCAATCGATAGTCTTTCTCCATGGCCTCACCAAACTCCTCCCACGCCCGAGATTTTGCCTCGGCAACTGCCACTGCTGCACCCCGCTTGGCTATCCGGTACCTGTCTGCTGCCTCCGGAGACCCACAGACCAGCCACGCCCTGTAGGCCTCCTTCTTCAGCCTGACGGCTCCCCGAACCTCTGGTGTCCACCAGCGGGTACGGGGGTTGCCACCACGACTGGCACCGGCCACCTTACGGCCACAGCTAGCAACAGCCGCCTCGACAATCGCAGAGTGGAACAAGGCCCACTCGGACTCAATGTCCCCCACTGCTCTCGGGACGTGGTCAAAGCTCTGCCGGAGGTGGGAGTTGAAGACCGTCTTGACAGGTTCTTCTGCCAGGCGTTCCCAGCAGACCCTCACTATGCGTTTGGGTCTGCCAGGTCTAGGTCTTTTAACTATTATTTGTTATTAAATTGGTGGAGATTCTGCATGTGTGTGTCCATCTTTGAATAATTATTAGTGTGAGTAAAAGAGATCTTAGAACAAGTATATTTAGTCAGTAAAAATTCTGTCTTGGGCTTTTTTGTTTTTAGTTATTATTGTTTTTTTATCATCGTCAATACATTTTAGCAGCTATTATCTCCATAATTTCTGTGAAAACTTGCTGTTTTAAACAACAAGGAGGGTTTGACATTTAAAAAGCACTCCCAGCTCTCAGCAGAACAAACAACACATGTGCTGAATGTGGTGGTTTTCTTCATTAGGTCTTTTTCTCCTTCCCATCAGGACACACAGCTTCTGTTGCTGAGAGCTGCTTCCTTTTCAGGCTGTATTTTTACAGGATGGTGAGCAGCTTTTTTGTGCATTCAGAGTGTGCAATTTATCAAACACTTTAACAATATGATCTAAGAAGACTACACAGTAATATTGTGGCTCCCTGTTGCGTAAAGCCACAGGTACAGATGCACACTATTTGTGAGGCAGAAGTTGAAGATTCTCACATCCTGTCACGTTTGGTTTCAACCATTTGTTTCAGGGGTTGTTCCACTTAAATTATTATGGTTCTCCATGTTGAAGCACATCAGGACTCCTGGTGTTTTTGTAACCGGATTACAGGATACAATAAGATAATTAAAAGAAAAAATAAACAAATGGGCCAATAATTAGGTTCGGGGAGAATTGGAGGTTGTTTAAGAATGACTGGAGTCACGGGTATAGCATGAAACGGTTTATATACTAAATTTTAATAATAATGGGAGATATAACACATAAAGATAACACACAAAAACAGATGAAAACAATCGACAATAGTAAAATGCTCGGTATGAGATTTGATCATATGAGTCACAAGTCAGCCGGCGTCAAGTCAAATCCCCACGCTTGGGGTGAAAGTCAGAGTCCGGTGGTGCGATTTTTTCCTACCGCACCGTTGAGATTGTTCACAGAAGAGAGCAGTCTGCTCTTCAGTTACTTGAGATGTCCTGGTTCGTTCAGTGGTTAAGGCTCGCCATCTCCCTCGTCAGGAAGAAATCCAGTTCTCGTTCCAAGTGAGTGATAATAGGAGTCGGGATCAAACCCAAGGAAAAAAAAAACCCAGCCTGTAAACAACAGGACTGTTAGCGAGTTGGCATCGACCCTTCTCGTCACATCACAGCATAAAGTCTTACAGACTTAAACAAATGCTTCACTCTATTGGCATAGCCAATCATGTTTGGGTTCACAGTTCAACTAACATAACATCAATTTGATTGTCTATTAAAATAATTCTCAGTAGCTCTGGAAATATAATTACATATGACAACAATTGTTCAGCTCAATAGGCTCAGTTAGATTCTATTACTCTACACTATTCAACAAGAAATACATTCATGACAACAAGGATACATTTAGTTGTGTTTCTATACAGCATTGTGACACCTTGTATCTCTGTAACACAATAAATAAATAAATAAATAAATAAATAAATAAATAAAATGTTCTATAACAAAATTCAACAAAATATAAATTCTGGTCCTTTGGTCCACCTTTGTAAAATAATTCCTCCCTAATCAGTTAGCTTTTATTTATTTTTATTTATCTATTTTTTTATTATTAAATGTTTGGTTAAGGGACGCATTGCTAATTCTATGGCGTTAGCTATAACGCCCTTGAGGACCTTGTACATCTAGGCCGTACCACCATTAACTGGCGGTTTGAGCCGTTAACTCCTGGGAATCCCATATGCCCTACCGCCGTTAACTGGCGGTTTGAGCCGTTAACTCCTATATGCCCTACCACCGTTAACTGGTAGTTTGAGATGTTAACTCCTGGGATCTAACGTCTAGCAGCCCACTGCTGTCACCTCGGTTGCTGTAATTAGCTTTTTGAATTTAATAATTTACTGAATTTAATCTCATTCACTCACCAACGCGCTCCAACGGTTCCCTCCTACAGAGGATTGGTTCACTCTGTCGTCTCCACACAAATCTATAAGAATGGAATTAATTTGATAAGCTATTTAAGTTTCCTTTTTTTTTTTTTAAGTTGCATCGTTAGCTTTTTCTCTTCTTTTTTCTTTACTCACCGCGTTGGTTCCAAGTTCCTAGCTCTTATTAGAAGGAGTCAAGTCCGCCTCTCCCTCTATCTATGCGGCACCCAAATCAGGGTTCTTCACGGCCTCGACCGTTGTTTTTTTTTCTCTCTCTCTCTCTCTCTAACCGCTCAGTCTTTGCTTTCTGTATCTGCGTGCTGCACAGCCGTTTGTCTCTCCTCTCGCTCAGCTGCGTCGCACGGTTTTATTTCTCGGAGGCGGGACTTATTTCTCTCAGCCAATGAAATTTCAGATTCCCACCTGGACCAATAGTATACAGCTTTCCTCTTCTGTTTCTGTTAGGGATGTTCAAGATTCTTGTTTTAACCGATGTTTAATATTAAACTCGTTATTTTAGTTATTCACCCTTCCAATAATTCATTATGAAATTATCTATTAGTTAATTAGATATCTATTAATTAGTATTGTTAATTTCCTTAATTTATATTTTATATTTTATCTAAATTGAGGATGGATCATATTAGTAAGCCAATTAGTTAATACCTCATTAAGGTTCTAGCTTCTGGGTTACATCCTCCCCCATTAAATATCATGCACGTCCCTGTGCATTGTTTCTACGGGGTACACAACTTCTTGAGTAAGAGAGTCAATAAAACCTTTATTAAGTCCTTGGAAAAGGGACCTAACTACGGTCACTAGTGGATTACCCAATTGAGAGTAAGTTAGTCTTTGAGGAGGCTGACTACTTCGTTCAGATCTCCTGACATACATCTCTGGTTGCACAGTATCATGCTCATCCGTTTCGGTTTGATTCTCAACTGAGACAGGACGAAGTGAGCTCTCTGTTTCCGACAGAGCTGATGAGCTATTCTCTAAGACTTTGGTCTTTTCAGATGTATGTGTCTGATCGTGTATGATGGGTTCAAAACTTACATCACGTTGCTGCGACTTTAGGACACCATCCAATTGAGGTAGGTTTGTGTTAGTTTCATCCCCCGTTTCTACGTCAGGTAAGTATACTTCGTTTTTTTTCGTTTTTTCAGGTAAGTATGTTGCTGCTTCTTTCACTCTTTCAGGTAAGAATGTCGCAGTTTCACTCATTCTGTCAGGTAAGAATGTTTCGGTGTTGATGCCTTTGTCAAGTAAGGACAATTCAGCATTTTCATTACCAGCTAAGGTTGGTTCCTTGCGATCCTCTGTGTGTAAGGATAGTGTGTTTTGTTGTTGAATATTATTTACCGGTCCTGAATCTGCTATGAGTTCCCTATTTGGCAAGGTGACCGCTATTTGATAGGATGGTCGGTTTAGCACTTGTGGAAGATCAGAGTAATAAAACTCATCTACCTCTTCGTCAAGTGGCTCATCTGGGTCAGGTTCTAAGGCTGAACTCTGTCTTGTATGAGGTCTGCTAGGTTTCGTAACGCGTTCTGTTTCATTTTCTAATGAAGAGAGAAAACCACAAGGCAGTAAAAGATCTCTGTGGAGTGTTCTGTTGGGTCCTTCTCCGTTCTCTGGTTTTACAGTGTATACTGGCAAGTTTTCCATCTGTTTGAGAACTATATACACTGTTTGCTCCCATTTGTCTGCTAATTTATGCTTTTCTCTTAAGCGAAGATTTCGGACTAAAACACGATCTCCCACACCTAGTGTGGACTCACGAATGTTTCTGTCGAACCGTTCTTTGTTCTTCCTCGCTGTTTTTTGAGAGTTTTTTATGACAATGTCATAACTCTGTTCCAGATGACTCTTCAGTTCTTTAACATACTGAGAATGAGTTATAGAGGGCTTGTTCAAATGCGGTAACCCAAAGGCAATATCTATAGGCAACCGAGGCTGCCTACCGAACATTAGCTCGTAGGGAGAGTATCCCGTCACGTCATTTTTTGTACAATTGTACGAGTGAGTAAGTGGTTTTACAAAATCGCGCCAGTGATGTTTCTCAGTGGCTTGTAAAGTTCCCAACATGCTGAGTAATGTACGATTGTACCGTTCAACGGGGTTGCCACGAGGGTGATAAGGGCTCGTTCTGACTTTACGGATACCAAGTAAAGAACAAAGTTCCTTGATTGTACGTGATTCGAAATCCCGTCCCTGATCACTATGAAGACGCTCAGGAAACCCGTAGTGGACTAAAAAATGTTCCCACAGGTTCTTCGCGACGGTGGTGGCTTTCTGATCTTTGGTTGGGATGGACACTGCATACTTTGTAAAATGGTCTGTAATCACTAAGACATCTTTAGTGTTCTTACTGTCTGGTTCTATGGAGAGAAAATCCATGCAAACTAACTCCATAGGTCTGGTGGTGGTAATACTCACCATTGGAGCAGCTTTGTCAGGGAGGGCCTTCCGACGGATACATCTTTCGCAAGTTTTAACTTTGATTTCGATATCACTAGCCATTCTTGGCCAGTAAAAACGGGACCGAATGAGATCTGTCGTACGTTCAACCCCAAGATGCCCCATATCATCATGTAGGCTTTGCATGACTGTTGAACGTAATGAATCAGGCAAGACTAACTGCAATGATGTCTCTGGTCCTAATTGGCGTCTCCGGTACAGTAAATCATTTTGAAACTCAAACCGTTTCCACTCTCTCAAAAGGTTAAGAACCACCGGGGGTTCTGCAATAGTATCAGTTGGCGGTTTATTGTCAGTCATAAGCAGCTGAATGACTCGGCCAATGGTTGGATCTTTCCTCTGCAAGGAGACAAGGTCAGCATGGTTATACTTGGGCACAGCAAAGAAACTGTCACTATTGTCTTCCAACTGGAATAGGTCTGGAATGGCCGCTGCAGACATGGCAAGTGACTGAACTAAACCACAAGGAGAATCAGTCTCATCCAAGACCATGTGCTTTTGGCATGTTGCCTTCACTGCTTCGGCTTGAAGTTGAAGCTCGACTTCTTTGACAGAGGATAAAAGATGAGATCGGAACTCATCTAGTCGTTGGCATTCCTCAGTGAATTTTGAGTTGTCTTCAGGTTTATCATGCAGCCTCCTAGACAGGCCATCCGTGTCAACGTTCTGTGTACCTGCACGGTATCTGATGTCAAAATTATAGGTGGACAACGCAGCTAGCCAACGATAGCTCGTTGCATCGAGTTTTGCCGTTGTTAAGAGGTAAGTTAACGGATTATTATCAGTAATGACAGTGAATGTGTTCCCATACAAATAGTCATGAAACTTATCTGTTATGGCCCACTTTAAGGCTAGAAACTCCAACTTGTGCGCAGGGTACCTAGTTTCACTAGAGCTTAAACCGCGACTTGCATAAGCGATTACCTGTGTGACACCGTTTTGCACTTGGTATAGCGCTGCACCGAGTCCGGTCGTACTAGCATCTGTGTGTACTAGATATGGGAGTTTTGCGTCAGCGTAGCCAAGAACTGGCGAAGTGGTAAGTTTTTCAATAATAGTTTGAAAGGACTTCTCACAGTCTTGGCTCCAACGATTCCCAAAGGGTTCTTTGGGGTTCAAGTACTTTGATCTACATGGTGGTGTTTTAAAGTTTTTCCGTTTGGGTGGATAACCAGCCGTGAGAGATGTTAGTGGCTTGACAATATTTGAGTAATCTTTAACGAAGCGTCGGTAATAACCGGTAAATCCTAAGAAAGATTGGAGTTCCTTCAAAGTCTGAGGCTTCGGCCATGTTTTGAGTGCTTCCACCTTATCTGGATCGGTTTTTATGCCATCTCGAGATACTATATGTCCAAGATAACGCACAGATGTCTGGAAAAAACGACACTTATCTGGTGATAGCTTGAGTCCGTATTCTCTAAGCCGTTCAAGAACGTGAGAAAGTCTGGTTTCGTGTTCTTCCAAGGAGTTGGAAAAGATGATCAAGTCGTCTAGGAAAACTAACACTTCCTTCAGATTAATGTCCTTCATACACTTTTCCATAACCCGTTGGAAAGTGCTTGGAGCATTTGTTATTCCTTGTGGCATACGGTTAAATTCATAAAACCCAAACGGGCAAACAAAAGCAGTTTTAGGTTTATCCTTTTCACACATCTCTATTTGATAGTAACCTGACTTGAGGTCCATCACAGAAAACCACTGTGATCCAGCGAGAGCAGAAAAGGACTCCTCCAAGTTAGGCAGGGCATATGCGTCGCGAATGGTTTGCAGATTAAGCTTTCTATAGTCTATACATAGACGTACCTCACCATTCTTTTTCCGAACTACCACTATTGGTGAGGCAAATGGAGACTCTGACTCTCTTATTATACCGGTTTCCAAGAGGGCTTCCAAATGTTTTCTCACGGCTTCATAATCATGTGGATGGATCGGCCGAGATTTCTGTTTGAATGGGGTCTCGTCTTTTAAGTTGATGTGATGTCTTATCTGTTGTGTATGACCAAAATCAAGATCGTGGTGCGAAAACACATCGGAGTAAGTGTTAAGTTTGTTGGTGATCCTCCCTTTCCATTCTTCGGACAAGGGCGAAGTACCGAAGTCAAAACTGAGAGGAGGTTTTGAAGGTGAAGTCTGTTGCTGCGAACTACACGCCGCAAGTACTTTCTGATCACTTTTGTCAGGTTCTGGATATGGCATAACACGATCGGCTTTAACTAACTCAGCGATCACACAGTTAGTGGGTAATGTGATGTCATGGTTAGTTTCGTTTCTTAGTACAACAGGTACTTTGTATGGACCATGTGAAGGTAAGGAAATGAGGCAACAGTCTACAATTATACCCCCTGGTAGAGAACCATTGGTGGGTTGTTCAATGAGTGCATAAGGCTCATGCTTGTTTTGGCTGGGTTGCATAAACCCTTCTAGTAACAGTTTTTTATTTGCAGGGAGAACTTCTTGGGTTCTCCCTCGAAGCTTCACCACACCAACTCGTCCATCTTTGCTTTGTTTTTTTCTGACTGCTAAGGCTTTTAGCACGTGTTGGTACCCATAAGAGAGTGCCTTGGAATCAGGTAAGTTATTGGCAGACAATTGCTCATACAAAGGATCGAGTGTGTTTGTGCCAATGAGTAGTGGTGTATCAGAGTTTGAGCTTATATCCGGAACCACTAACGCAAGGGTAGGTAACTCAAGTCCAGACTGATCGAGCTCTTTTGGAAATGTGACACTTATCTCTATGTATCCTAAATAAGGAACTGCTTGACCGTTTGCGCCCTCGACTTCTAACAGATTACTGATGGGTTTAATTGAGAGGTCAGGTAAGTGTTCTTGGTAAAAAGAATTGGCAATGGTGGTTACCTGGGACCCTGAATCCAGTAAACAATTACATTCAACACTGTTAACTGAGACTGTAGCTGTGCATCGCCCACCCACTAATCTTTTGGGAAGTTTTGGCACTGAATGAGCATGAACTGGCTTGCAAAAAAGTCTCTCTGTCCTTTCCTTAGAGGGACTTGGTTCTACTTTAGCACCTATCTGTCCCACGATAGGAGCTTCTACCGGTTTAAAGGAGGAGACTGAGCAATTGGCTTTGACATCTCCCACTCGCGCTGCTTCTGTCTAAGAGCAAGTCTTTTAGTTGCAACTAGTGCTGGATTTGGCTCGTTGCTACAGCTAGAAGCTATGTGCCCATCTTCTCCGCACTTAAAACAGTATCCAGGCTTTGGTCTGGGCACCACTGCTGTTATCTGCTGAATCTGTTTGGGCTCATCTGGAATTTTAGTCCCCACACGGGGTTTTGACTCTTTTTGAGTTTTCTTTGCCTTTTTATCTGTGTTGTTAACCTTAAGCTGTGCAATTTGGCTCCTAAGCTCAGCGATTTGTTTGCGTAAGTCATCACAGTTATCATCTATTTCCAGTTCACAAGTGTTTTTACTCTGAGAGCATGTTGTTTGCACATTTGAATACACTCTAGTTCGTTGTGCCCCTAAGTGTTGTTTCATGCGTGCTGCTTTAGTAGCCTGTTTGTCTTCTTCAGTGCGCAGTTTGAGGAGAAGTGCTGTAAAATGAGGCGGGTTGTCTTTCTTTTGTTCGAGTTGCAGGTTTGAAATCAGCGAGCTGTCCCAACAGCCTCTGCAAAACTGCTTGAGCAGCTGCTGGTCGGCATCACTGGAGGAAATTCCATTCCTCTGAATAACTAGGTTTAACAAGGTGTATAACCTCTGAAAGTAATCGGAAGGTTTTTCACCACTGTCCTGGTTTGTGTTTAAGAAGCGAGCAAAGAGCTCGTCGCCGTCTTCGACAGCTGCGTAAGCTGAATCGAGATGTTCAAGGTACGTTTCCGGGTCGGATTTTGGACTAAGAGCTTTAACGATGCTCGCTGCTGGGGCTGACAGACTCTCCACGATTCTTCGTACAATTTGGGACTTGGTGAGTGAAGGATCATTTATGCATAACACTACACTACTACGCCAAGTATCATAGTCAGTTTCAAAAGAAGGGTGTGGAACTCGCCCTGAGAACGGTTTTAGTCTGTATTGTGAAGTAGGCGGAGGGATAACCTCACTGCTTTTAACAATGTGTTCCACAATAACTCGCTGAACCTCAGGTGTGTTTAAAAGATTTGGTGGAATGCAAGGGTTTTGTTTTCCAGTCTCTGTAGGTGGACAATTGTCCTTTGAGTTGTTCATATAGTTAACTTCTGGTGTTAAAGGCAGGGAATATGTAACTTGGTCACTATGGAGCATTGGCTCTGGTTCAGTGACTGGTTCAGATGCATGGGTATCCCTTCCTAAAGATTCCCCAATTTTTGCCAGTTCCTCCATTAGAAGGTCTTTAAATGATTGATTGCTACGCGCAGCTATGTCCCTGAGCTCTGACAGATAGGCATCAGTGGCAGATGTGCTAGTTTCTAGACTGTACGCGCTGGCTAGGTCTTGAATATGGAAGAAAACATCTGGGTTCCTAGTACAAGGTTTGTCATAGGGTAAACATTGTTTCTTTAATTCCTTAACAGTGGCTTCATGTTGAAACTCCACAATAATCTGATCACAGTTTGGTAACTTAATGCGCCTGTTAACTGGTCCGAATCCTTCCATAAACCCAAAGACTTCGTTATCAAGGTCTGTATCAGTTAACCCACTGATTAAAACAGCATTTGAAACTTTGACCTTTTCTGTTTTCACAACTTCCATTTTAAAACACTCAAAAGTACCAATAATGCCAAAATGGCAAACCACTGTGACCTCCAGGCACTCTTATGATGTCAGTCAATGGTTAGCTAAGGTAACAACTCTAAAATTCTCCTGGCTGGCTCGCCAAGTTTTATGTAACCGGATTACAGGATACAATAAGATAATTAAAAGAAAAAATAAACAAATGGGCCAATAATTAGGTTCGGGGAGAATTGGAGGTTGTTTAAGAATGACTGGAGTCACGGGTATAGCATGAAACGGTTTATATACTAAATTTTAATAATAATGGGAGATATAACACATAAAGATAACACACAAAAACAGATGAAAACAATCGACAATAGTAAAATGCTCGGTATGAGATTTGATCATATGAGTCACAAGTCAGCCGGCGTCAAGTCAAATCCCCACGCTTGGGGTGAAAGTCAGAGTCCGGTGGTGCGATTTTTTCCTACCGCACCGTTGAGATTGTTCACAGAAGAGAGCAGTCTGCTCTTCAGTTACTTGAGATGTCCTGGTTCGTTCAGTGGTTAAGGCTCGCCATCTCCCTCGTCAGGAAGAAATCCAGTTCTCGTTCCAAGTGAGTGATCATAGGAGTCGGGATCAAACCCAAGGAAAAAAAAAACCCAGCCTGTAAACAACAGGACTGTTAGCGAGTTGGCATCGACCCTTCTCGTCACATCACAGCATAAAGTCTTACAGACTTAAACAAATGCTTCACTCTATTGGCATAGCCAATCATGTTTGGGTTCACAGTTCAACTAACATAACATCAATTTGATTGTCTATTAAAATAATTCTCAGTAGCTCTGGAAATATAATTACATATGACAACAATTGTTCAGCTCAATAGGCTCAGTTAGATTCTATTACTCTACACTATTCAACAAGAAATACATTCATGACAACAAGGATACATTTAGTTGTGTTTCTATACAGCATTGTGACACCTTGTATCTCTGTAACACAATAAATAAATAAATAAATAAATAAATAAATAAATAAAATGTTCTATAACAAAATTCAACAAAATATAAATTCTGGTCCTTTGGTCCACCTTTGTAAAATAATTCCTCCCTAATCAGTTAGCTTTTATTTATTTTTATTTATCAATTTTTTTTATTATTAAATGTTTGGTTAAGGGACGCATTGCTAATTCTATGGCGTTAGCTATAACGCCCTTGAGGACCTTGTACATCTAGGCCGTACCACCATTAACTGGCGGTTTGAGCCGTTAACTCCTGGGAATCCCATATGCCCTACCGCCGTTAACTGGCGGTTTGAGCCGTTAACTCCTATATGCCCTACCACCGTTAACTGGTAGTTTGAGATGTTAACTCCTGGGATCTAACGTCTAGCAGCCCACTGCTGTCACCTCGGTTGCTGTAATTAGCTTTTTGAATTTAATAATTTACTGAATTTAATCTCATTCACTCACCAACGCGCTCCAACGGTTCCCTCCTACAGAGGATTGGTTCACTCTGTCGTCTCCACACAAATCTATAAGAATGGAATTAATTTGATAAGCTATTTAAGTTTCCTTTTTTTTTTTTAAGTTGCATCGTTAGCTTTTTCTCTTCTTTTTTCTTTACTCACCGCGTTGGTTCCAAGTTCCTAGCTCTTATTAGAAGGAGTCAAGTCCGCCTCTCCCTCTATCTATGCGGCACCCAAATCAGGGTTCTTCACGGCCTCGACCGTTGTTTTTTTTTCTCTCTCTCTCTCTCTCTAACCGCTCAGTCTTTGCTTTCTGTATCTGCGTGCTGCACAGCCGTTTGTCTCTCCTCTCGCTCAGCTGCGTCGCACGGTTTTATTTCTCGGAGGCGGGACTTATTTCTCTCAGCCAATGAAATTTCAGATTCCCACCTGGACCAATAGTATACAGCTTTCCTCTTCTGTTTCTGTTAGGGATGTTCAAGATTCTTGTTTTAACCGATGTTTAATATTAAACTCGTTATTTTAGTTATTCACCCTTCCAATAATTCATTATGAAATTATCTATTAGTTAATTAGATATCTATTAATTAGTATTGTTAATTTCCTTAATTTATATTTTATATTTTATCTAAATTGAGGATGGATCATATTAGTAAGCCAATTAGTTAATACCTCATAAAGGTTCTAGCTTCTGGGTTACATCTTGATTTGCACCTACGCTGTATAATTTGCTTTCTCAGTTTAAGAAATTGTGTGCTTCTACATTCAAAAACGAACTCTAAAAGCTCATTTTGTTGTTATTTTTATCATTTTGGCTCAGTTTCCAAAGATCACCCCAAGGGACTATAAGCCTGTGTTCCCCGTGGCGATGTGTTTGATTGATGCAGCTCCTCTTCCTTTGTGTGATGTGTTCACCGATGCGGGGGTGATTGAGTGAGATCCCCCTGCAGAAGCGGATGTAGTGAGCTGCCGGCCTGTGTTCTCCACACGCGCTGTGGCTGCACAGTAATTTCCCAGCACATTTTTTGTGTCCTCATTATCACTTGAGGGGTTTATGTTGGTATCTTAGCTTTAGGGCTATGAGAGGATTTACTGAGCCGTTTTCCACCCTGGGCTGGTCTTTTTCATGATACCCAGCTAGACTTCAGATTTGCATTTAATGAAGTTACAGTGTGCAAGTACATAAAGCCAAGAGGTCAGTTCATTCTCACTTTTGCTGCTGTACAGTCAGATTAGAAACACTGATCACTAAATCAGAAGGACCTATTGTGTTACTTCCTGTTTGATTCAGTTGCATGGATTGAGCCTTTGATTAGGATTATTTATTTATTTTTGACATTGTTCTGCATATCTGCGTAAGCAATGTAAAACAGAATTTACTACTTACTTATCTCTTTGAGAGAATGTTTTGGTCTTTCAAGACTTCTTACCCAGCCTTTCCTCTGGGCATGTAGGCATTGTATAACCCCTACTTCGCATCAGCATCACGGAATGGCAGTGGAACGTTTTACTCACGAGCTTTGCTGCGTCTCAATACACACTGGGAGCGTCTCGGCCATGCAGCAGCTTTCCCGCCGTGCTCCTTGCTGGACTCACAAGTTCACAAAATCCATTGAGACTTTAAAGAGACAATGTGTAGTTTTTACCATTAATTTCTGGAAATATCCATCAAAATGTTGTTGAAAATGAATGAAATAATGCCCACTTGTTGAAAAGTATTGGCGGCTTTCAGAATCAGAAAGAATCAGAAAAGCTTTATTGCCAGTGTTCCAGCGTCCCGAAGTATAGGAATTTTACCCCGCAGCACAGCCTGGCCAAGGTTACACACACACACATGTAGACAAAACAGATACAGGCAGACCACGAGAGCAGCCATCTGAGGCGCCCATCTACTGCACAGTCACAGGTGGGAGGGAGATCTTGGGAGGAGCAAAGAGCACATTGACTCCTACTGCTGATGACCTCGTCAGGCTGCAGTCCACCAATCCGAAGGCGGGGGTGGGTGGGTTTTCACAGCATCTGTCTGCATTCCTTCGTGGGGGTTTTAGTTGCTTGCAGCTCAAGGCTACCAGGGCGTCAGATTCAGATAACAAGAATTTGTTTGGGTCAGGCTGAGATAATTTTTCCTCTCTGCCTTCAGTCTGATCATTTCCAGTCCTTCAGTGAAGCCAATTTTGGGTTTTAAACTTGTCCATACCGTCCGGTAACTCTCTCCGAGATGACATCCATTTTGCACACTAATACCAGTTTCAGCTTTGTAACATATAACCATAAAAATCAGGTCTAAAATACATGGGAGCAGGTATAAGTCTCATATTAGATTCTATGTTTCCTTCTACAGGAGCCCGTGAGGACAAAATGCATTTACTGATTTGTAACAAACAGTTACAAAACTTTCATCATTCTTAAATGTTGTTTTACTCATTTACCTCTTCACTTGTTGCCAGTGATGAAAGGGAGTTTGATGTTCTTGTTATTATGCTAAAGTTTGCACTTCCCAGGGCTTTTTGACCCTAATGGGCATCCGTTGGGGAGTTCTCACTCCAACACAAAAATACAGCTTGCTTGCAACAATTTAAGTATCAACTGCCCCCTATTGACAGGAAAAATACACATTGTCACTTTGAAGGTAACGGTTTGTTTATGCCATCTGCCACTGAATCAAAAAGATGTAAATTGTCGCTGTTTAATGTGATATATAATGTTGTTTCTCTCACTGCCAGTATTAAATCCATGAAAAAAACACTGTTGCACTTCTCGAACGATACAGTCTGTGTGGTCACACGTATGGACGTCATCTACATAGCTATGAAATCGCTAGCCTGGCATGCCAGACTCGTCTTCTGTTTAATTCTGCACAGAAAAAGGGTCTGGTAACTCACAGGCAGAGAGGCACTTGAGGGGCGGGACTAGGCAGCTCAAAAACGGCCAATCAGAAAAAAGACGGAAATCTCGACTGTACCGCACGACGCTGTAGTTTTCTAGTTGCAGTAAAAAAAAAAAATAGCGTCTGGCAACGGCGCAAACATCTTTTTTTTTTTTTAGAAGAAATGTTTTTAGCGCTTCTACTTGTGGTTTTAAAGACATTTGAGTCATTTAGAACAGAGGAAAGAGCCGCAACAAACTCCACCACTGTCTTCGTTGTTTATGAGAAACTGAGTGTCGCTGAGTGTGATGTCTGCGGCACTGTAGTTTTTTTAGCTGTAGTAAAAATGGAGTTTGACGACAGCGCAAACATCTTTGTTTAGGAGAAAGGCTTTTGGCGCTTCTACTTGTTGTGGTTTTAAAGACATGTTCAAATCGTTTAGAACAAAGGAAAAAGCCGCAGCAAACTCCGCTTCAGTTGCCATGTTTATGACAAACTCGGCGTTATGGTGTGTGATGTACGATACTCAGCGCTGGTTGGCTCGGTTACAATTCTCACGGGGTGGGGTTATTTGAATAGGAGAGTTCCCAGACTCATTCCCTGTGCAGACCTAAACAGAGGACGAGTCTGGCAGGCCAGGCTATGAAATCGCTTCACTGCAATAGACTTCTATTTAGAAAATTACCGGACGTTTTACACCGATACCATGTGTGATTTCCTGTCTAGCCCAATGTTAAGTGTGGAAATTGATGTTTCCCAGAAGTGGCTCACGGCTAAAATAGAACCTTGATGCTAACTTTAACGGCGCGGCGAGCCACTTCTGGGACACACCTGAAAATTGCCACTGCTGTGCCGCGCTGCTGATGCTTCCAGTGTGAAGTGGGGTTAACGCAGCAGATAGCTGCTGTTATAGTTGATAGGTGATTCCACTGGCCGCTAAGTGTCGTGTTTCGGAGCGTCGCGTCGCTTTGATTCTATTATTTACAAGCTACTCCTCCAGAAAGCATCAAACTCAGCAGTTCAGTTTGTGCTAGACAGGAAGTCAAATGGCCATCAAAAACATCCATCAACTGTCAAAATAAAAGTAACTTGCAGATTTCCAGTTGCTTAACTAGGAAAAGATATATACGTCATTACATGTGATGCCTCCATAGCCGAAGTAAACACAACAGAAAATGAGCTACAGACCATGTTGGAAACATGCCACGGTCTTTCTCCTTGCATGATTTAGCAGTTTCTCTGTGATTTCATGACCTCACTGGACCAGCTGTGTGGAATGCTTTTTTTTTGTTGCTGTTTTGCATCTGCAACACTCCCAGTTGGAAGGGATACACCTCTGAGCTCTCAAGTAAAATGCGTCTCATATTTTTCATGATGCTTACACATCTGGTGGAAAGGTCCATTGGTGTGCCATGGTTTTTACTTCATGTGTCAGAGGTTTAGCTATTCTTCCTACTCATTTAGTAATAAGGGTACATAGGAGTGTGCCATGGTACCTCACAATTGGATTAAATTTCGTTTTAGGGTCCTTTGATTCGATTATTAAATGATTTTTACAAGAATGCTTATTAATGTTGATTTATAAATCAAACGTAAAGAAAAATGTCTTCCCTTCATTTCTAGTCACAAACATATTTTCCATTTTTATTTTCCAAACTTGCTTAAGAGTTGACATTTGCTTTCCTCTGTAATGGTATTATTTTTATCTGACACTTTGTTTGGCCTTTTTGTCTACATGCATGGCTTCAATGAGCCTTTGGAGCTTATCCCAGCTATCATTTGATGAGAGTCAGGATGCCCTGCAGGAAGAAATCTGTGCAGCTGTGTTGTGTGCTTGGGATAAAATCCAGTTACTCCAAACTTCACATTTGTATTATGCATTTTATCAAAAAGGGAATAGAGTTTCAATTGTTTTTCTGGGTGTCAGTACCAAGTTTGAAATTCTACCTATATCATAACAAATCTAGTCAGCAAAAAGAAGAAAAAGACGTCATCAATTTGAGTTTAGACTGTTTCTGTATTTTAATGTATAAAGAAAGAGAGCAGTCATTGTTTTAAAGGGTTTTGGATTTAATTTTATTTAATTTTACATCTTTTGAGATGAAAATGGGCAAAAAAGACACTTAATGAAACAATAGAGCATCTTAAGGAGGTCCTGCTGAGAAAATTCAAACATGAGCTTTTAATCAAGTGCCACCACCTTAAACTCATTTATTTGTTATGCTTTGGTCCCGTTTCTTCTTAAAAATGTACAGTCTGTTCTTTTAGTTCAAACTCTGGATCAGGTGTTTTAACGTACCATGAAATGAAAATGATTAATCTGGGGATGACTGTGTTTTCATTTCACATTGAGATTCTTATGATAATTGACAACTTTAACAAAAAAACTGTTTAGTTTAAACTTTAGTGTTTGTAAAATTTACTGTCAAATATTGCACCGAAATTCTTGCTTGTTTTTTCCAAAAAAAGCATGGCTTCACAGGAAAACTGCTAGAAATCTTTTTTTTTTTACGTTGAATGGGTGAATTTAAATTAAAAGGATTCACATTTTATGAAATGCAATTATTTCCAAACTCTCATAGTTGATAGATTTGCTGTTTCAAGGTGTTGGTTTGTGCTGCTTGGCTGTGCCTTTGTGTTATTGAACACGAGTCGATGTTGTGCAGTGAGAAGTAGTGCTACCTGCTGTACAGACGTCTCCATAGGGATGGCTCATTTCACGCCTTACATCTCTCTCCAGTAAATACATTTGCTCTGTTTAAATGTGTGGAACACTGAAAAATAATTTTTTAATAATTATTTCTAATTATAATCAGGTTTTTCATGCAGGCTGAACATGAAAACAGTCTCCAACGCCTACCTCCTGCATTTGCTTCTGATAAAAAATAGACCGTGAAACTCTAGGATCTGAAAAACCTAACAGATCTACGTCACAGTGTCACTTAACATTCATGGACTCACCCATCTCGACTCACGACGGGGAAGGCTGTTGTTGGTTTAGAGTCCAGGAAATAGCAGAGGCTAATTATTTGTGGAGATAAAACATCAATATTACAAAGCAAACAGAGTCAGTGGTAGAGTGGCATTTCTGTTACCCATTCATAGATGAGATGTCCAAATATCAGGAAATAAGAGCCCAAGAGAGTCATCTGAAGCTACCTTCTTCTCCATCTGACTTCTACTTCCTTAAACAAGGGAATCTGACATTTTTTTTACCCCCCCAAGTACGACTTAAAGCATTCATTCCTACTAGAGACTACTGAAAATGTATTGATTAAATAAGCGAACAGCATTTTTTAGCAGAAAAAAACAGCAACCCCTCTGTTCTGATCTGACCAGAACCAGTCTGATGGGGTCTGTGGTGAACGAGCCACAGCTCTAAAGCTTGTCCACTGAAGAATATCTCCTGTTAAACTGGGAGTTTGTGTAATAGGATTAGATTATCTTGACACTCTTAAAATCTGCTTTGCTTCCAGTCAATCTGCAGAAAAAGGATCTAAGTTGAAACTCACAGCAGGAGAGGGATTTTATGAATGGGTGGGTTATTTAGTGATCATTTAATGGCAGAAAAATTCACTCGCAGGAGCTCATTTATTTACTATGATCCCTGCCCGGCCTTCACCGCAACAGTTCATTCAGTTCTGTGATGATGAATAGAGTGTGGGGGGGTGGGGGGGGGGGGGGGGGGGAAAGCAGACCATAATCTTTTTTGCAAAGTTGAACTGCTGCTTTGGCACAACATAGCTCGACTTTGAGGATTTGGCCAATGTTTGTCTGAATTTGCTCTCAAGTATTGCCAAATGAGCATAATGCCATGAAAAGATAACAAAAGAATCCTCGCAAAACACTAGGAAATCATCCCACTTGCTGTTAGACCACCTCCAATTGTTTACACATTTGTTTATTGTGATGCTGCAAAATAGCGTTTTGCTTGTCATTTCACTCAGCAGGGATTAACACCACTCCTTTCTAGGAGCGGACATCCCTGAGGTTCACCTTAAGGTCTTCTGTGACCCTTTTTTTAAGGCATGACTGAAATCCAAATCGTTCAGCGCCACATATGGAAAATTACAAAGCGTTTCTTGTTTTAGCTACAGAACAAGCAACTTGCGATTACTGAACTCTTTTTGAAAATATTTGAAAGCCAAATATGAGTCTAACTTGACAGCTGAAACTTTATCAAACTGGGTCATGAACAGGACAACGAGTCCAAGCACACCAGAGAATCTACAACAAATAGGCTGAGATGGATGAGAATCAACGTGTTGCAATAGCTCGGCTTTGTCCCAGACCTCATATTGATTCAAATTATGTGGTGGGACCTTAAGAGGCTGGTGTATTACCCACTGCACACAATGCCTATCATATAAAACCGTATTATATGGAAGAGTGAGCCAATACTCCTGCACAAGGTCATGTGTGAGTCAATTACCTCAAACTATTGCAGCTAAAGATGTTTCTACAAGCTATTACTGTAAATCATAAAGTGTAGTTGTTGGCACACACACACACACACACACACACACACGCACACACACACACACACACACACACACACACACACACACACACACACACACACACACACACACACACACACACACACACACACACACACACACACACAATCTGTGAGATTTGTACAAGAATTTACAATTTATTTTCAGCAGATGCAGTCCAATGAGATACTGGCTCAGATTGTTCAGATATAACATATATGCATCTTCACAATGGCATGCATCTAACTTTACTTTAATCTTGAAAAACATTTTATTTTTTTCTCTTTGCATACAATAAAAGTTTCTTGACCCACACCTATAAACAAAACAAATTCATAATTATTCTGAAAACCCAAATATTAAGAGCCATTTTCACGTAAAAACTTTGTGCAGCAGCTTCATTACCCTGGAAGGTGCACTGAGTCATCCACCTCCTCGTAGATTTTTTTTTTCTCTTTTGGCATAATTAAACTCAAACACCTTATCAAGAGATTTCCCTCTGACAGCTTTAGAGACCACCTCGTACGGAGCATATGATTCAGCACTCATCAGCCCAGAAAACAAGTTGACTGTGGCTGGTCTCACTGTGGGACGCTTCTGAAAAGAGCCGGTTCGTCACATGCTGATGTGGTTTGACAAGTGATTCTTTTCATCCTGGCCAGCTGTAAATCTTTCCTCCAGAGTTGATTGCGGTGCATGTATTCTACATAGACTGATTATCGTCTGGGCTAAATGAAGGCTCCATTATGTGATTGTTGCCTTCCTTGACTGTGAAGCGCTTCCCTTTTTGTCTTCGGTTTAATTGTCAGATGCATACATCATCAAGACACCAACAGCCTTGTGATAAGCTTGTGAACCCTGTAACTTGCAACCATGCGTACACCTCAGAACAGCTGGCAATTAAGAATTTATTCTGTATGGTTGCACCACATCGGTGCTCATTTCTCATGTTTCTTTACTTTTGGTAACGGCCCACATTTGCTAAAACCCTGTTGGAGACACAAATATGTGTTTTGCTGTGGTTATGGTACACTTTGGGTTCTGACCAACACTATAGCTGCTTTTAACAATCATATTCACCAAAATTACTGGCTCTTAATTTTGGGTTTTTTATAATATTTTAGTGTAATATAAAATTGGCTTTTACCTTTATTTCCTTGTCTGGAATTTTCGTCAAATAACACCTAATCATTTTTAGGGATGTTTGATATATTTTTAACAATATTCAGATAAAGTCTAACTCTATGTATTTATGAAGTTCATGAGGCCTTGGTAGAAATCATTGAAAGTATATCTTCTAACAGGCCAGAGTGTTTGCTAAACAGATGTTTTCTTCTTGCTTGAACCCTTTTTCACAAGCTTTCATCTGCTGGAGCGATGATGTGGCTCATATCCTCCCCATAAAAAATGGAAAAACTCAATTATTTTAGGAAACTAACATCACATATCATGGCATACTTAATGCATACTTAACATCTGTACAAAATAATCAATTTAACTTAATGGAAAAAGTACCATATGTATTCAGTCTCCAACAGCAGCTGAATCACATCCCATGTGATGATCCTGATATCGTGGGATGCAAACGTTTGAGCAGCGCTATTATTCTTCAAGAGTTTCCTGTAGAAATCGTTGGTTGTTACGATAAAAAAGTTCAGTTAAATACCGATCGCGTGTTAAATTTGTTTTTGAGGTGGCGACAACTAATTTGATGTTACTGTGGCCGTGCTCAGGACGCAGATGTCTGAAGCACGTCAACGATCAGAGATTTGCATGTGCAAGCTGGTTAAGGTTAGGATGGGGGTGAGAGGAAGGTTAAATTGCAAGAGGGTAAGCGTCACAATTTGGTTAAATGTCCGTTTTACGGCGGGCGTCAGTACCAATGCTCTGGCACAGCGCGTTGCCTCCCGATGGGCAGGGGTTCATCACCTGCTGTCTTTTCCGAGGACTGCATCTTGTCGCTCATTATCACGTGACAGCGACTAGTCGCTGAAAGGCATAAAAAGTCACTACAGAGCAGTGAAGTCGACTAGTCGACTAGTTCATACAACCCCTAGTATGGAGGTCAAAGGTCACTGAGCTTACCAAACCATTTTTTTAGTTCCAGTAACCAGTTAAAAATATTTCGGAATCTATAAAATGACAACCGTGCCCAAATTTATGCACCAGCCTAATTTTGTTAGAACAATTATTGCACACTTTTTGTAAATTCAACAAACTTTGTTTCACTTGTCAAATATCACTGTGTGTGTCTCCTATATGATATATTTAACATATTTGTTTTATTGTAACAACCACCGATAATATAATTATAAAGGAAAATCATGAAGATCAACAAGGCTGCCCAAACCTTTGCATCCCACTATAAATGCCAGCTGAAGAAAGATTCCCCTTAACCATCAAATCAGCCCTGATCTATGGAGGTATGAACTTCTGTGTTTGATATCAGTCCTGTAGAAACAGATCCCAAAAGATCTGTGAGTCACAAGAGGGGCTTTCATTGATTTTACTTGTTTGTCTAACATATCCACAGGTGTGCGACCCGTACGGAGCTCTGCAGAGTTTGGAGTGCTAGTCAACACATCAGTGTATGGCGTGTTCCTCATATCTGCCTGGAACCCTTTTGCAGGGAAGCAGTCAGGATTCAGTATCCAGTTCACACACGACACTACCATCCCGGAATATTGTTTCCAAGATGGAATGTTCTTTGTCACAATGAAAAACATGAAACTTCTCAGGAGAATTTGACCAAAAGAAGGCCAGACTCTTTCCTTTTTTTTACATTGTTCTGTGGTCCATTTCTTACATGTTCTTTTCTGGATTTGACATTATGAACCAGTCTTTGCCTCCCATGGTCATCAATGATCTATAACCACAGCTGAAGCAGTCAGATTTAATGGTCTCCTTTTAGGTGGTCTATAATCACCTCATACTAGAAATCACCAACAAGCGCTCCAGTCTGAAGATGCTGCGACCCTGTCAATTATCCATCACTTTTGGGACATCATCATCATCTCTCAAATCCTGGACTTTTGTTCTTTCTTTCTACTTTCAACACATCAACCTCAAGGGCAGAATAATTACGTGGTGCTGTATATAAACCACTATAGCAGGGGAAGTCGTAATGAGACAATCCGTTCTTCTTACTTCTGTCATCAGAGGGCAGAATGTCGTGTTCTTTTAAATGTAAATATAGATATGCATGTCTCACTAATAAGTAATACTTTATAGGTTTATTCTCAATTCAAAGACTGATTGTTTCTGTTTAATGATACAAGCCCCATTCAGCAGGAGCTCCTCTGATGCACAGCATTTAGTAAAACTTTAAATATATTTCTGATTTAAAATGTTTTTTTCCTCTTTTTGTTTAGTTAAAAGAAAATATAGTTTTTATAGTTTATTTTCACAGAACAGAACAAGATAATTACAGCTGGTAGCTCATTAGGATTTATTACAGATTATCACATCAGTTCTACTGATTCATTTTAATTTTGTGCATATGGGTAAAGTAAGCATTCTCATTGCTTTTATAAATCATTTATCTTTTTGTATTTTGTATTTAGCAATAATTTACTGTTTAGAATAAAATTACATCTCTGACAAACAAACAGGAATTTGACATACAATTACATCATCAAAACAAAATCATTGTTATAAGTTGACAAGAAAAACAAGCCACACTCCATTCAAGCTCTGATATTTATTATTGATTCTTGTGCTTTATTTTATTTTGTTTTGTGTGATGCCAGTCATTTCATAATGTACTTTAAATTACACACACAGCTGTTTCTACACATAAAAGTTATTGGGCTACTGTATGTATATTATAATTATCTCAGTTGATTATAAACAGAATCATCATTTTTGCTTTAAATGAACAGTCTCCTTTGTGTCTTTCATGATATTGGAGTTTTTTGGGAGTGCTTCAGATCTCAACTCATTTAATGACCAATGTGTTATTGTCCTCATATACATGAACTGTTATGGCTTCACCCCCCAAAACCCTCAGTGGACCGTAAAGCTGTGCTACTTCAGCCTTTAATGCAGAACAGCAGGGAGGGAAGGTAGAAAACTGTTCATGGATCTGTTCAAGTGATAAGAAGTCATCTTTTTATTTTCTGGTAAAATTATATGACTGATAAAAACTGCTGAAGTGGTGCAACATTGTCAGATTAAGCATACTTATTGAAATGATGCCAGTTTTTAATGCTCTTATATGATTATAAGAATTTTATTTGTCTTAATATTTTAAAAGTTGCATTTTTACCATTTAATTGATTTTATAAATTTTCATTACTAAAGCATGTTGTGGTTTCTGTGTGTATGTTTACAACAGGTCTTAATGAGATTTACTTGAATAAATGAAGGTGAAGAAGAAGATTATACACTTAACCATAACATCCATCCATTGTCTTTCGCTTTTGTAGTCGGGTCACGGGGGCAGCAGCATAAAGCCTGGTTTATATTTCTCCATCTGCATCACTGCTGAGACATGTAACGCCATGATATGCCGACACAAGGGCTGTCCGACGGGCTCACATCCGTTGAAAGAGACGGAGACCGCAAGCTTGTGATTGGTCAGGACTCCGCTTCCTGTAAATTCAGCATCGTCGTTGCCCCGTGGAAAAGTAAAAAGATACTTAGCAGCAGACCTGGAGCAGATTGACCAACGCATTGCAGAAAAAGTCAGAAAATATGAACGTTTATTCACTCGTGACTGAAGGAGTGCAAAAATATGGAGCAAAGGTTTTATTCATAGAAATAATGGGGAACGAGGGCTTAGAGATGGCGACTGCTTTAAGAGTTGGAGGAGAATAAAGTGTTATAAAGTCTGAAATATATAAGCACATTAGTAAATACACTACTGTGGACTGAACACATGAGTGTTATGGTTGCAAGATACCACAGAAAAGTGCTACGCCCTCTGTTGTCCTGGAGGGGAATTGCTTTGTAACACTCCCCAGGTGACGGAGAAGTCTGCGAGCAAAACATCTCTATCACTGCATGTGCATTTCTGCCTTGCCGAGCTGACGGAGAAGTATGTTGGGCTTAATCAGGGAAGTTCAGACTTCCCTCTCCCCAGCTGCTTGGGCCAGCTCCTCTGGGGTAATCCCAAGTGTTCCCTGGCCAGCTGGGAAACATAGTCCCCCTAGCGTGTCCTGGGTCTTCCTTTGGGTCTCCTACTGGATAGATGTGTCCTGAAAACCTCACCAGAGAGGCGTCCAGGAGGCATCTGGATTCCCGAGCCACCTCAACTAGCTCCTTTAGATGTGGAGGAGCAGCGGATCTATTCCGAGCCCCTCCTGGATGTCCGAGCTTCTCACCCTATCTCTAAGGGAGAGCCAAGCCACCCTGCAGAGAAAACTCATTTCGCGCACTTGTATCTGACCTCGTTCTTTCGGTCACTAAAGCTCGTGACCATAGGTGAAGGTAGGAACGTAGATCGAGTAGTAAATCAAGAGCTTCGCCTTCCAGCTCAGCTCTCTCTTCACCGCAACAGTCTGGTACAACGCCCGCATCACTGCAGATGCTGCACCAGTCCACCTATAGATCTCCGATTTATCTTCACCTCATTTGTGAACAAGACCCCTGGATACTTAAACTCCTCCACTAGAGACACGACCTCGTCCCTGACTTGGAGAAGGCATTCTACCATTTTCCTACTCAAGACCATGGTCTCGGATTTAGAGGAGCTGATTCTCATCCCAGCTGCTTCACACTTGGCTGCGATTCGCTCCAGTGAAAGCTGGAGATCACATTCTGATGTAGCCAACAGGACCACATCATCTGCAAAAGGCAGAGACGAGATCCTTAGGTCTAAGTCATAGAACACATTGGATCATATTTACTAAATCTTTAATTGCCAGTCAGGTAATTATCAGGCTTATGTAACTGTAGAGAGTTTGAGTCATGTGACAAACTTTACTTTTGCAGAGATTTTATATAATTAATCTGAATTCAGGTGGTTTTATATGATGTTGTTAATGGTTATTGAGCCACTGATGAAAAAGTAGAAGTTATCATTACAGAAATCCCTGGGAAATGAGGGATGTCAGCTCATAAATTTGATGAGTTACAGAATTTCTAAGAGAAGAACAGGGATTTTAAGGCATTTACAACAAGAAATAAAAATTACACAGAGCGTTTAATGACTTGTGAATTGTGTAAAATCACTAAGGTACAGAAATAGATGAAAAAATATTTATGAGGCATACATATCAAGCTTATGGTGTTCATATTACAAGGTCATCGGGTGAAAACGCTTATAAAATTGTCCCTTTTGATTTTTAGCACTTGTGAAAATGGGAAATGATCTCTCTGCTTGACTTTGCCTCCAGCAAAAGAAACATCTTTATCCTAAAACACCCTTAGTTAAAAACTTGATAATCCCTCGTCTTGTGGATCCTTCTCATGCTCAAATATTGGGCTCTCAAGGGGCCTGACCCATCAAAGGTCATCATTTATCAACGTCTTTTCTTTTTACAACTCCTCAGCACTCATATATGCAATTTATAGCCAGTTCAGTGAAACCCCTCCCATTTCCACTTTGAAGAGAATATAATTTAGAAACCGCTGTAGTAAATCTTCACCACGCTTCAACCCACCAACTTGCCCAGCCTGGGCACTTTTCTGTCAAAAGCCTGCTGGGTTTCATAACAGAGGTGAAACGACATGACACAAGCACATACAGCGCACACGTTCAATTACAAGAACTGCCTGGTTACCTCTTTTTTCCCTTTGAGGAGGACAGTACATGCTTTATTACCAATCACTTTCACAGTGTTAGCTGATATTGTAGTACTGATTATGCAACTGGGGGATTGTTACATAAGTGACAACCAGAGCTGATTGTAGCATCTTTTTGTTCAAATATCTTCATGGATTTATGCATATTCATTTATTTTTCTTTTCCAGATTTAAATATTTTCATTCATTTCATTGTTTAAGTGAAACACTGAAAGGCAGAAAATCCTGAAGAAGGAAGGAAATGGTGTTTGTGCTGTGATTACGCCCGGTCTCCAGGAGCAATCACAATCGAGACATGCATTCAATAGAATGAGTGCTTTGCCTTGGGCACTTGATTGTATTGTTTCCGTGCTATCGATTTGGTGCCTGAATCAAAAGAGACCATATGAGCATTTATTCCTCAGAATACAGGAGGAACAGGGAAAATGCTTATTTAAGCCATACATACCAAGAGAAACCAGCACAGCAATGTAGAAGTTGTATTTTAATTAATGCATTTTAAATATACTTTGTTTTCTGAGGCAGGCTGAGCAGCAGAAAATTAAAGAAAGGGTGTGTTATCAATATTTTCCTTGAGGTTACGTTTAACCCTTTAATAGGGCCAACGTTTATATTTAGACACTTCACTTGCATCCTAAGTGATGTCGGTGTGTGTTTTCACAGACTCTTAGAATCATGGGATTTCACCCAACTGATCATCAGAGATGAAGCTAGTCACAGTTCGCACCATGGCACTGATCTGCCAACCAGTGCAGAGATATCACTCGCCAAATATTTGTGTGTCTGCAGAACCACAAAACTGCTTAGTCTCCTCTCATGTTTATGGTCAGCTCTCTCAAACTAACAATGTAAGGGTTATGAAACTCTCACATCACAAGGTTGACTAATTGTGCTAAATATTGATATATGTGTTGTAAATGTTAAACTCAATGAAGTAGGTGAAATCACAGCATGAAAATTAGGGATGTAAGAAAATATCGATATGGCAATATCTTTTCCTGTGATATTTTATTGATATTCAAAAGCAGTGTATCAAATTTTTGGAAGATTTTACATGCAAACATTTGCGTATTTTCTTTTGTTATGGTGCGATTCAAATGCTGACCGCTAGTTGACAGCATTGTTCAATGGGATTTGTTTCCACCATTGAACTGTAAATCCCTCTATTATGGTTCAGATACCTCATGTTAAACATGTTACGTATCAGCTTGGACTGTTTATTGAATTTTCCTACAATAATTTTAGACAAAAAAATCACTAATATCGTCTGGCTGAATGTATTGAAATATATTGTGATATATCGTATTGTCTTGCCTGTATTGTGACACGTATCGTATCGTCTTCCCTGTATCTTGACACATATCGTATCATCTCCCCTGTATTGTGACACGTATTGTATCGTCTCCCCTGTATTGTGACACGTATCATATCATCTCCCCTGTATCGTGACACGCATCGTATCGTCTCCCCTGCATTGTGATGCGTATTGTATAGTCTTCCCTGTATCGTGACACAAATCGTATTGTCTCCCCTGTATCGTGACACATATCGTATCGTCTCCCTTGTGTCGTATTGTCTCCCCTGTATCGTGACACGTATCATATCGTCTCCTCTGTATAGTGACAAGTATCGTATCGTCTCCCCTGTATAGTGACATGTATCGTATCGTCTCCCCTGTATAGTGACATGTATTGTATCGTCTCCCCTGTATCGTGACACGTAAGGTATCATCTCCCTTGTATCTTGATACGTATCGTATCATCTCCCCTGTATCGTGACACGTATCATATCGTCTCCTTTGTGTAGTGACACATACAGTATCATCTCCCCTGTACAGTGACACATATCGTATCGTCTCCCTTGTATTGTGATACGTATCTTATCGTCTCCTCTGTATTGTGATACGTATTGTATCGTCTCCCTGTGTTTCATGACACATATCGTATAGTCTCCCCTGTATCGTAACACGTATCGTATAGTCTCCCCTGTATCGTAACACATATCGTCCCCCCTGTATCGTGACACATATCATATAGTCTCCCCTGTATCTTGACACGTATCGTATAGTCTCCCCTGTATTGTCATATGTATTGTATCATCTCCCCTGTATCGTGACACGTATCGTATAGTCTCCCCAATATCGTGACACATATCGTCCCCCCTGTATCGTGACACATATCTTATAGTCTCCCCTGTATCGTGACACGTATCGTATTGTCTCCCCTGTATCGTGACACGTATCGTATCGTCTCCCCTGTATCGTGACATGTATCGTATTGTCTGCCCTGTATCGTGACACGTATCGTATCATCTCCTCTGTATAGTGGCATGTATTGTATCGTCTCCCCTGTATCGTGACACATATCGTATTGTCTCCTCTGTATAGTGACACGTATCGTATTGTCTCCCCTGTATCGTGACACGTATTGTATCGTCTCCCTTGTATCGTGATACAGAATTGTATCATCTCCCCTGTATCGTGACATTTATTGTATCGCCATTACTTCACCAATACACATCCCTAATGAATATCAAAGCTGCCATATTTGAACACAAGCCCTGAACAGGTAAAAGAAACAATGTATCATTTTAGGTCAAACCTATTCTTTTTTATTTACATTTCTATGGTAGCAGCAAGCCCCCATAATTCGGGTTTGGAAATGAAGCCATCACGGAAGTGACAAAAATTGCAGTTCCACCCTCATCCGCTGGGGGCTGGTGTCAGAAGCGAGCAAATCCTCATTAACTCCCATGTTAAAAATACCAATTTCACAGCAGAAATAAACATGTTTACAGCCTGGTTCTAAAACATGTTTTAGGTTTAATAGATCTAGTCTCTAGATCTAACAACTCTGAGGGGGGTGAATTTTTTTGTCACTCTTCTGTTTAAGTGTATTAAATGCCTAAAATTCTGAATAATTAATGAGCATCAGACCCACGTGACCACAGAGCTAGCTCCGGGGAAAGGCCTCAACCTGAGTCTTGGCCTCGCCTGAAAACTGTTCCGCCATTTTTAGTCTCTCATCTGAGACCATTAGTTGTAGCTTTTGTGTATTCTTTTTTGGACACTATTTGCGCAATTGTTGGACAAAATGGCTTGCTGTGGTATTAATTGCACTAATAGAGCATCCAAGGAGTCTCCACTTAATTTTTTTCAGTAAGTAAAATTATATTTATGTATTTTAGGTCACTGCCGCTTTTGCACTAGCTGAGCTTAGATTTTAACGTGTACTGTTTAACCATGAAATTTAAATTTAATAGAGTAATAACATAATGCTGCATTTTTGAAAATGGGTTGAAATATAACATGTTGGTGGAGCTGGGTTCTGACTATCGGTATGGTCTCCCTCCCCTCAGCAGCAGCTCGGCACATCTCTGACCGCAGCAGCGCCTGTCTGCTGCGTGGCTGCCGGCTTGTGGAGCTCTCAGATGGAAACCAATGTTTTCCACCCGGTTCTCCCCAGCAGCAGCTCAACGCATCTCTGATCGCAGCGGTGCCTGTCTGCTGCGTGGCTGCCGGCTTGTGGAGCTCTCAGCAGACCTCTGTGTTCCACCCGGTTTTACCCAGCGGTCAGCCCGGCATATCTCTGACTCAGAAGCTCCGGTGTTGTGCACAGCTAAGTCTGGTTGTAGCTAGGTAGCTACCTCCGTTAGCTTAGCTCCCACCTTCGCGTTAGTTTTGGGTTAGCTTGTAGCTACATCCCTTCAGTTCGACGGGTGTCGTCATTTGATCCCAACCTCACAGCCCCACCCTCAGCTCCACCTCTCTTCCCTATTTTAGAATTGTCTGGGTTTGACGGAACCTGTGACACGGTCAAAATAGCGGTGGTGGCCACTTCCCATTTTGGCACAAAAACTTAAAATTGGAGTCTATGGAAACAAATTGTCCAGTATATATGGAGATGGATAACAGTAATAATAACAGTCATACTATTGAATATATTGTGCAGTTTTAACAACAGAAGAATACTTTTGTTATTTACCACAAGCACTCTGGGGTTGAAATTTTGCCTAATAAAGGGTTAAAAGTGGAGACAGTTGGAAATACTTTTGTTTTGGAGTTTTGGATAAACCACATAATAAACTACAACTCATTCAGTTGTGTACACTGTGCATACTTTACGTTTACCTGCAGCAGTAAGAGGCATAAAGCCCAACGCTCCACTCCCACACACCCTGCTGTTTGTGTAGGAGTGGGATATGATGACAAGACCAGGGTATATATTGTTTGACTCAAGCTTACTTGTGTATTTTAGTCACCATGTAATTTGCATAAAGTGGTTGTTTTCATGCTAAAACCCATCATGTTCGGTTTACGGTGGAGTTTCATCCCAACGCACCGTGAGATCTACAACAACTAGATGGATGAAGAGGTATCGTTTTTTTTTTTTTTTTTTTTTGTGCTGCATGCATTCCCCTGAGCTATAAGCAGGAGCCTTCTTCAGCTAATGATGCTTCACAATTGAAAAGAAGCATCCCTGAAACCAAAGCCATCTCTTCCTATCCGAAACGCGCCCGTTGTTGGATCTGGATGTAAACAAACACACAGAAGCTTGAGCAGCGCACATGCAGCTTAATGACAGAAAATTGGTCAGTCAAACAAACTTGGTGTCAGGCATCTTTTTTCATTCAAGGATGTGATCACATCCTAGGGGAAAATGAAGTTCCTAAATCCTGCTTCCCACAGATTTGTCCGGAGAGCATTTATCATGCCTGGACAGACTTGTTTGCCTTCCTCTGTGATTTCTGTCACAGCATTTGAGAGTAAAGAGTGGAAAAGCCAAGTTCTTCTCCACTGCTGTGTAGCAGCTCTTCTCATCGGTACTGAGACTCTATAATCTGTCATGCAAGTGAACTCAAATTAAATTGAAAGTCCTCTGCACCAGAAATGAAAAAGCTTCCCATAGCAACCTGTGGTGCGACTGCTTACACATTTGCTTCGTTGTGTTATTTTTTGTTTGTTTTTTTGAACAGATGGTTAAATTACCTTTCTGGAAGGCCTCATAGAAACCACTCAGGATGTAGGAATGACATCAATCAGTTATTGCTTTTAGGCTGTGGTCGCAGACGTGTAAATAGTGTTTGCCGGAATTTGGTGGCATGAGTAATTTTTAAATAAAAGCAGCTGAATGTGATGTGACGTCCGTTTGAATGATGTGGAGGAAGGTGCTGGCGGGGCGATTTAATTCTCTTTAGAACACCTTCCCAGTTCTGCATGGGGACCTAATCTGCCGGCTTGCTCCTGCTGACAGGAGCAGGTCTGGATATGGGGAAGATGAATCGTTTGTTTGTCTATGCTAACTGAATGATTTGTGGCTCGGTAGCTGCTGTGTGATGGAGTGCAAACGGTTTCTCTGTGAACAAATGTGTGTGAGTTTGTGTCTTTGTGTTCAAATGTTCTTATTATGATTTCCTGGCACAATGATCCCTTCATTTGTCTCCCAGACTTGACCTGACTCATGTTCTTTAGTTTGGTTTAAAGCTGTACTGGTGTGTGTATCACTTTGCTTTCAGTACCGCAGATTTATCACAGCTGTGTCCATAACACACACTAATGTTAAATGTCTGCTACACCAGATGCACCTTTGACACTTCAGCAGTTATCTCCAGCTCTCTAGCTCCACCACACTGTAAAGAATTTAGTTTTTTTTTTTTTAAATAAAATGAAGAAATACTGATTGGCTTCTGAAATTTGAGTATGTTGCCGCTATTATTAAAACAAATTTAGCATTGTATGCATCATATTATCAAATATGCATGTATGTGTATGCATGCAATATCACTGGCTAATTATTGCACGGTTGTTGCATCTCATTAATTTTGCTGCATTTTTAAACGCTGTATTTAAAATTAATAATTCACTAGAGAAAACTAAAGCTTGTTCTGAGTGCAAATATTGAAAAGAGCAAGTTACATTAATCCGGTGTAATGAATGACTTTTCAAATGTAATGATTATTAGTATATTAGCACTTTTATAAAAGCACTGGAGGGGGATGTTGTCAGTCACTGCTTCAGCACGGTTGTCTTTTCGGAGAGCGCTACTCAGAGTAACTTGGACCAGCTCAGCCCGACCACATTTTCCAAGAGCACGGTTCAGGATTTTCCCATAACTTTTCCCCATTTTTTAGTCCCTTCACCATTGAGGTTTCTACCAAGGCTCAGTTGGGCCGGCATCGCAACTGTGGTTGTTGATTGGCTAGGGGGTGGACTGGTTTCTCTGGAATTTTCTGCCTGCTGCTTCACTGCCTGCAGCCATTTCCTGGTTAGGAGTCTGAGAAAAAGCCATAAAACGGAGCAGAATGTCCAACACCATTTTTGTGCCGAGTTGTTTTTCTGTGTAGCGATCACCTTGAACTGTTTACTGATTTCCTTGTGTTATTTGTGTGTGTGTGTGTGTGTGTTCATCATTAAATCAAACAAATCAGCTGTATTGTCGATCTAAAACATGCAGGAAAAGTGCTTTAAGCTGTAGGGGGTAAATATTGTTGCTTTTAAGCTTAATATATTACCTTTACTTATGACCAATAAGATGTGATATTCTATATAAATAAAGAATATCAACCTGCTTGGTCTTTGGATGTTTAATCAGAAGATTCTAGCTGTCTTTGTTTTTTCCAGGGATCAAACACACCGTCTCAATTCAGACAGAGAGTCAAGTTTATAAAAGGTAAGAACTAAACAAATTAAAAACAAGACAAGTTAACTTAAGCCTGATTTATGCTTCTCCGTCTGCGTCAGTGCGGAGACACGCAACGCCATTATCCGTCCTTGTGTAGGGATCCGGCAGGCACGCAAGTAAGTACGGAGTTGAGCCCACTTTTTTAAACATCCGTCGAACGAGACGGATTACGCAAGCTTGTGATTGGTCAGGACGCTGCTGTTGTTTACAGCGCCACCATTGCAAAGAGAGCCGAGTTTAACTAGCGGCAGACACGGAGAAGCTTGAAGAATACCTCGCAAAAAAGCTCTAAAAATACGAACGTTTAATTCTCCCGTGACTGGAGGAGTGAAAAGATGCGCAGCAAGCGTTTTATTTGTGGACGGAAATGATAGGAAACGTGGGTTTAGAGGTGGGGAGCTCATGAAGAGGTGGGAGAATGAGAGACAAATATGTCCGTGTTAAAAGTCTCTTATATACACAAAAAACACAATATAAACACACTATCTTGGACCGATACATAGGGATGGGTACCTTTGACATTTGAATCGATCCGGTACTAATTCCCGGTACCTACGAGTCGATACCGGTACTTAACGGTACCAATTTTCGATACTTTTGAGTGTTTATTATTTTAATTCTCTTTTATAATTAAATATATATTTTTCTCAATATATAACCATATTTGATAAATATCACGATAAATAACATACAAGTTTGTATTTTAACATCGTCCTTGTAGTTTTATAAGCTGATAATTAAACTGAAGCAAACATCTTTACTGTGAACTAAATTTACTGTGTATCTTCATTCCTTTTGCCGTCCTTTTTCATTTGATTTTTCCTACTGGGAAGTTAGAATTTCCGAGGAGAAAGCGAACGCACCATTAGCTGATAACAATGGTGGCAATGGAAGCTAACATATCAAGCTAACGTTATCTTTAACAGTTTATTTAGCTGCTGGAGCAGATTAAAACGATGATGCCTCAAACTTAGATCGTTGTCACTGGTTTTACCTTCACCCAATAACCCGTCGCATTTAGTAAAGTAAAGCCAAACTTTAGAGCGCGTTCATGTTCTTCTAGTCGGAAATTCGGAGTTCCGAGGAGAAAGCGAACGCACCATTAGCGAAACGGAAGCTAACAAATCAAGGTAACGTTATCTTAAACATTTTATTTACCTACTGGAGCAGATTAAGATGAGGATGTCTCACTTAGATCGTTGTCTGTCGCTAGTTTCATCACCCAGTTACCCATCACATTTAGTGAAGTGGACCCAAGCTTTAGCGTGCGTTCTTTCTACCATGCTTGCTCTGTTTACAATGGGCTCGCAGGGACCGGCGACATAACGCTCTTGCGCATGCGCAACTGTCTTGGCAGTACCAAAACGAGGCACCTTTTGAAATGACGTGAATCGGTGTTCGGTCGGTTCTATGGAATTCGGTCGGTACCTTAAAAAGTACCGAATTCGGTACTCATCCCTACCGATACATGACAGGATACCACAGAACAGCGCTACGCCCTCTGTTGTCCTGCCGGGCAATTGCTTTGCAACACTCTCCAGGAGACGGAGAAGTTAAAGAGCAAAACGCTTCCGTCAATCCGTGCGTGTCTGACCCTTGCGGAGCTGATGGAGAAGCATAAACCAGGCCTACTGTGATGCATGAATCTAAGTGGATGGGATGTGATGTATGGTGATTGAATGGTGTGTGTTTATCAGAACCTTGTATCTAGAAGAACTGAGTTCTGGGTGTGAAAATGATTTGGTTTGCATTAAACTATGAAGTTGGTTCTTATCAAAACGGCATCAGACGCAATCATGTGTGTCTACCTCACCCATTCTTTGGAGACCCTCTTCGTGTATCCGGAGGTTAGGGAGGTCGGATGACCTCTGGGCAGATTAACCGCAGCACAGACGCTCCAGTCCAGAGATGTCACCAGGCACACAGGTTGGAACTAGTTTGCGTCCAGAGCAGCTGTTTCTGAATAGGTGAAGGAACCGTTTTGCTGTGTCAGCTGTAGGCAGCTTTAAGCTTGTAGAAAGCTTGTCAAGAGATGCAGTGGCTTGAGAGTTTTCTCCGATAGCCAGTCAGAGTTAGCTCAACTAACAGAATGCTGAATCTCTCAGAATGCTGGAATGATGGAATGATGAATCACTCCCCAGTGATACTGTTTTAATATTCTCATATTATGATTTACTTGGCCAATCGGGATGTCGGGATGTGCCATGTTAAGAGGTGTTAACAACAAACCCTCAGAACATCACGCCTTCTTTCAGATACAGGATGCTCTGATTTGTGCCTAAGAAAATATCTATGTGCGGTGACGTTACTTTAACTTTTATCTTATGAACATTGTGTATGAGTGTAGATAATGATTCACTTGTTAAATCTAAAATTACTAATCATACCATAATAACATTCATTTCAACCACAGTAATTTAAGCACAGATTAATCAAAACATTTCATTTGACCATATAGTTCATTTCATTTCAGGATGAATTAACTCATATGAGCTGAAAACGCTCACTTTATTCAGAGGCATGAGGAATCCTGTAGAAGCGATAAGGGAAGCTTAGGCCTTGAAACGGGAACAGTTTGTTGACAATATGTTATCATGTGTTCAGAGCTGCAGAACCTTCTGGGCTTGTTGGAAGTTAGAGTGTAAAACCCACCTTAGAGAATGGAATTTATGTCTGCAGATGACCGGCGCCATGTAGGTCAATATGTAGGTGAAAACTGACCATTCCTGGGTGTTACAAAGCAGACTGCAGCGCCACGCAAGTCAGCTCCACTTTTACTAGGTCAAACAGGGACCAGACCGGCATTCTAAAGTTGCAAGTGCGACATTCTGAGTGACATTTCATCAACCCTGCAAAGGGGAATTTTAGCACATTCTGGCTCAAGAAAACTATTTTTAAAATATGAAAAAGTTGTTTAGCATGCCTTTAAATGGGTAGATTTAATTTTGTTTAAAACTGAGCTTTATCCGTGCTACTTTAAAAAATATACTCTTTGTGTTTACAGAAAGGCTCAACATCATAGATGTATAAAATAATATTTATTTATTTATTGACTCGTGTTTCAGGAGAATAAGCCATCTCGTTTTGGAGCGGGTCTTCCTACCTTACTACAAGTAAAGAGCAAGATAACAGAACCAATAAGGAAAAAACACTAAAACATCAAGGTGGGTCTAATAAGGTTGACTGAGTACATTTTGTTCTGTATTTAGTAATTAGGATTTATTTCCACTAACAAGTGTCTCACTGGCGAAGCTGCAGTGCTGTGTCTGGCTAAATTAACGTTGCCACCTGCTGCCAGACCTTTAGTGAAACAAAAATACTAAAAATACAACTAACTTCTTTAAATATACTGTAATTCATCTGCAGACTGGCTGAAATTTTATTTAAATGTTAGTAAACAAAAGTCTAATGATCCTTTTCATAAATGTCACCAAATAATTGACTATATCAGTCAGTATTTTCTAGAAAAACACAGACAGCTGCAGTTGTTTGAGTGTTTAAACTCCCTCTCAGCAGAGAAGGCCTTGAAGACTGTAACTGTCCAGGGGGTGAAAACAGTTTGGGGTGGATGAGATGAGCGGTGGAGATGGCCAGCAGATAGCTCTCAGGCACACAGGAGAGCTCGTTAAGGAGGCAGGCGAGAAGCATAATGGAACATTCTCACTTCACTGTCGGCTTAAGGGCTGAGACAGAACAAAAAACGCTCTGAGGGCATCAAACACAATAAAGCCTGATTGGTGTACTCTGACAGAGGAAATTTATAAAAACTACAAAATTAAGGAGAAAAAATCAAGAAACAAAGTTCTGTAACTTCTTCAAAAACAATTTTAAAATGGCTTTAAAATGACTTCCAGATGAATGAAGTAGCTCTATCTTTTTAAATCCAGCTTGGTTCTGGTTGGCCAACCATCAGAGACGCCTGTCTCTGATAATCCCAGAGGAATAAAGGAAGAAGGGCGGTCTTCCTTTGGATTAATGTCTCTCAGGTCGTAGCTGGATAAATGTGTAATTAATTTCCTCTTGCTTTATACGGATAAAGGATACTGGTTAACTCGAGCTTGCCACCTCTCAGCAGTTCTCCTTCACATGTAATAGAGGAAGATTCTCCCAATCGGTGGGAACACACACACTCTGAGGCCCTGATTCCCTGGAGGACATCATTTAGGTGTCCTGTCAGATGTACAGAAAGAAGGTAATTGCTTTCAGGGTGCTGTTCACTCACCTCCTTCAAGTTGGAGCTCACCTAATAAAAAGAAACCTGTCTAAGAGTTTAATAACAAAACAGAAAGATAAGACGAGATAACAAGTATATTAATGGTCATTTACAAAACTGAAATAAGTCGGATAAACGTGAAAAGCAATCAATAAATTAACGTTTTGAACTTAAAATTGATTTTATACAATAAAGTAAAAACATTTTCACTTCCCACACTTGAGCAAAAGTTCAGAAATCATATTTATTTGCAAAAGTCATCACCCTTTTTTAATCCCTGAAGCCTAAATATCGACCTGCGTCACAATTTTGATGGATTTGTAGATTTGGATAAAAGGATTATTTAGTTTCCAGCTCAGTTTGAATCGATTTTAAAACAAATCAAACTGAAATTGTATGAAAAATTCAACTCACACTCCAAAAACCTGATTATTCTCTTTGAGCATATGGCTGTGAGGAATTCAGCTGCTCAAGCGCTTTATTTTCTTTTGGGAATGGTGCAGCGCTTTGCAAAGCTCAGAACAACAAGCTAAACATCAGGGGAATGAATGAGTGGCTGACTGCCTCCCCCAGTTCGTGAAGCTGAGGATCCAGCCAGCCCAGGTGTCCACCATCTTTCTGATGGACATCCTGCCAGCCTCCCTGAGGGAGTAGACTGCAGACAGCAGCAGGCAGCTACCGCTCAAATGTTCTTTCTTTCTCCTCACTTTCACTTTCCATACATCTTTCAGACAGCTATCAAAACAATCACCCTGCCTACAGCGGTATATTAATTGGTCTGAATGAATTTATAGCGTCTCTAATTAAAGCCTGTAGATGTGAGTCACAAGTGGGCGTGCATTCCTCTTTCAGCCTTAGAATCCGTGTATAAATACAAACGGGGAGTAAAGTTTTACTCACTTGTCCTTATTTTTGTTACTGTGGAGAGCAAATTAGACATGGACGATTTTATTCTCGGATTTTATAAAATTTCCAATTCTTGCTAACTAAACGGACTAAATCTGGAAGCTTTTATCATTCGTTGACTATAGATTATTGAGCTAGCCTATTAGTTCCAGCGTTACTCTGGAAGTCTTCCAGACTGCATGTGTGACCTTGTCTTACCCCAATGTTTTAAGACTTTGACCAGCATGACGAGTCTTGGTGAAGTGTTTAGGCGTGTATTAAAGGAGCTGTATCATGCAGAAGGACGGGCCCATCCCCATCCCCACCCTCTCCTTATTCTCCATTGATTTTCCACTTTCCTATTCATTTTCTCTCTCCCTTACCTTACATTTGTTTCTTTTCTCTTTTTAAACATGTTTTTAATTATTTTTGAAATCTTTTTATACTTTAATTTTGTTTTTGTGAAGCACCTCGTGATTTTATCCTGAGAGGCACTATATAAAAGATCATATTCTTCTTCTATATATAATTTAAATGTTACTGTTGACACTATGGAGACGTCATTTGTTCTGAAATGTAAATTATTTTCTTGAGACAACACAGGAAATAAGAAGCTTGGATTCCATAAAATCCCACCTCTACCGTCTGAAATCCACCTATTTTATAGCGTAAACCACCCCCACCCTGGTGATTCTCTATCAGAGTATGAGCCTGTAACACACACGTACACATGCGCATACACACCATTGGGATGGAGAAATTGCAGCTGGGATGAATTATTTTCCCAGTCTGTTCCTGAAACTTACCCACCAAGCTTTATACATGTTCAGCTATTTGATAGTAGCGTTTGCTAAAGTTTAACTGAAAGAATGAAGTTGTTCAAGTATTTACATCTAAAATACGGCAAATAAATAAAAACTTCACTCATTGCAGACTTGTCACTGAAAAACATTTAGTTTTTTGGAAACAAACTTATGAATCACAAGTTTGTAATTATACAATGTAATTATCTAAAGAGAAATTATAAAATTTGTCAACACTTGGCAACAATTTGTTGAAATTTAACACTAAATAATATTTTTATTGTGATTTTTTTCTCCAAATAGACTTTTGATTTTCTAAACTTGACCAGACGGCTCAGAAATTTCAGAATTACTAAGAAAGTTTAGAAACGCTGGGATGAAAACAACTTTTTCCCCTTACAAAGGATTCATTTAAATCAAGTGATATTGGCTCATGACTAAGTTGCTTGTTTGTATTTCTAAAGACAAATTAGCAGCTAAATGGGAAGATATTTTGATAGATGTTGACCTGATTTATTCACCATTTGACCTCATTGTGACATTGCTTGTTTCCATCACAGTTATAACACACATCTGCAAATATGTAACAGTTTCACGCTGTTTTATATAGCTGTTTAATTTATTTCTATGTATTTACATTAAAAAAATATTTATGAGCACCATCAGTTTATCTCAGTGTTGGTTCAACCATTTGAAAAAGCAGGAAAACAAAGGTACTAATAATATTAAAGGGTTACTAAGCAGTTTTGCTTGCTTTTAGCACCACCAAGTGTCCGTTATTATCTGTCGTCAAACCAAAAGTGAAACTTATCGCTTCAATGTGCACTTGTCTTTTTAACACCTTAATTTAAAAGCTGAAATGTCTCCCCAGCCTTCATTAGTGTCTACAGGAGTGATTCATCACTAAATCAAACAAATCAGCTGTGCTCATCATCTAAAACATGCAGGAAACGTGCTGGAGGCAGATTGCAGCACCAGGTATGTCAGCTCAATTTTTTCCAAGTTTTGCCACTCTGAAGTTGCAAATGCAATATTCTGGCCAAAGAGGGCGGTGGGGGTCAGAGTGATATTTCATTTACCCTGGAAAGAGTCATTTTAGCATGTACTGGCTCAAGAAAATTATTTAGAAATATGAAAAAGTTGCATAGTATGCTTTTAAAGAGAGTCGAAGGGGTCAAAATTCTGTCTGATGAATTCTAAACGTTTAAAAGCGTATATCACTGTTCATAATTTAAAAGAAATTCATGGATTACAGTCAGATCCCCCTCAGTAACCATGCACCCATGGGTTGTGAAGACAAGATTACTTTTCTATATTTAGGAACATGTTTCCAGTTTCCAACCAGGAGATAGCACAGTCTCATATCTGAGATTTGATCAAGCCAAGCTTCCTGAAAAAATCCTCCTGTGTTCAGTGGGTCAGAAAGCCAGCTGTACAATGAAACCGCTGTGATTTCTTGGGGACACAAGCTTTGCTTCGCTGTGTCAAAGCATGTGGGAGCAGAACTCATGTTGGAGTAAATGCTCCAGCAAAAACCATAAAGCATAGATTCCTCACAGGAAATCCAGTCAGTTAAAAAAAAGATCACACTTACCCAAGAGAGAGGAGTTAGTTATCATGGGTCAGAGAGTAAAAAATATCATTTATTCACTTTTAAAATGTCATGCTAAATTCAATCAGACACAGAAAAATAATGGGATTACTCATCCTTTTCATGACATTTGTTTGCTAGCTGTCTGATAATGTCATCACATTTTTCAACCAAGGAAAAAACAGATTGATATTCAGAATTAAAATGTTTGCCTATTTGCAAAATAGATGCTCCAGTAAACCTTCTGACATTCATTTGATGGAACTAAATAAAAACACTTTGTAGTGTTTATTTAGAAAAAGTTACACTTCAGAGGAGAAAAGGGGTTTGCAGGCTGCGAGAGAAAACATGAATGTCGTTTTTGGAATTTTTTTCCAGTGTCTCTAAGCAGCCCTCCTAAACGGGTTGAAGGAAAGTCACTTTTAATTCCATCTAACTGTACTTACAGCTAATTGCTGTCTTAGAGGGACAGAAATTAATTTTTGAAAGGTCTTTGAAGTACTCACAGTCAAGCTTTTCTCCCTTTTGTGCTGAGAGCAATTACTTTGGCAGCTATGTGAAGTTCTTTGCTTGAGTCGGATGGGTAATTGTCACTATGGAATTATGGGCATTTAACGAAACTGCAGCGGGTGTGTGGCACTACCTTTGTCTCAAATGGAGCCATGCTTTACGTGGGAAGCACATCGACACTATACACCAGTGTTGTGCAAACAGCAGCTATTTCATCTCCCATTTCACCGATATTGATAATATTGGCTCTCCTCATTAGTTGTTGTCCATTTCCTGCCTGCTGTCAGGGAACGCAGCTGCAGGAATAAGGACCAGTGGGCTCCGATGAATGAGGTTTAAAAATTTGAGTTTACGAAAAGAGAAACAATTTGGTAGTTTGTCAGGAGTTTTTATTTATTTATTTATTTATTTAGTTGTTTGTTCATTAAAATTGAAAAGACGAAGCACTGGGTAAGGCCAGTTTTAATATTTCCTTTCAGCCCTGAACAAAAAATAAAAATAAAAAAATTATATATATATATATATATATGTATGTATATATATATATATATATATATACACACACACACACACACACACACACACATATATATATATATATATATATATATATATATATATATATATATATATATATATATATATATATAGTAAAGCCTGTAAGCAATGGTGATTTTAAAAAAATATTTTTCTAAAACAATGAAGCAAATTTTTTCCTAAAATCTGATATGATAGCCTAATATGTGATCTCAGTTTTTCACCATTTAATGTTTTGAACCTCTAGTTTTAATTTTCTTAGATGAATTTTGTTATTTAAATGATTACCCTGTAGTGAATAGGTGGTTACTGCTGTTGCTTTTGTATTTGGTAGTTTATCCTCACAATAAAAATACATTTAAATGGCTATTGACATTTTCTGTTTTATTAGGGCTATTGGTCTGAGGTTGGACAGAAAAACACTCTACACAAATTATGTATTTTTTTTTGTCTGAGTAGATATTTCTTTTTAAGTTGATAGTTTTTTAGTTGGTTTTAGCTTTTGAAGTTTAAGTCAGCTGTTGCACTTGATCTGTTCACCTCCTGCTTGCTCAGCGCCGACTTTGTGTTAAATCTACCGAAAACCAACCAAATCTGGAACGTCAAAACAAAAACAACCATTCCATTATTTCAATCCCACTGCTGCCATGCAAACTACAGGGAGCCTAAGTCACACCCATCTACGAACGAACAAAATAATGAATGCAAGTCAATGGGGCTAAAAAAGCTATTTTCTAATCTCGTTTGTTACGTGTCATGAATTTCACATATGTCTGTGACTTTTAAAGACAAGTTTTAATGCAAAGCACTCGCTTATATTCGAACGAGGGCAAAAGTTAATTTAGGTTTTGTATGAAAATACTTCCAGGACCACAAATGCACATCACCAAATTGACATAATTGAACCATAAACAGTAAAAGCAGAGGATAAATGGTCGTAAGTTCAGCAAGCTTTGACCCCTTCTTTAGGGAGTAAAGAACCACCATGAATTTCGCCAAGTGTGTGGTAAGCAGCAGCTATGCTATGGCAGAGGAGATTCTATGGTGATGTCATGTATGCGACGTACAAATGTCTGATTTGTAGTCATAGCATTTAAGAATTTTTAAATCTCAAAGTATGAGACTGGAGTGGTCGAAACACACATCATTACTTAAAATTGCGGTGAAACATATGTGCTATCCAGGGCCTAAAGCACAGCGGATTAGAAAACAGCTCTTTTTGCCCCGCTGACTTGCATTCATTTTTTCATTCTTCCGGGGACCCATAAGCCAACCGGAAAGGGAGGAGATTTTGGCTCCTATTGGGAAATGGTCCCAATTAAAGAATACAATAATCCTCAGACATTTTTTTCCCCAGTTAGTGACTTTTGTTGGGGAACAGGCAGCATGATAGCTGCAGCTGTAATAAAAGGAATATCACATTTCTCAAAAACATCTTCATCTGTGTCCCACTGGGCTAACTTTTGCGAACATGAGCTGATGGTTTACCTCCACCCTTTCTTAACCAGCGAGTGACATCATCCTAATCTCTTGTCTCGTCGTTTGAAGCATCTTGAGTTTGAAACATTTTAAAATGATTCCCAGCACTCTGCCCCATGCCTTCATTTTAATGAGCTCATTTGCATATTTGTTCATCATTATCGCATTGGAGCATAGTGATGTGTAAAGTGCAGCTTTATCAAAATGTCTACTCAGCACTTTCAAGCGTGTCTCCTACATTTTGATTTTGGAAACATTTGAAAGGCATCTCCACACAGCAGAAGAGGTTTTTAGCAAAGAGCACCAGGTTTCCCCAGCTGCCCTGTTTGTGACATCTGACCCCTTCAGGGTAGAAGCCAAGATGGGTTTTTAGCAAGAACTGGAAAACAGATAAGAACACTTTCCCCTCCTTGTTAAATTGCTCTAAATTACTTAAAGTTACTGCTACTAATAAAACAAAGTGGTTGCCCATTTTTCCACAATAAGTTTTGACTCCCTGTAGGTTACATTATGGTGGAAAAATGGCTGCTGAAATAAAGGAGAGGACTTGATCATCTTTGCCATCAGTATCAGTAATCTTGACACGTTTAAATGCAGTCGCTTCTTCTCACGGTGGAGCCGTTTTAGTTCACCGAGCAGCTTGATGCACTGACCTGCTGATTTCTTTCGGCAGCACATTAAACCCAACAACTAACTTAAAGCATCTGGAAAAACTCCAGTGTATTGATTGAGTTGTGGCCCACGCTTCAGCTAGAGTACATCAGGACTGCACTCATTTGTCGTAGCTGAGAAGTATTTTCACACTGGGCGTCCAAACAACAGCAAGTTTACACACTTGTGTTGAGTTTACAGAACTGTAATGAAGAAAGTTTGAACTGATTTAGAAGCTTTTGACAAACCTACAAAGAAGGAACCCAGAGTTAAGAGTCACTGTTTGATTTATCTGGAATAAATTCAGTTTGACGCATTCAAAGATTGACAATGCCTTTGTGTTTGCTTTATTGAATTTCACATTTAAGAACGATTGAAGCATCAGTTTGACTTTCAGCTGCTGCTCCATTTTCACCTTAAAGATGTTAAATGCTTGATTGAAGTGTGCTGCACCACTGAGTGAATGGTTTCAGAAAAATCTTCAAGTGGCTGATTGGTCTCTTGACGTGCTTTTTCCTCTTCTGTTTTAATTTTTACTTTTAATCAGTGAGAGATTTTTAAAAAATCTGTAGAAAGCCGTTTATCTACCATTGAAAAGTGTCCTTTGAGCCTCTAAAAAGCAAGGCTCAAAGGACATACGTGAAACTTTGTTTGGACTCAAAACGGACCAGGAGCCCTGATAACTAGACAAATACATCCACAGGAAAAACCTACTGGTTCGCCTCGCCCACACAGCCAGGACATGAATATTAAATTAGCTAAATGCTCGTGTGTGTATGTCTGTGATTCTGTATGTTTGTGTGTGTGTGTTTCTGTGTTTGTCTGTTTGTGTGCATGTGTTTGTGATTGTGTGTTTGTGATTGTGTGTGTGTGTGTGTGTGTGTGTGTGTGTGTGTGTGTGTGTGTGTGTGTGTGTGTGTGTGTGTGCGTGTGCGTGTGCGTGTGCGCGTGTGCGTGTGCGTGTGTGTGTGTGTGTGTGATTCATTCTCAATGTGAGCAGACAATTTTAGAGGAGTCAAACAGCTCATAGGTCTCAGTGTCAGTGGTTATGGGTCAATTTTAGGGAGAAAATGTAATAAGACTTCAGCAACGTAGCTAATTGTGGATGTTTTATTTTGTAGCATTTTCATTGATATTTATAAGTGAAACTCTTGAGACCAGGAGCCAAGCCACTTTGAAGTTTTGTGACGAAACCTGTGACTTGACATGGACTTTACCCCTAAGGACTTGAGCCCAACTTAGGGTTTGGGACTCACATCTTCATCTTATAATCAGAAATGACAGTAAGCTGTTGGTAACAATACATGAAGATGGCTGCATGACTGATCCAGTGTGCATAGTTAGATCAGCTGTGTGCTGGTGCATTTTGGGATCAAATTTAGATGCATTAATTTACTTTGGCACCAATAATTGATTTAACCATAAGAGGAAATTTTTGTTAACATCATTGGTATCATGGATTCATGAAAAAGAATAGATGAAAAGTTAAAAAAAACCCTGCATTTATGCATGAAGAATCAATGTCCTATAGATGCTTGATTTTGTGCAGAATTCTTCTTCTGGTTCTTTTCCTATTTAGTTGTGACTTTTTATTAGGGATGCACCAAAATAAAAATTCTTGGCCGAAAACAAAAATGAGTAAACCATGACCGAAAACCTAAACACCAAATACATTATTATGTCAATACTTAGAACTATAGCATTAGAAAGACTAAAATTAACCCTTTAAGCACCAAAGTTGACAAGCCTTATATAATCCCTCATTAAGTTCTTACTTTACACCAGAAGATAGTAGAAATGTGTAACTTCAATCTGAGCAACACTTTTAGTTTTTCTATTGAAACATTTGGAGTTTATAGAGTTTGAAAACTCACTCAGATCACATGGTACAGTTGATATTCCATAAAATAATGAACTCATGCTTTAATATTTATCAAATGGTAATTGTGCTTTGCTGCTCCCTGCTGAGTTACAGAAAGATTTTCTGACATCTACCTGGTTCTATTTTTATCTTTTCAAAACGCACACGGGCCAGTTTTTGTATAATGTTTAATTGTGAATCAGGTTTCATTGAGAGCATATTTTAATTTTAAAACAAGACCTGTTTATGAACATTGTGCAGAATCATTTAAAAAACATTTTGTAATAAAAATATTCAGTTACCCAAAAATTAAAAACCGTAGTTTCACCTAAATCATCTCAGACATCCTTGGACTGCAGCTGGTTATACCGCATGTCTCAGACTAAGGGCTTAGTCCACAGATGATTTTAGCCGCCACCGACCACTTTTTCAAACTTTTCCCCACTAACCTCCTCTTTTCCACCTTAATCCTGTCTGCGATCCTCTTCAGTAGTGTCCCTGCTACCATCTCCTATGATCGCCAGACTCTTTTGTCCTTCCGTTCGTTCACGATCGCCCAAGATGCACCGAGGATGTACGATGATTCTAACCAGGGCGCCTCCAGCGATGTTTATCCTGTCCCGGGAAAACATCGGAGGAAAAGAGGTAAACGAGCAGGAATCAGGTGAGAACAAGACTTCTCTTAAAGCGTGGTTTATCTAGTATATAGTTATAAATAAAATTGGATTGGATTGGATTGGATAGTAAACATTGGTGTGATCTTCTAGCTTCTTGTCCTTTGTTTGGCGACTTGAGCGCCACTTCCACATTCCCGCCAGGCCGCGTTGCAGCGCGGTTTCTCCGTCCAAGTTTTTTAAGGTCAGTTTATCCTCATTACTCAGTGGTTTCTCCTCCTGTTCCCTCCATAAGTGGTTTTTATAAACACCGTGGATCTAACCCTGGTAATTTGCATCCACTAACTCCAGCTGTTTCTGTAGTTTCTGATTCCTCCACCTCACTCAGCATGGCTCTATTAAATACCCGCTCTGTTAACAATAAGACCTTCCTGCTCAATGATTTAATTCTGTCTAAAAATCTGGATTTTCTGTTTCTGACTGAAGTTTGGCAGCAAACATCTGATTGTCCTGGTCTGATTGAACTCTGCCTGAATGGTTATTCTTTTCTTAGCCAGCCCCGGGGTTCTGGTCGTGGTGGAGGCCTAGCTGTTGTTTTCAGTGACCATCTTCCATGTAGCTCTACAACCTCTGGTCACTTTGCTTCCTTTGAACTGCAGCTGATTAAAGTCGGGCATAAGGACCCGTTCTACTGTGCTGTGGTCTATCGTCCACCTGGTCCAAACAGTTCTTTCCTTCAGGAGTTTAGTGACTTTCTATCCTACACTGTGAAGCTGTCCAGACTGGTGATTGTTGGTGGTTTTAACATCCACGTTGATGATCCCTCTGATCACTTTGCCATGAATTTCTCCAGCCTTATGGACACCTTCGGCTTTACCCAGCATGTTTCTGGCCCCACACACACCAGGGGGCACACTCTAGACCTTGTTTTTACCCTGGGTCTAAATGCTGACAGTGTTTGTCCTGAGGATGTTTATATTTCAGTTCACCACTGCATTATCTTTAACTTGTCAGTTTCTGTGTCCCCATCTCCTGCTCACCGTATGGTTAGTTCTCGCTTTCTTAATGAGAGCACAGCTAGCAATTTTTCTGCTGCTTTTGACCCACCTTGTTCTTCTGATAATGACCCAGATTCCTTAACTTCTCAGTTTAACGAGCGCTGCCTCTCCATTCTGGATAACATCTGTCCTGTCAGAACCAGATCAGTTCCTGCAGTGAACCCTACTCCCTGGTTTAATGACAGCCTTCGCAGCCTGAAGCGCCAATGCAGAAAAATTGAGCACTTGTGGAAGAACACCCATCTCCACGTCCATCTGCTGCACCTAAACGATCTTCTGACATCCTTTAACTCTGCAGTCAGAGACGCTAGGGTTTCCTATTTTTCCAACCTGGTGTCCCGGAGCAAAGGGAACCCCAAGGTGCTGTTTAACACCATCAGCAGTATTGTCTCTCCTGCCTCTCCTACAGCCTCCATCCACTCTGTTGCAGACTGTGAGAACTTTCTGTCTTTCTTTGTGGACAAAGTCAATAAGGTTAGATCTAGCATCTCTCCTTCAGCCTTATCGCTGCCTCTCCTGACTCCAACCAGGCCCATCATCCTAGATAGCTTTGCTCCTGTTTCTTTGCCTGAGTTAACCAAACTAGTTAACTCTATGAAGACCTCTGCATGCCCCCTCGATATCTTACCCTCATCTTTGTTTAAAAGTGCTTTTCAGTCCATCGGTCCCAGCGTGCTCTCTATAATTAATGCTTCTCTGGTTTCTGGTCCCGCTTCTTAAAAAACTGAGTCTTGACGCCTCTCTCCATAGCAGCTTCAGACCCCTCTCTAAACTTCCGTTCATCTCCAAGATCTTGGAAAAGGTTGTGGCTAAACAACTCACAGCTGCTCTTGATGAACATAACATCTATGATAGCTTACAGTCAGGTTTTTGCAGAGCTCATTCTACTGAAACAGCTCTTCTTAGGGTCTCTAATGACCTTCTGACTCACAGTGATGCAGGGGACTGTTCTGTTCTGGTCCTGCTGGACCTGACTGCAGCCTTTGACACTGTTGACCATCACCTGCTACTGGAGAGTCTGAGAGACTGGGTAGGCCTATCAGGATCTGCTCTGGAGTGGTTCTCCTCTTGTCTCTCTGAGCGCTCCTTTTCTGTGGCCGTCTCCAAGTTTAGGTCCTCCATCACCTCTCACCCATGGTGTCCCACAAGGTTCTGTACTGGGGCCGCTGCTCTTCTTCCTCTATCTGCTTCCTCTTCAGCACATCCTGAGCTCCTTCAAAGGAATCTCCTACCATCTTTATGCAGATGACATCCAACTGTACATCTCCTTTAAGCCCCATGAGATGTCTAAGCTGCAGCTGTTACACACCTGCTTAGACTCTATTAAAACCTGGATGGCTGGGAGCTTTCTTCAGCTGAATGAAGATAAGACTGAGCTCCTCATCTGTGCCCCAGACAAGCTGGTTCCCAAAGTCAGAGACTCTCTTGGTCAGCTTGCTTCTCACACCAAACCTTCTGTCAGGAATCTTGGCGTGACCTTTGACCCAGCTCTCACCCTGGATTCTCATGTCAGTTCTCTTAATCACTCCTCGCTCCTCCTTCTTCCATCTCAAGAACATTGCTAAGCTGAGTCCCATTCTGTCTCGTCCTGAACTTGAGACTGTTATCCACACCTTCATCTCCTCACACTTAGACTACTGTAATTCTCTTTTCACGTGTCTGAGCAGAACCTCCCTGAACCGTCTACAGGTGGTTCAGAATGCCTGTGCTCGGCTTCTGACCAAGTCCTCCAAACACACCCACATCACCCCGCTTCTCCTCCAGCTTCACTGGCTGCCAGTCAACTTCAGGGTTCATTTCAAGATCCTGGTTCTGGTCTATAGGACCTTACATGGTCAAGCACCATCTTACATTGGTGATCTTCTCAGTCCCTACACCCCCAGCAGGTCCCTGAGGTCCAGTGATCAAAGCCTACTGGTTGTGCAGCACACCAGGCTAAAGACCAAAGGTGACAGATCATTTGCTGCTGTGGCCCCCAGACTCTGGAACTCTCTCCCCCTGAGCCTGAGATCAGTGGACTCAGTGGTCTCCTTTAAAAAGCAGCTGAAGACTCACTTGTTCAAGCTGGCTTTTGTATGACCTTCTTCACCACTCTCTCTTTATTCTGCTCTCCCACCTATTCCACCTTCCACAGGATCCACTGATTTCCCTCTTTCCTATTCACTCTCTCTCTTAACATTTTTAAAACACAATTGTCTATTTTTTGCTCATTTAAAATATTTTTGAAGGATTTTCTAAATTCTTTTTTATATTTTTACATATTTTGTTTTGTGAAGCGCCTCGTGATTTTCATCTTGAGAGGCACTATAGAAATGATATTTTCTTCTTCTTCTTCTTCTTCTTCTTCTTCTTCTTCTTCTTCTAAATCACCTCAGACATCCTTGGACTGCAGCTGATTATACTGCACGTCTCAGACTAAGTACTTAGCCCACAGATGATTTTAATTCATGACATATAGCATTTCAGTGTTTTAGACAGACTAGCTGGCAGGAATTTGATGATTGGATATTTATTCCAATCATCAGAGACTTTAGACGAGACTCAGACTTAGAAAAAGAGACTGTAAATGTAACAGTAAGTACACATTAATTACTGCGTTTATGAACATTCATGACTGACAGATGTTAAAAACCTTTTGTGGGAGGCAACTCTACAGAGAAGAAAGTAGAACCCTGAAAGTTTGTTGTTGATCTCTCAGGAGGGGTATCACACAGAAAGTAATGTGATGGCTGAGACACACAGTGGCAACCTCCCTTTTTATGATAGCACAGTTCAAGCTCTACGATCAATCCCTTTGCATTAATTACAGGTGCTGGCCAGTAAATTAGAATATCATCAAAAGGTTGAAAATATTTCAGTAATTCCATTCAAAACGTGAAACTTGTACATTATATTCATGCAATGCACACAGACCAATGTATTTCCAATGTTCATTACATTTAAATTTGATATTCATAAGTGACAACTAATGAAAACTCCAAATTTGGTATCTCAAAAAATTAGAATATTCTGAAAAGGCTGAATATAGAAGACACCTGCTGCCACTCTAATCAGCTGATTTACTCAAAACACCTGCAAAGGCCTTTAAAAGGTCCCTCAGTCTTGTTTTGAAGGCACCACAATCATGGGGAAGACTTCTGACTTAACAGCTGTCCAAAAGACAATCATTGACACCTTGCACAAGGAGGGCAATACACAAAAGGTGATTGCTAAAGACTGGGACGTAATTTTGGGGGGGGACGGGTGGGACATGTCCCCCCCACTTTTTCAAAAGGCAGTTTTGGTCCCCTGCACTTTTTTCCGTCCAAAAACAATGTTACGCTCCATTAAATGGATTTGGTTGAGCACTAGGACCGAAACGGAAACCGGTTTCCTATTAGACCCGCCCAAAAGCTAATCTATTGGCTCTGCTGATACTTGCTAACGTATTATTGGCTGTTGCTGCTGTCACTCAAGTTGTAAACAGAACGTGCTCACGTTGTTTTGCTAGTTTGGAGCCGCTAGGGAACACCGGTACTGAGTCACATCGTCAACTAGACGCTGTGTAATATCAGAGCTCAGCTCAGCTTCCATTACATAACATTTGAATAAGTGTTCATTTGTGAGTCTTTGGTAGTTAGGCACAGCCAGGAGGCAGCATGTCAAGAAAACGAAAAGTGGATATAAGAGACTTCTTTCAAAGTCAAAACGTAAGTTGGAACATGTGACAGACCTGCATTAAGCTCAGACTCACCTCCTCCTTCACAAACATACTCAAAACTAACTTTTACAAACTAATCTCCTCCACATAACTGACTCCTCAGACACAATTTGTTCGTATTATTATAATAATTATTTTTTTTTATTACTATTATCATCATAATTATTATTACTAGTAGTAGTAGAAGTGTAACTTCAAAACTTTTATCATTTAACTTTATTGTAAACTTATCTATTGCAATGTATATGTTCACATTAAAAAGCTCTGAAAAATGAACAGTATCATCATCGTCAACAGATTTTTTTAAGCTTAATGTCAAAGATGTACACTTTTCATTAGATTTATCTTATTTTTTCCATTCATTTTTTGTGTGTTGAAATGCAACAACTGTTTAAACACTTTTAAGGGAAAAAACATATTTAATATGTTTTTATACACTCAAATGTTAAGGTGATGATCATGTGTAAAACATTAGTTCAGCATGTCCTCTAACACAGCAAATGAACAAACGGCCAGATCTCAGGAGGACCGTTTATGTATAAATAATTTTTATACTTTTGACTAGGCCTGGGAAGGTAACAAATTTTGCTGGACGATATTTTGTCCAACAAATTGTTGATGATAAACGATATTGTCAACATTATCTAGACCATAATAACCACTAATATAATGTTAATATATCATAATAATGCAAGTACACCCTTTAAAATGCAACAAATAAACCTTCATTTAACATTGAAATGTCCAGAACCAGAACTTCTAAATGAATAAAAATAACAAACAAAAATTAAATAAAAAAGGAATCTCACTCCCTGTTAGAAAATGTTGCACCAAAAACAATAAAAAAGACCCAAAACAATAAATACAATGGCCTATCCATTGTCAACAGCCAAAACTGCACTTCAATAATGATAATAAATAAAAATAATAATAGAGTTGTAAATTTTTTAACTTTGATATATATATATATATAGATAGATATAGATATAGATATAGATATAGATATAGAGGATGGAAAAATTATTGAGATGGGCACGTGACGTGTCAAGGGGTCTTTACATAACACCCCCCACCCCAAATCCGCACAAGCCTGCTGTGTCCCCCCCACTTCTGAAATCAAAATTTCGTCCCTGGCTAAAGAAGCTGGCTGTTCGCAGAGCTCTGGGTCCAAGCACATTAACAGACAGGCGAAGGGACGGAAAAAATGTGGTAGAAAAAAGTGTACAAGCTCTAGGGATAACCGCACCCTGCAGAGAATTGTGACGACAAACCCATTCAAAAATGTGGGGGAGATCCACAAAGAGTGGACTGCAGCTGGAGTCAGCGCTTCAAGAACCACCACGAGGAGACTCATGAAAGACATGGGATTCAGGTGTCGCATTCCGTGTGTCAAGCCACTCTTGAACAAGAAACAGCGCAAGAAGCGTCTCGCCTGGGCCAAGGACAAAAAGGACTGGACTGATGCTGAGTGGTCCAAAGTTATGTTTTCTGATGAAAGCAAGTTCTGCATTTCCTTTGGAAATCAAGGACCCAGAGTCTGGAGGAAGAGCGGAGAAGCACAGAATCCACGTTGCATGAGGTCCAGTGTAAAGTTTCCACCGTCAGTGATGGTGTGGGGTGCCATGTCATCTGCCGGTGTTGGCCCACTCTGTTTCCTGAGGTCCAGGGTCAATGCAGCCGTCTACCAGGAAGTTTTAGAGCACTTCATGCTTCCTGCTGCTGACCAACTTTATGGAGATGCAGACTTCACCTTTCAACAGGACTTGGCACCTGCACACAGTGCCAAAACCACCAGCACCTGGTTCAAGGACCATGGTATCCCTGTCCTTGATTGGCCAGCAAACTCGCCTGACCTTAACCCCATAGAAAATCTATGGGGTATTGTGAAGCGGAGGATGCAATACGCTAGACCCAACAATGCAGAGGAGCTGAAGACGACTATCAGAGCAACCTGGGCTCTCATAACACCTGAGCAGTGCCACAGACTGATCGAGTCCATGCCACGCCGCATTACTGCAGTTATTGAGGCAAAAGGAGCCCCGACTAAGTATTGAGTGCTATACATGCACATTCTTTTCATGTTCATTCTTTTCAGTTGGCCAACATTAGAGAAACAAACATTTTTTCATTGGCCTTTAGAATATTCTAATTTTCTGAGATACCAGATTTGATGTTTTCATTGGTTGTCACCTATAAATATCAAAATTAAACGTAATAAACATCGGAAATACATTGGTCTGTGTGCATTGCATGAATATAATGTACAAGTTTCACGTTTTGAATGGAATTACTGAAATATTTTCAACCTTTTGATGATATTCTAATTTACTGGCCAGCACCTGTATGTGTGACATCGCATTATGGGAAAGGGGTTGTTGCTGATAATTAAACTACAGCAATAGTCGCCACAAACTTTGCTTCAGTCATACAAATCAAATGTCTTAAACTTTACTGTTTTAAATGTATCTCACAACAATGTGCTTTTTTTAACCCTCTCAGGCTCAAAATAAGTTTTGATAAAAGGACGAACAACTAAGTCCTTCAGGGGTACTTCTGAGTTAAAAAATGCTCATGAATTACGTATGTGGAGTTACCAGGTAGGTGGGTTTTAACGTTGCAAATGTGCAATGCCTGCCTCCAGAGGGTTAATGTTGTGTTGTCAGTCTCTGCTCTAGTTAGCATCTAGAGAAAAATTTTGAGTAAAAAGATTTTTTTAAAACACAAAACTGCCGAAAGAGCTTGAAAGTGATAGTTGTTGGTATTTAAAGGGATAATATGTAACCGTTTCATAATTTTAATCAATTTATTGGACCAGTATGTGCTAAAATGATCGTTTAGCATTAATGAAATGTTACTCAGACCGCTCCGCCCTCTGTGACCAGAGTACCGCTGTCGGTACCAGATCTGCTCGGGGTGCTGCGCCTCCAAATTACGTCACAGTAGATGTTTGGCTGAACTTAGGACTTATGGCAATGATGATTTTGATTGGTCAGAACAAAGTAACAGTTGTAGTCCTGTAGTCCAAAAACCAACTCTTTTGAGAGAAAATATGTTTGAATTTCTAAAGGAAATGTAAAATAAAAGCAGCAATATCAACTGATATACGGTGACCCTCAAAAGCTCTCGATTTTGATGAAATGGGGCAAAACAAAATATGAGAACTTTATTGAAAAGTCACCAAGCAACATTTTGAGTGAATGAGTGAATAACAACTAAGGAAATATACAGACGAATTCCACATTAATACAAACAGATATGGCTTCACAAATAAGAACTGTTGCCTTTTTTTTGGCAGTCTGATGTTGATTTTATGTAGTTTCACATTCTTTTCAAAACAAATATGAAATGGTGTTTTATTAACAAAATACAATTATAAAGGAAATATTTAGATGGTAACAAACAAGAGTTCTTAACAAAACTGCTGATGTCTTTCTAAAACTTGAGTGTGAAAGCCGAGTGGAAAGCCATAATGTGATGTCTTCAGCAGGCACAGGACCCCGAGCTGATCTGGTACCAACACCTCATTTGCAAGTTGAGAGTTGTTTTGTCGCTCCCTGCTGGTTGCGGGAGCTGACATGGTGGAGCTGGAGTTTGCTTCCAGCACGTTTCCTACATGTTTAAGATCATGCACACAGCAGATTTGTTTGATTTAGAGATGGATTGCTCTTCTAGAAACTAATAGAATAGAATAAACTTTATTGATCCTACAGTGGGGAAATTCACTTGTTACAGCAGCACCTACACTTAGAGAATAATTTGATAAAAAATAGTAATGAAGGCTGTGGAGGCATTTCAGCAGTTAGATTAAGGTGTTAAAAAGAGGAACACTGCGAGGAAACATGTTTCATTTTCTGTTTAACCTCAGTGAATTCATAATAGACACTAGGGGGTGCTAAAGGCAAGCAAAACTGCCTAGTATTCCTTTAAAAAAAATCATAGTTAAAAGAAACAAATTGTTGCTGAAGAGAAACATTAAAGGCCAACCCAGACCTTGAAGATCAATAATTGTAATTTCAAGAACAGCAGGTTTTATTAGCATGATATTTAAAGATACAGAAATAAAATACCATACTTTTAATGAGCAAATGTCTTACATTTAAAACATAAAAACAGCCATAAATACGTTGTAGAGAGCTGATGAAGCGTGACGTTGCGAGGATCTATAAAAACATACAAACCAAGAAGATGGATTGATGGGTGGATGCAGACGCGTGGCATGTTAAAGGATAGAGGTTATAATGCCATCTACGTATACTGTAAATACTACCTGACAGACCCAGGTCCAACCTCACTTGGCTTATTCACTTTTTTTAACTGAACATCTAAAAGCTAATCAATTCCAGCCCAGACAGATCCTTAACAAGATTATCTGAAACCGCCTTGGGGTTTTAGCTCAGCAAACACTCACCTCTGATCATGAATTGTAATATATAAAGGCAGGAGAAGACGTCAATAATTGATGCTTTTACAAAACACATGATAGGGAGGCAGCTGCAGTGAGATGGACGATTGATGTTTGCTACAAACGTAAGAAATTAGTATTGACTGAAGCTTAATGGGATATTATTTTTTAGTTTATGTTTCTCATCTTGGATACTCTATATGCTTTGGTTCCGTTGAATAGAATGGTCTGGGTCGAAGCAGATCATCATGGACCAGTGTGGACCATTAAGGGTCAGCAATGTCAGGAAAGCATTTTGATTGCCAGTTGGACACTTGGAAGGCGGGGTTAAACTCAAATGCATAGCATCTTGTATGAGGCTATTGTCCATGATAGTAAAGAATGTTAGTAGTTCTGAGGCTGATCAAATATTGCCATTCTGGCATCTTCTCACGTAGTTGTACAAATAATGGTACAAACAAGAACACTCTGGTGTTTATTTTGCTTGTCACAAGCAGTGACGTTTTTCTGTACCCCAATTATTGTAATGTGTTGTGTGACACCGGCTGCACTGCCCTAACCAGATCACTGATGCACTGAAGGGGGCCATAAACGATATGGTCAGTGTCCCGACCTGCTCTGATCCAAATCACTCCAACCCTTCCCAGGCCCATCAATAGAACAAATTTTATAAAGGTCTTATTCTTCTTTCTTCCTCATCTTCATTCTTCTTCTTATTCTTATTCAGGCTTACTCAGAGTTTCAAGTCTGACTAAAAGTCAATAAAATTATTGGGTTTAGGATGGATAGTTGTCCATTAGCTTTGGCTTATGTAGTTTCTCAGTTATTCTTGCTCAAAGATACTTTTTCTGATATACTTAAAAATGTAAATTCAGTTTCTACAAATATGATGGTTTAGTGCAGTTGTTCCAAACTTTTTTACACGAGGATTCCCTTGCCCATGTCCAAGACAAGCCAGGACCCCCAACCCCACAAAAACACACATTAAATGGGATAATTTATTAACTTTACACAGACATATAGAGTTATAACTTTTATTTGGGTTGCTGATTAGACTGTAAGGTGTGTCTTGGGGTCTTGTCCACAAGTGAGGGAAAGATGAAGTGCAAGATCTATAGGTGGATTGGTGCTGCGTCTGCAGGGATACAGGCATTGTACCGATCTGTCATGGTGAGGAGAGAGCTGAGCCAGAAGGCAATCTCGATTTACCAGTTGATCTACATTCCTACCCTCACCTGTGGTCACGAGCTTTGGGTAGTGGCTGAAACAATGAGATCGCTGATACAAGCAGCCAAAATTAGTTTTCTCCGCAGGGTGTGTGGGTTCTCCCTTAGAGACAGGGTGAGAAGCTTGGTCATCCAAGTGAAGCTCGGAGTAGATCCGCTGCTCCTCCACATTGAGAGGAGCCAGTTGAGGTGACTCGGGCATCTGGTCAGAATGCCTCCCGGATGCCTCCCTGGTGAGGTTTTCTGGGCACATCCAATAGGGAGGAGACCTAAAGGGAAACCCAGGACACGGTGGAGGGACTATGTGTCTCGGCTGGCCAGGGGACACCTTGGAATTCACCCAGATGGAGCTGGCCCACGTGACTGGGGTGAGGGCAGTCTGGGCCTCCTTGTTTAAGCTGCTGCTCTCGCGACCCGATTCCGGATTAGCAGCCAAAGATGGATGGATGGATGGATGGATGGAGGGTGTGTTATTGAGATTTATTAATGTAATTTTTACAAATAAGTTCTCGCTAACCTCACAACCTCAGCACAGAGGGGGACCCCAGTTTGGGAACCACTAGCAGGAATTCTGATCTTCCATTTTATCAGAACTCTACGGCTAGGAAGAAGAGCAGCAAATGGTAATACACAACTTTTCAAAGGGGGGAAATTAGTGTTATTCTTTCCTAATGGGCCAAAGAAATGCACTAATGGGTTGGTTTCTATGTGGTTTTCAGCCATTTAACAACATGGAACTGTGGTTGCAAAGTTTTTTGCCCTTTCAGTGAAAACATGTGACTCTAATTGGGGATTGCTGACATTTTGCATCAGTAAAATGTCACTTTCTGATATATTTATAAAGAAGCAGTGTTGTTTTTAGCTTTCTAACCAAACATCTGGGCTATTGCTAAGGAGTTTGTTTAGGTCAAAGAGTTTTGCTGCTCATTAATTCTCCATGTTAGCTATTAAAACAAAGGTTCTTCATGTAAAAGTTTGTAGGGGAGTAATTATAAGAAAACATTGATCCGTGTGTAACTCTCAAGAAGATTTGGGGGTCTCATAGGTCATTTGAAGACTGAATACGTATCATGTTTTATCTTTGCTGCATCCCTCTGGGATTCCTTCACCACTGCCTGCTGTTGGATGAGAGCTTACTTCCCAAATGAAACCCGAGCTTTCCGATTCAAAGTGCCCTCTACCATCTCATCGAGGATTGGTTGATTTTGCATTTTATCACTGTCTCTCAGCTCCAGAAATCCAACCCAGTCCCCTCCCTAAAGCGCAAAGGGGAAACCAGACCCTGTCTTGCCCTGTCTGTTGTGCATTGAGTTTGGCTGAACTGCTCTGCTACCTTTTTAGTACTTTAGCTGTAAAAACACATCCAGCTGAATCAGAGCTTAGCTTAGATATAGCTTTTGGGGGGAAATGGGAGCTCCAGAGGAGGAAGAACCACGTCCGCCCTCCGACATCACCGTGTTTGGGGCCAACTGTACTCTTCATGGCCTGAGTCACATCTTTTTGCCTGGTGGAGTGACAATACGGCGCTTGCTTTGGGCTGCTGCATTCTGCTCCTCGCTGTCCATCTTCCTCCTCCAAGTGGCCGACCGTGTGATTGAGTATTACCAGTATCCCTATAACACCATCCTGGATGAAATGGACAGTCCCGTCATGTATTTCCCAGCAATATCCCTTTGTAATTACAACAGTTTTCGAAAGTCTCAGGTCAGTAGGAGTGACATCTTCTGGATGGGCGCGATGCTTGGTGTGGAAAAGGATGACATTGATGATTTCATGGCTGCTTTAGGACAAGACACAGATGGCAGCAAACTTCCCAGCAAGTCCTTCAACATGTTAGAGTTTGTGCAAAGGACGAGCCACAACATAGAAGAAATGTTGCTGGACTGCAAATACAGAGGCAAGGACTGTGGTCCGGAGAACTTCACCACAGTAAGTATGGATGCTTGTGTGGGTTTAACGTCAGGAAAAAAAATCTGAATAAATGTTGTCAGCAGCAGAAATGTGGGTTTGATAATGATCTGCTTAGGAAGGTCTTAAAAAGTTACGAGTCTGAGATTTGCTGAAAAATTCAAAATTCAAAAAGCAAGATTTGAAAACATGCATAAGCCTCCTGGCAAGAGAGCCATCAACTGTGAGCTGTTTAATAGTCATGATAACTGCAGTTTTAATGCTTCATTCTGCCCACAGTGAAATGAAAAATGAGTTGGTTTGTGTCTACGAACATCAAAAGATAATATAGCTAAGCTAAGATAAAAACATCTAAATCATGGAAGGAAATGAGCATTTTAATCAGGGAGCGAGACGTCACTTTAATTCATATAATGTCGCCTTTTTAAGCACAATCCTCCAGTTTTCTAAAGCATCAATGACATGTTTCAAAAAAGAACGAGTAGCTAGAAAGGTGCAAGACAAGGAAAGTTTCTGACTAATACTAATAATGCTTTTAACAAAAAGCTGATGCTGGAAGCAGAAATGCTTTTCCAAGGCCTCTATGTGCTTACGGTAGCTTTAATAGTCCATCCAATACTTTTCTTTTGCTAATATCTTTTTTTTTCATTCTTTGAGTATAATCTAGAAATAGCCCTTTTTAAAGAGTCTTTGGAAACACGTAAACTGCTGAGGTGCCATATGGTTCAACTAATCTCTGCTGACATCATGCATCATGCATTATGAAGCAAACATATGCTGTTTTCAAGACCAGTAGAAGTTCCTGCACAGCATTGTTTTCTTTTTTTCTTGCATAAATAAAATATGCAAAAATGTCGTCTAATCAGACAAAATGCCTAAATGTTAATAAAGTGACATGTCAGGGTAGCTATGGACTTTTTTTTAAACCAATAATTTTACAAGAGAGCTCAAATCATGTCAGCATGTTTGGATGTAATTTAATCATCCTGCTGAAGAAACAAATATATGGGAAAGATTATATTTCAATGGTTATTGATTTGAGGGATGGCACTCAAAGTGGGCTTGTCATGCTGCACCGTTTTGTTAAGAGCCTATTTTCAAACCTAAGTAAAGGCTTCATATTGTAAATAAGAGATTTCACAGCAGAAACGCTGCTTTTCTATGAGAAAAACATGAAGTATGAGGTTTGTCTTTGTAGCCCAACATGTGCAACAAGAAGAGCTTCAGCCTTGTACCGTCTAATGACTTGGCAGATTTGAGTCCTCACCCTGAGAACAAAGCAGCAGATTTTGATATGGCTGTGGTCAGCCGAATGACCTTGGCTTTTTCACATCTCCACATTTTAAAGGGCAAATTTCAGATAAATGTCAGAAACTGGAGATGCACTGAGGACCTAAGTATAGAGGGAACTAATTAAAGATTCATGGAGCTGCCTGAATTCCCCCTTCTCGACTGCCTCAGCCTGCTGATCTTAATGTGGGAGGCTCAGAGGCGAACTGAGATTAAACTCATCATATATTTCAGCATCGTCACTGCACCGTGACTCGTCCAAGGTCTGGGAAAGCATCCGACTATTAGCACTCTGCAGTGGGAAATGTATCCAGTAAGGCTAATAAAACATTTTAATTTTAAATAAAAACCGTTTCTGTGTTCATCAACCATTGCATAACAGTCATATTTATTTTGAATACATAACACTGGCATAAGCATGCTATACACAGTAATATAATGTAGAGTTTGAAGCTGAAACAAAGTAGATGCCCTCTAGTGGTTGGCTGCAGCAAAAGCTTTAGGTCTGGTCCCTGCCAAAGAGATGAATGAGAGACTATTTTTAAGATGCAGACATCTACTGATATTTTTTGTACAACAGATTAGGTTGTAGGGCTGCATGTTGGCGCAGTTCATACAGTTCATATGGAATTTCTCTGTGGACTTTGACTGTCTCCCAGAGATTAAAATCTCGCAATGTTTGGACAGACCATGTTCTCACATTGCGCCTCAACAACCTGAAATCTGTGAAATAGGAACTCTTAAAGGCATGAAGTAAGAGTGACATTCTGTGGTCAAATTTGGGTAATGCAGTCCATGAGTAGCTGTTGCCAGTTATGGAAATGGAGATGAGTCATACACAGTAAGTTAGCATAAATTAATGCATTTTATTGTAATTTGCATTGTTGTTAGCACTGTTAACTCAACATTAGCCTCTTCTTTTCCCGATATTAGAGTAAAACAAAAAGGATGCTGTGGCTTTGTAGAGGTACAGGAAATAACTTCTGGGCTGCTCCTTTTACTGACTTTCATTTTTTTTCACAATGCTGTTGCTTTTTATCGACCGATTAGAAATGTATTTAACCTTTATTTATCCAGGTGAACTGTTTGAGAACCACTTCTCACTAACAAACATGACCTGGCCAACCGGCTGCATAAACAAGTAAAACAAACAATGCATGCAATATAAAACAAAGCACAAACGCACCAAACGTACAGAAGATGCGTAAAGCACAAACATTTACATTAAAATATGTGAATATAAAAGAAAAGTAAAATGGCTTATATGTGTATTTTCAGTATTGTCAGCAGGAACAACAGCCAACTATTGTATTTTGGATGGTTTGCTTGAATTTAGAGATTTGGATCAAGGATGTAAGTTTGAGGATGTGCTGCAGCAAATCAAAAGGCGCTATGTCAAAAGGTAGTGGATTGTGGGGGGATGTTAAACTTCATAATGTTGCTTGATCTTGATTGGCAAGTGTTATGAGTAGCATGAAGAAGAGATGAAAGGTACAGAGGTGTCTTTCCCAGGAGTGTCTTGTATATGAAGAGAACCCAATGATGGAGGTGCCAGGTGTGAAGCGAGGGCTAGCCCACCAGTTTATACAGATCACAATGATGGGTATGAAAGGGAGCATTAGTGGCAAAACGGATGGCTGAATGATAAAAGTGTATCAAATTTTTTTGGAGGGCTGTGTCTGGTGCCATTCTACAGTACAGGCCAAAAGTTTGGACACACCTTCTCATTCAATGCATTTTCTTTATTTTCATGACCATTTACATTGGTAGATTCTCACTGAAGGCATCAAAACTATGAATGAACACATGTGGAGTTATGTACTTAACCAAAAAAGGTGAAATAACTGAAAATGTGTTTTATATTCTATTTTCTTCAAAATAGCCACTCTTCGTTCTGATCACTGCTTTGCACACTCTTGGCATTTTCTTGATGAGCTTCAAGAGGTAGTCACCTGAAATGGTTTTCCAACAGTCTTGAAGGAGTTTCCAAAGGTGTTGAGCACTTTTTGGCCCCTTTGTAAATTGTCATGCTCATAAAAATAAAGAAAACAAATTTGTCCAAACTTTTGGCCTGTACTGTATATATAATGTCACCATAATCCAAATGTGGCAGTGCAGTTATCTTAACAAGGGTGCATTTGGAGGCATGAGTGAAAGAAGCTTTATTGCAGAATAGAACGGCTAGTCTGGCTCAAATATGATTGGCTCTGGAACCAGGAAACCTGGAAATCTGTGCCCACAACTGTAATAAAAATGAACTTGTCATCTGTTGTATACAAGTTATTGATCACTACTGTTTGTCAATCACACTTATCATGAGGATAATCATGGTAGAGCCGAACATAATGTGATCATGAGGATGTAATCAAGGTAATCTTGGTGGAGGTGTGCAGCTTTGCACGCACATCAGGGAATGTATAAGGAGCAGAGCAGAGCTCAGAGCTGTTAGAGCTGTTTGAAGGATTCTATTTGACGAGGTTCATGGATTACGTTTTCTAACTGGGGTGTTCAGCTCTCCACCCATAAGCAACGGTAAGAGAAATGTTTCGTTCATGATTGATAACTTGTATGAATGCCGGTTGAATAAAGCCTTGTTGTTCATCTGATATTCAAGTTGTGTTTCATTGTTTCTGGCGTCGACTTGACAACGATCCTGATTAAATAAATATAAAGTGTAAAAAGAGACTTTGAGTCTTTTAAGGTAATTAAAATAAAATAAAACATTTTATTTTAGAACAACAACCAATTGACATACTCATTGCTATGCAAATCAGTCAACTGGGCACTCAGCCATAGACTGTTGAAGAAGATGAAGCAAATACATCCTTTGTCAAAATAAAGAACTTGGGTACCGCTATCTGTTAATGTTTCAAAGAAATGCCAAGTCTAAATCATCCAAAGTTTAAGCCAAAGCTGTTTCAAAAGAGCACCATTCCACAGCCAACTCCATCTTTGTAGTTTTCCTCCATCGCGCCTCTGTAGCTTGGCTCGCCCAGTTAAAGTAGAGTGCCGTTATTGGCACAAAACTGCCCAGGCAAGCTAATGGTAGACCTGCTAAGACTGCAGTAGAGCGTGACTGAGCAACATTATTTTCTACTCCCAACGGTTTGTCAAGATTTCAAGGCTAAGTGAGCTGGTTGTTTTTCTCTGTAAGGCCCTATTATGGACATTAGACCTATCCAGGGTGTTCATTGGCTCTAACCCAGTGACCACTGGAGATATACACCAGCTCCCTGCAACCCTTCTGAGCAATAAGTGGTTCAGACATTAGGTTTTAAGTATCCATTTCATACTTAAAAAACGCAGTCCTTGTACGAAGATACTTTTCCATAAATACCATATGGAAAGGTATGTTGTATTTAATTTCTAAATTAGAAAAAATGCCCTTAACCCTCTGGAGGAAGGCGTTGTAGATCTGCAACGTTAAAACCTGCCTACCTGGTTACTCCACATACGTATTTCATGAGCATTTTTTTAACTCAGAAGTACCCCTGAAGGACTTCGTTGTTTGACCGTTTATCAAAATCTATTTTGAGCCTGAGAGGGTTAATGATGGTCATAAAGACTTGTGCCGCAGCCAACCGGTGGAAGCTGCTTGTTTTGCCTCAACTTTTGTGTTACATTCTATATGTCGATGGGCTAATCTACACTCAACAAAAATATGAACGCAACACCTTTGTTTCTGCTCTGATTTTTCATGAGATGGACTTAAAGATCTAAAATTCATTCCAGATACACAATATTACCATTTCTCTCAAACATTGTTCACAAATCAGTCTAAATGTGTGATAGTGAGCACTTCTGCTTTGCTGAGATAATCCATCCCACCTCACAGGTGTGCCACATCAAGATGCTGATCTGACATCATGGGTAGTGCACAGGTGTACCTTAAACTGCCCACAATAAAAGGCCACCCTGGAATGTGCAGTTTTGTCTCACAGCAAAAAGCTACAGATGCCACAAGCATTGAGGGAGTGTGCAATTGGCATGCTGACAGCAGGAATGTCAACCAGATCTGTTGCTCGTGCATTGAATGTTCATTTCTCTACCATAAGCCATCTCCAAAGGCGTTTCAGAGAATATGGCAGTACATCCAACCGGCCTCACAACCGCAGATGACGTGTAACTACACCAGCCCAGGACCTCCACATCCAGCACGTTCACCTCCAAGATTGTCTAAGACCAGCCACTCAGACAGCTGCTGAAACAGTTGGTTTGCACAACCAAAAAATTTCTGCACAAACTGTCAGAAACCATCTCAGGGAAGCTCAACTCCATGCTTGTCGTCCTCATCGGGGTCTTGACCTGACTCCAGCTCGTCGCCATAACAGACTTGAGTGGGCAAATGCTCACATTGGATGGCGTCTGGTACGTTGGAGAGGTGTTCTCTTCACGGATGGATCTCGGTTTACATTGTTCAGGGCAGATGGCAGACAGCGTGTGTGGCATCGTGTGGGTGAGTGCTTTGCTGATGTCAATGTTGTGGATCAAGTGGCCCATGGTGGTGGTGGGGTTACGGTATTGGCAGGCATCTGTTATGGACGAAGAACACAGTTGCATTTTATTGATGGCATTTTGAATGCACAGAGATACCGTGATGAGATCCTGAGGCCCATTGTTGTGCCGTACATCCATGAACATCACCTCATGTTTCAGCAAGATGATGCACGGCCCCATGTTGCAAGGACCTGTACACAATTCTTGGAAGCTGAAAATGTCCCAGTTCTTGCATGGCCAGGATACTCACCGGACATGTCACCCGTTGAGCATGTTTGGGATGTGCTTGACCGGCGTATACGACAGCATGTACCAGTTCCCACTAATATCCAACAACTTCGCACAGCCATTGAAGAGGAGTGGACCAACATTCCACCGGCCACAATTGACAATCTGATAAACTCTATGCGAAGAAGATGTGTTGCACTGCATGAGGCAGATGGTGGTCACACCAGATACTGACTGGTTCTGAGTCCCCAGACCCCAATAAAGCAAAAAACTGCACATTCCAGGGTGGCCTTTTATTGTGGGCAGTATAAGGTACACCTGTGCACTACTCATGATGTCAGACCAGCATCTTGATGTGGCACACCTGTGAGGTTGGATGGATTATCTCAGCAAAGCACAGGTGCTTACTATCACACATTTAGACTGATTTGTGAACAAAGTTTGGGGTAAATGGTAATATTGTGCATCTGGAATGAATTTTAGATCTCTAAGTCCATCTCATAAAAAATCGGAGCAGAAACAAAGGTGTTGCATTTATATCGTTGTTGAGTGTAATTTACCAGAGATTTAAAAGACCAGCTCAGATCTAATGAGCTGGTTATGAGTGCAGTTATACGGAGAAATAGAAGAGGAAATTAACTCCAAAAAAGGGAGGAGAAGCTGTGATTTAATCGAGGAGTACTCTATGAAAGCATCCTCCAAATCAATTTAAAAAACAGGCTTGAATGCTTTTGAGCTTGTGGAATGTTTTTTTTCTTCTGTGTGTCTGCAAGAACTTATGTCCATTTTGTATACAACCTAATTACGCTAAATACATTTTCAAATCCTACAATCAAAGCTCTTTCTCAGAAGAGGCTTCAATTTGTTGTCAAACGAATCTCAATGCATCCGTTCTGGTTCCTTACACGCTGTTTGTGAACTGGTGTTTGATTGATTACCTCATTAAAGCTGAATAGTGAAGCACTGCAACACACCCCAAACCACTGCTGTGGATTAAAGCTGCAGGACGGGCTCTGACTAAATAAATCATCTTCTGTGTGTATGCAGGAAGCATGCTACAAGTCACAGTAATGTCATTTAAATCGATCAGCAGCTCAGCACTTTAGCTGGCTTGCACCGATGCAAAGGCATTCTTACACATTTATCCTATTACCGTTCATCTTGTTTGTTGTGACTCAACTTCCTGTCAGTGCATTAGGTTCAGCTGAAACCCAGTACCTTTGGTTTAAAGACCTTTTTAATATTGCTTTATGGCTTGTTTGTGGTGTGCCAGGGCCGCACAGTGGCGCAGTGGATAGAGCTGTTGCCTTGCAGCAAGAAGGTGCTGGATTCACTTCCCAGCCTGGGATCTTTCTGCATGGAGTTTGCATGTTCTCCCTGTGTATGTGTGGGTTCTCTGCGGGTACTCCCACTTCCTCCCACAGTCCAAAAACATGGCTGTTAGGTTGATTGGTCTGTCTAAATTGTCCTTAGGTGTGTGTGTGTGTGTGTGTGTGTGTGTGTGTGTGTGTGTGTGTGTGTGTGTGTGTGTGTGTGTGTGTGTGTGTGTGTGCATGATTGTTTGTCCTGTGTGTCTCTGTGTGGCCCTGCTATGGACTGGTTCTTTGTCCATGGTGTACCCTGCCTGATTGCCCATTGACCCGCTGGACATAGGCACCAGCCCCCCCCCCCCCCCCCCCCCCCCCCTTGACCCTTCGTGGGTTAGGGTTATTTGTTGTTTACTTAGCTTCCAGCAGGGAGTGTACAATGTCTCGGCTAGTAGAAGCTAACTGTTAGCATTAGCAAACCCACAACACAGCACTGCTTCAGGATTGTGTTATTAGTGAAGATAAAACATCACATTGCAAAGCAAATGTGGCAGAGTTGTGTTGCTGTTAGCCAATCAGAGACAAAATGTCAAAATATCAGGAAATAAGATTACAAATCCTGCCGACTTAGCCACGTTCTCCGGCTGATTTCTACAGTCTCAAACAAACGCACTAGAGCTTTTTCCCCAGAGAACAACTTGCAAGGCATTCATTCCTATTACAGACCACTGCAAATGTATTATAATTATGAGTAAAGTTGACCTTTAATTCAATGTTACATTTACATCGAAAGGACAAAGGAATCAATGTTGAAAAAATAAATGAGTCTGAGTGCAGAAAACAGGCAATATCAGAGACAGTAAAATGTTAATAGACAGGGAGATGAAAGTATATTAAGGAAAAATGCTTTTACAAAAAAAAAGTCAGAAAACAGAAAGATTTAAATTAAAGCTGGACTGGGACCAAGCTTAGGGCCGTTATTGAGATTCAGCCTGCTTTTGAAAATAAGCCAACGCCATGATGCACTATTGGAAGTATTAAAAGAGATGAAGGAAAAAAAGCGGGGCAAGGAGCACAGAACTACTGTGTTGCCCAGTGCATGAAAGTGAAGGTAGGACAGAAAGCATGATTTAAAAAAAAACTACAAACAATGAAATAAACAAATCTGAGTTGCTGGGTGCAGATGACAGAGCCGACAACAAATATCTAATGTGTTTGCTCCATTACTCGGTGTCAGTAAAGACTGGTGTAGGAGTCACTGTTACTGTAAGTGCAGCACTGGCAGTGTGATCTAGTGATGGGAATTCCGGCTCTTTTTAGAGAGCCGGTTCTTTTGGCTCAGCTCACCAAAAAGAGCCGGCTCTTTTGGCTCCCAAGTGGCTCCTCAGATTTTCTGTTGCGTAGAGTACATTTATAACCAAAATAATGCTAAACTTTATGTAAAATAATTTACTAATATAAAAAAAATACAATACGGTATATCTAATATTTATCATTTCTATGGATTTAATAACTGATCACTTTAAGAGATCTCCACTTCCCGACTGCTGGCGCTCATTTTCTCACCATCTTCGTCACACTCTCCTCTCTCGCTCTCCTTTTTCCTCCTCCTCCTCCCCTCTCGTCTCCCTCCTCCCGCATGTGCTCTGCTGTGTGTCTGAGTCTGATCCTCCCTCTTCCCCACCCCTACTGCTCTGTGTGTGGACAGTCTGGACACACAGTTACACGTGTTGACTAATCGCCTGTAGCTTTCACCAAAGCAAGAGGGGAGGGGGGAGGGGAGGGGACGGCTCCCAATGACGAGCCGGCTCCCGTCGTTCACTTCAAAGAGCCGGCTCTTAGAGCCGGTTCGTTCGCGACCGACACATCACTAGTGTGATCAATGCAGCTGAAGAGGAATGCCGAAGCAGTTCATTGCAGGCACGCTGTGTGATGATGCGTTTTGCTGACTTGCACATCGGGCAGCAGATACTACCAGAGGCAGACATTAAAGGTGCCAGTTGACAGAACCTCTTAAGCTAATTACCTTGTTAGGTGGAGACATTGGACACTAGGACGGGTCTGTCCAAAACATATACAGCCATTATGTGACATTATGGATTACCTGCCTGCTGGCACTGGCATCTTCAAACAAAGCATAGTTAGGATTTAAATTGACAAGATTATCATGGCTTCATACCACTTTTCTTTTCTTGAATTTCCCACAGGTGTTTTATTTCCTATAAATGCAAATTCTGGCAAAAATAGTGCTTTCATTGGTATGTATTCTAAATGGGGCCGTAGCCTCCGCAGCCCCTTTGGTGGCACCGCTGCATTCAAGTTTACTTTCATTTCTGTTATTTTACTCTATGTGGCACTAATTCACAGCCAAAGTTTAGTTTCAAGCTGTTCAAGTTATTTAATTTAAAATAAAATGCTCAAAACTGCACTGAAATTAGAAGCTATTACTCTGCAGTGTCATCTGGGTTTTGAGAATGCTCAGGTTGGTGCCTGAGGCAAGGAGGGTGAATAGTTTGTGTTGGATGGATGGGGTATGTCATTGTTGTCTCTTTCCTGGTTTCAATCCAATCTAATCCAGTTGACTAACATGGTCAGGATTGGTAACAGAAACTTGTAAAACACAAAAAAGGCAATTTTTCGGTGGAGTTTGAATGAGAGTCAAAAATTTAGACTTATTTAAAAATCAAGTTCACTCATTTTTCTTAATACATTTGCAGTGGACTCTATAATAAAGTATCATGATTCAATAACTGGGGAAAAAAAAGCTCTGGCACTTCTGTTTCAGGAAGTAGAATTAAGCCAGAGCAGAGACGAGCATGGCAAGAGTCTTATTTCCTATTATTTGAAAATCTTACCTGTGATTGGCAACGTGACTCGACTGCTGACTCCGTTTGCACTGCGACGTAAATGTTTTATCTCTACAAATTACACAAGCTTGAAGAAGTTCTGCCATGTTGTGGAGTTGCTAATGGTTAGCTTCTACTAGCTGAGACGTTCTCTGCCCTTTCTCCTCAACGTTTATCAACAACAGCCTTCTTCGTGGCTGCCAAGATGGGTGAGTCCATGAAAGCAAATTTTTCGTGTGACGTTTTCATGGTCTGCGTCTGCGTCTCCCTCATGTGTCTCCTTGTGTGCTCCATCCCCCTCTAAGATCCCCTTATGTGTCTCTTTGTGTTCCTCATGTGTCCCCTGGTCTGCAGCCCTCCAGATTATGCCTCCCAGGTCCTGTGTTGCTTTGGTCTCCCCCAGTCACCCCTCTGCAGTTTTTATGTAGGTTCAGCTTCTCATTTTTTATTAGTCTTTTTAGTGTGTTTTCCCGCCGGTTTTTGTAGTTTTCCTTCCCCCTTAGAATATTAGTTATTTTTGCTGGCTCTTCTTGTCTTCAGGTTTTTACTCTTAGGTCATGTTAGTTTCCTCCCTGATTAGTTAATTGCTTTCACCTGGTTTCTCTCCCCACACACCTGCAGCCTATCTGCCTGCCATCATGCCCCAGTGTATATAACCCTGTCTGCGTCTCTATCTGTTGTTGGGTCATTGTCTTTTGTCACCTTTGTCTCGTTCCTCTCGCCAGTTTTTGATCTTCGTTTTTTGGATATTGTAGGTTTTGTTATTTGGGACTTTAGATTTTTTGTTTTTGGCTCCCTGCCTTTTTTGGATTTATTCTTAATAAAGGATTCTTGCTCCACTCAGTGTCATCTGGTTCTCTGCATCTTTGGGTCCTAACCTCCTCTTGGCTCCCCATCGTGACAGACGTAGATCTACTGGCTATCAGCAGCTAATGCAGGAAATAGGGGTAGAAGACTGTTTTCACATTTAGCCTGCACGTGAAATTCAGAGTGATCGTGTTTAAAAAATAACAAGTAAAAAACAATTTCTCAGGGAACTTGGTTTGATTGTGATCTAGGCTGCTTGGTGGCATAGTTGATGGCAGTGTTTCCTCACAAGAAGAAAGGTTGCAGGTTCAAATCTTTGCTGCGACCTTTCTGCATGGAGTTTGGCGCTCTCCTCGTGCATGTGTGGGTTTTCTCCAGGCATCCAGCTTCCTACCACAGATTATTGTTCCTAAGTGTGAGTGAGTGTGTGGCTGTCTTTGTCTCTGGGTGGTCCTGTGATGGACTGGAGGCCTGTCCAGGGTGTCCTTCGCCTCTCTCCAAATGACTATCCCTGCAAATCTACTGAGGAGTAAGTGGTTTGGATGATTAATGAGCGAGTGAGAAAGTATTGTAATCTAAAACTAAAACAAAATAATAATAAATGATGAGAATAAATGTAGTTTCTTTGCAACTTTCTGGATTTTTAAATGTATGCCCTATTTTCATGCTGCACTTTACCCCGTTGCACTTTTAAACTTCCTTTGACTAATTTCTGCTGGCTAAATAGATTCCAGAACAGATTAGCTATCAAAAGTCTCCAGCTAAGCAAATTAGAAGGAAAACATGCCACTAGCAAATGACAAGTAGCGAGGATATTTGAGAAGAGTTTATCAGTGTGGGACAGCAGACTGCAGACTCAAAGCTTGAGTGACAAGATTACCTTTTTTTTCCTGCCTGGAACGGAACAAGCCAGGAAGCAAGACAGCAGGTGAAGCGAGGTACATCTGTTTTTTATTGATGCAGACTATATCTTCCCTTCACCTGGTCTGACTGCAAAGGATCTATTGTGTTTTGGTTGTGTTATTTGTAGATCTTAAATAAGTAATAGGAAACTCTTCTTCCTTCCCTGAATCTACAAAATGTGTCGTAGCAATTAAAAAGCAGCACTTTCCTCAAAAGGGGAACATATTATGAAAAAAATATTTATTTTCCTTATAAAATGTGCATTAAATGTGCTTATTTTTAGACATTTTGATCTTCTTTGATGAATTTTATATGCTCCTTTGCCGTATAAGCCTCTCTTAGTTAAAAATCCATTCTGGCTTGCCTTGCGCTACTTGTGCTGCATACAGAGCAGCTGCTGCTTCTGTTTCAGAGCTCGACGAGGTTAGTTTCATTTAGAGTCAGACCACAAGATGTCTCCCTCTGCTAAAGAAGCTGCTCATCCACTAGAGTGACATTCTGATTGCAAATGTTTTTCCTGTTTCCTCTGGATTTCTATTTGTCTGGGTCACTTTAAATCACCCTGGAGCCAGATTGTCTCCGCTTGCTTTCCAGCAATGAAAACTCTGTTTTTTGTGTTTGTTGAGAGTTGTGAGTGCAACAAATATACTAATAACAATAAGTTAAACACATTTCTTTATTGGGTTCATTGCTTAAACCTAATATAACATTAACTGTAATTATGAAACAGCTTGAATATGTTTTTCAGAAGTGTTATTATGAAAATGTTATTTAAAAAATTCCCGTCTTACCCTCAGGTGGTCTCAGAGGCTTGGGAGCTTGAGGGTTCTGCAGTATCTTAGCTGTTCCTAGAGCTACACTTTTCTGGACTGAGATGACTGATGTTTTTCCTGGGATCTGCTTTAGTCACTCGTCCATTTTGGGGGTTTCTACCCCGATGTCCACAGGCACCACCGTCTTCACTCTCCAGGCTTTCTCAAGTTCTTTGAGGCCTGGTTCCTTTCCAGTTTCTCGTGTTCCTTTTTCCTGATGTTGTATCACTTGGTATTGCCACATCAACCACAACAGCTTTCCTCTGTTTATTTGTCTACCACCACAATGTCCGGTTGGTTCTCCATCACCTGTTTGTCGGTCTGGATCTGAAGGACCCACAGGAGCTTGGCTCGCTCATTCTCAACTACATTAGGGGGTGTTACCCACTTTGACCATGGGAGCTTCCAGTCCGTACTCTACAGAGATGTTTCTGTCCACGATGCCAGCCACTTGGTTGTATGTGTGTGTGTGTGTGTGTGTGTGTGTATATATATATATATATATATATATATATATATATATATATATATATATATATATATATTCTTTGATATTTACAACAGTTTGCTGCTTTTTTATGACCAACATAAACAAAAAAATTAAAATATCAATTCCCATCTCTCATCTCAATCACAAACAAAAGTATTTTCTTCATTTAGTGTCCCCCACTTTATTCTGCTATCTGTGTTGATTAGAAAGCATGTAAGCTACAATCACCTGTGGGTGATCTGGATTCAGGTCCTACATCTCTAGCTAAAGACTCTCTAAAGAGCTGAAGATCTCTCACCAGACCTTCCGAGCAGAATTGATCTAAGTCTACAACTTAAGTGGTGCAGACATGATTAACAGGGAACAGCAAACCTGAATCTGATCCAAACTGTCAAGAAATCTAAAGATCAGTCTGATTAATGGTCTAGACGACTTACGGCCTCAAGGACGTAGTGGGAGAAATTTAAAATCCCACAAGAGACAAGTCGCTCATTAACAACTTGGCATTCTTGACTTTAAGCTTATTTAATCGTTTAACAGAAATAATGACTATCTATTGATCTTGTGATGCAACCCTACCCAACATGTTGCTGTCAAAGCACACAAATGCACCTGCATAAACAGTGGCAGTGTGAATATTAATGCACCATTTCAGCTCTAGACTAATTGGACAATAATACAAGGTATTGCTTTATTTTTGGTTCCACCTTCATCTTTGCTCACTGCATTTGTGATGTGCATGTAATTGCTGCCAGGATTTCTTTGGGCTTTGAACATTCTCACTGGCCCTTGAAGGAATTCATCCTTTTTACTCAGTCAAAACTCTGCTCCTCCTCTAATGAGACCTCTGGGGTTCAGCTTGGATTTGAGATGAAAGCAGGGCGGTCAGTGCCCTTCCCAGACATCCAGGGATCAGTGACTCATACGTCATACGGCACATGTAAAAATCAAAGAAATAAACGCATCAAACGGCACCTGTTTTATCATCTTTTTTTAATCAAACATTAAATGACAGGGCTTTTATTTATTATTTTTTAAAATGATCAGTCACTCTGAGTTTAACATGCAAGTTAAACCCTATTTCCTGCATTAGGTTCTGATAGGGAAAAAACACTTGGTTCAGAAAAGCCTAACATTCATGGACTCAGCCATCTTGGCTTGTGAAGGAGAAAGGCTGTTGTTGGTTTAGTGTCCAGGAGAGAGCAGAGCATGTCTTGACTAGTAGAAGCTAACTGTTAGCATTAGCAACTCCACCACACAGCAGAACTCCTTCAGGCTTGTGTTATTTGTAGAGGTGTCAGTGTTGCATTGCAGTTAGCCAATCAGAGGCGAGATTCACGAATATTAGGAAATAACTCTCCAGATCCTGCAGTCTGCTTCCACTTCCTCCTCCGGCTGACTTCTACGTCCTCAAACATGTGCACCAGAGCTTTTTTTCCTCGAGAACAACTTACAAGGCTCTTCCTACAAGAGACCACTGCAAATGTACTAAAAATATAAGTCAACTTGACCTTTAATGTGAATGGATGAGTTTTGTATTTTATTACATGACTGAACAAGTACATGTACGTAAAAGCAACATACTGTATATCCAGAGCCCGGATGGGATCAGATGGAGACAATATCTTTTACAATTTCTTTGCCTACTCAAGCTCAGTCCAAATCAAATATCAAAGAAAATCCCTGATCAAATTTTATTTATTTATTCAAAGTGTTAAAAAAGTAAGAAATCAGCACGATTAGTAGAGCGATCTCAGATAAATGAAGATGTCACAGATCAAAATGTGAACATGCAAAGAGCTGAAACTGAATTATTGCTGTCATACAAATGAAACACACACTAAAAGGAGTAATGATGGTTTTTTTCTGTGTTGCCTCTGTGTAACCTCTGGAGCTCGGCATAATTAAACGGCCGTTTGATTTAAACAGCTGACGAGGGATGATTCTGAGGCTGTGAAGAGGCTTCTGGATCACAACCCCACCGAGCCTGAACAAGTGGAAAGGAGGAGATTGTACAATCAACTCCCTCGTAAAGCTCCTCATATCTGTTGACACGTGTCCAGAAATGCTGCCAATGAAGGAGATCCACGCAGCTGATCGATGAGGAAAAATAAAAGGCTTCAGCTTATATGGTTTTACTAAGGATGCTGTGTTGATGTTTTTCTGTGGTTTGTTGTTTTTTTAGGAGATTAGAGGCAGTTTATTTAAAATTATTATAATAATTTAAATCCACATAAAAAAAAGAGTTCCTATTTCTCATTTACAGAAAAAAAAACTTTTTTCCTCAGAGCTGTAGTGATCTGCAGCGCTCTGAAAGGCAGAGAATAGGTGTGGCGCTGACATGGCTTGCTGTTGCTGTTTGGGGAACCGATTCAAGCAATTAATTTAGGTGTTTTGCTGCTGGCAAGCTCTGAAAACTCAGGGATAATCACCAGATGTTACTTTCTATTTGTTTTTCTTCATTTGGGTAATTATTGATTCTAATATCTTCATACTACTGTTTAAAACTTTTATCTCGTGTCGTTACTGTCATGGTCTGCATCTGCGTCTTCCTGTCATGGTCTGCGTCTTCCTGTCATGGTCTGCATCTGCGTCTTCCTGTCATGGTCTGCATCTTCCTGTCATGGTCTGCATCTGCGTCTTCCTGTCATGGTCTGCGTCTGCATCTTCCTGTCATGGTCTGCGTCTGCGTCTTCCTGTCATGGTCTGCGTCTGGATCTTCCTGTCATGGTCTGCGTCTTCCTGTCATGGTCTGCGTCTGTGTCTTCCTGTCATGGGCTGCGTCTGGATCTTCCTGACATGGTCTGCATCTGCGTCTTCCTGTCATGGTCTGCGTCTGCGTCTTCCTGTCATTTTCTGCGTCTGCGTCTTCCTGTCATTTTCTGTGTCTGCGTCTTCCTGTCATGGTCTGCGTCTGCGTCTTCCTGTCATTTTCTGCGTCTGCGTCTTCCTGTCATGGTCTGCGTCTGGATCTTCCTGTCATGGTCTGCGTCTTCCTGTCATTTTCTGTGTCTGCGTCTTCCTGTCATGGTCTGCGTCTGCATCTTCCTGTCATGGTCTGCGTCTGCGTCTTCCTGTCATTTTCTGCGTCTGCATCTTCCTGTCATGGTCTGCATCTGCATCTTCCTGTCATGGTCTGCATCTTCCTTTCATGGTCTGCGTCTGCGTCTTCCTGTCATGGTCTGCGTCTGCGTCTTCCTGTCATGGTCTGCGTCTGCATCTTCCTGTCATGGTCTGCGTCTGCGTCTTCCTGTCATGGTCTGCGTCTGCGTCTTCCTGTCATGGTCTGCGTCTGCATCTTCCTGTCATGGTCTGCATCTTCCTGTCATGGTCTGCGTCTGCGTCTTCCTGTCATGGTCTGCATCTGCGTCTTCCTGTCATGGTCTGCATCTGCGTCTTCCTGTCATGGTCTGCATCTGCATCTACCTGTCATGGTCTGCATCTGCGTCTTCCTGTCATGGTCTGCGTCTACGTCTTCCTGTGATGGTCTGCATCTGCGTCTTCCTGTCATGGTCTGCGTCTACGTCTTCCTGTGATGGTCTCCATCTGCGTCTTCCTGTCATGGTCTGCGTCTTCCTGTCATGGTCTGCATCTTCCTGTCATGGTCTGCGTCTGCGTCTTCCTGTCATGGTCTGCGTCTTCCTGTCATGGTCTGCATCTTCCTGTCATGGTCTGCATCTGCGTCTTCCTGTCATGGTCTGCGTCTGCGTCTTCCTGTCATGGTCTGCATCTTCCTGTCATGGTCTGCATCTTCCTGTCATGGTCTGTGTCTTCCTGTCATGGTCTGCGTCTTCCTGTCATGGTCTGCATCTTCCTGTCATGGTCTGCATCTGCGTCTTCCTGTCATGGTCTGCGTCTGCGTCTTCCTGTCATGGTCTGCATCTGCGTCTTCTTGTCATGGTCTGCATCTGCGTCTTCCTGTCATGGTCTGCGTCTGCGTCTTCCTGTCATGGTCTGCGTCCTCCTGTCATGGTCTGCGTCTTCCTGTCATGGTCTGCGTCTTCCTGTCATGGTCTGCATCTGCGTCTTCCTGTCATGGTCTGCGTCTGCGTCTTCCTGTCATGGTCTGCGTCTTCCTGTCATGGTCTGCGTCTTCCTGTCATGGTCTGCATCTGCGTCTTCCTGTCATGGTCTGCATCTTCCTGTCATGGTCTGCATCTTCCTGTCATGGTCTGTGTCTTCCTGTCATGGTCTGCATCTTCCTGTCATGGTCTGCATCTGCGTCTTCCTGTCATGGTCTGCGTCTGCGTCTTCCTGTCATGGTCTGCATCTGCGTCTTCCTGTCATGGTCTGCATCTTCCTGTCATGGTCTGCATCTGCGTCTTCCTGTCATGGTCTGCGTCTGCGTCTTCCTGTCATGGTCTGCATCTGCGTCTTCTTGTCATGGTCTGCATCTGCGTCTTCCTGTCATGGTCTGCGTCTGCGTCTTCCTGTCATGGTCTGCGTCTTCCTGTCATGGTCTGCGTCTTCCTGTCATGGTCTGCATCTGCGTCTTCCTGTCATGGTCTGCATCTTCCTGTCATGGTCTGCATCTGCATCTTCCTGTCATGGTCTGCATCTGCGTCTTCCTGTCATGGTCTGCATCTGCGTCTTCCTGTCATGGTCTGCATCTTCCTGTCATGGTCTGCATCTTCCTGTCATGGTCTGCATCTGCGTCTTCCTGTCATGGTCTGCATCTGCGTCTTCCTGTCATGGTCTGCGTCTGCGTCTTCCTGTCATGGTCTGCATCTGCGTCTTCCTGTCATGGACTGCGTCTGCGTCTTCCTGTCATGGTCTGCATCTTCCTGTCATGGTCTGCATCTTCCTGTCATGGTCTGCGTCTTCCTGTCATGGTCTGCGTCTTCCTGTCATGGTCTGCATCTTCCTGTCATGGTCTGCATCTGCGTCTTCCTGTCATGGTCTGCGTCTGCATCTTCCTGTCATGGTCTGCATCTGCGTCTTCCTGTCATGGTCTGCGTCTGCGTCTTCCTGTCATGATCTGCATCTGTGTCTTCTTGTCATGGTCTGCATCTGCGTCGTCCTGTCATGGACTGCGTCTGCGTCTTCCTGTCATGGTCTGCATCTTCCTGTCCTGGTCTGCATCTTCCTGTCATGGTCTGCGTCTTCCTGTCATGGTCTGCGTCTTCCTGTCATGGTCTGCATCTGCATCTTCCTGTCATGGTCTGCATCTGCGTCTTCCTGTCATGGTCTGCGTCTGCGTCTTCTTGTCATGGTCTGCATCTGCGTCGTCCTGTCATGGTCTGCATCTGCGTCTTCCTGTCATGGTCTGCATCTGCGTCTTCTTGTCATGGTCTGCATCTGCGTCGTCCTGTCATGGTCTGCATCTGCATCTTCCTGTCATGGTCTGCGTCTGCGTCTTCTTGTCATGGTCTGCGTCTGCGTCTTCCTGTCATGGTCTGCGTCTGCATCTTCCTGTCATGGTCTGCATCTGCGTCTTCCTGTCATGGTCTGCGTCTGCGTCTTCCTGTCATGGTCTGCGTCTGCATCTTCCTGTCATGGTCTGCGTCTGCGTCTTCCTGTCATGGTCTGCATCTTCCTGTCATGGTCTGCATCTTCCTGTCGTGGTCTGCATCTGCGTCTTCCTGTCATGGTCTGCGTCTTCCTGTCATGGTCTGCATCTTCCTGTCATGGTCTGCGTCTGCATCTTCCTGTCATGGTCTGCATCTGCGTCTTCCTGTCATGGTCTGCATCTGCGTCTTCCTGTTATGGTCTGCGTCTTCCTGTCATGGTCTGCATCTTCCTGTCATGGTCTGCGTCTTCCTGTCATGGTCTGCGTCTTCCTGTCATGGTCTGCATCTTCCTGTCATGGTCTGCATCTGCATCTTCCTGTCATGGTCTGCATCTGCATCTTCCTGTCATGGTCTGCGTCTGCGTCTTCCTGTCATGGTCTGCATCTGCGTCTTCCTGTCATGGTCTGCATCTTCCTGTCATGGTCTGCGTCTTCCTGTCATGGTCTGCATCTTCCTGTCATGGTCTGCGTCTGCATCTTCCTGTCATGGTCTGCATCTGCGTCTTCCTGTCATGGTCTGCGTCTGCATCTTCCTGTCATGGTCTGCATCTGCGTCTTCCTGTCATGGTGTGCGTCTGCGTCTTCCTGTCATGGTCTGCATCTTCCTGTCATGGTCTGCGTCTTCCTGTCATGGTCTGCGTCTTCCTGTCATGGTCTGCGTCTGCATCTTCCTGTCATGGTCTGCATCTGCGTCTTCCTGTCATGGTCTGCGTCTGCATCTTCCTGTCATGGTCTGCATCTGCGTCTTCCTGTCATGGTGTGCACCTGCATCTTCCTGTCATGGTCTGCATCTGCGTCTTCCTGTCATGGTCTGCGTCTGCGTCTTCTTGTCATGGTCTGCGTCTGCGTCTTCCTGTCATGGTCTGCGTCTGCATCTTCCTGTCATGGTCTGCGTCTGCGTCTTCCTGTCATGGTCTGCGTCTGCGTCTTCCTGTCATGGTCTGCGTCTGCATCTTCCTGTCATGGTCTGTGTCTGTGTCTTCCTGTCATGGTCTGCATCTGAGTCTTCCTGTCATGGTCTGCATCTGCGTCTTCCTGTCATGGTCTGCGTCTGCATCTTCCTGTCATGGTCTGCATCTTCCTGTCATGGTCTGCGTCTGCGTCTTCCTGTAATGGTCTGCATCTTCCTGTCATGGTCTGCGTCTGCATCTTCCTGTCATGGTCTGCATCTGCGTCTTCCTGTCATGGTCTGCGTCTTCCTGTCATGGTCTGCGTCTGCATCTTCCTGTCATGGTCTGCGTCTGCGTCTTCCTGTCATGGTCTGCGTCTGCGTCTTCCTGTCATGGTCTGCATCTGCGTCTTCCTGTCATGGTCTGCGTCTGCGTCTTCCTGTCATGGTCTGCATCTGCGTCTTCCTGTCATGGTCTGCATCTTCCTGTCATGGTCTGCGTCTTCCTGTCATGGTCTGCATCTTCCTGTCATGGTCTGCATCTGCGTCTTCCTGTCATGGTCTGCGTCTGCATCTTCCTGTCATGGTCTGCGTCTGCGTCTTCCTGTCATGGTCTGCATCTGCGTCTTCCTGTCATGGTCTGCGTCTGCGTCTTCCTGTCATGGTCTGCATCTGCGTCTTCCTGTCATGGTCTGCGTCTGCGTCTTCCTGTCATGGTCTGCATCTTCCTGTCATGGTCTGCGCCTTCCTGTCATGGTCTGCATCTTCCTGTCATGGTCTGCATCTGCGTCTTCCTGTCATGGTCTGCGTCTGCATCTTCCTGTCATGGTCTGCGTCTGCGTCTTCCTGTCATGGTCTGCGTCTGCGTCTTCCTGTCATGGTCTGCATCTGCGTCTTCCTGTCATGGTCTGCGTCTGCGTCTTCCTGTCATGGTCTGCATCTGCGTCTTCCTGTCATGGTCTGCGTCTTCCTGTCATGGTCTGCGTCTTCCTGTCATGGTCTGCATCTTCCTGTCATGGTCTGCATCTGCGTCTTCCTGTCATGGTCTGCGTCTGCATCTTCCTGTCATGGTCTGCATCTGCGTCTTCCTGTCATGGTCTGCGTCTGCATCTTCCTGTCAAGGTCTGCGTCTTCCTGTCATGGTCTGCATCTTCCTGTCTTGGTCTGCGTCTGCGTCTTCCTGTAATGGTCTGCGTCTTCCTGTCGTGGTCTGCGTCTGCATCTTCCTGTCATGGTCTGCATCTGCGTCTTCCTGTAATGGTCTGCGTCTTCCTGTCATGGTCTGCGTCTGCATCTTCCTGTCATGGTCTGCGTCTGCGTCTTCCTGTCATGGTCTGCATCTTCCTGTCATGGTCTGCATCTGCGTCTTCCTGTCATGGTCTGCATCTGCGTCTTCCTGTCATGGTCTGTATCTGCGTCTTCCTGTCATGGTCTGCGTCTTCCTGTCATGGTCTGCGTCTGCGTCTTCCTGTCATGGTTTGCGTCTGCGTCTTCCTTCATATGTCTTCTGATGTTTCTCCATCCCTCTCTAGATTCCCTTTTGTGTCTCTTAGCGCCCCCATGTGTCCTTTGTCTGCGTCTCAGTTATGTGTCTTATGTTGTAGCCCTTTAATATCATTCCTCCCAGGTCCTGCCTGTGTCATTCATTGATCTTCAGCCTCTTTGTCCCCAGCTCGTTGTGTGTATCATTCCCCTGCTCAGTGTGTGTGTGTGTGTGTGTGTGTGTGTGTGTGTGTGTGTGTGTGTGTGTGTGTGTGTGTGTGTGTGTGTGTGTGTGTGTGTGTGTGTGTGTGTGTGTGTGTGTGTGAGTCCTTCCCTCAAGCCCTCACTCCACACACCTGCTTCCTGTTTCCTTAATTGTTCTCCCTGTGTATTTAAGCCCTGTCTTGTCTCTGTTTGGTGTCGGTCCATTGTTTGTAATTCTGTCATGTCTTCTCATGCCTCTCGTTTTTGGATCCAGTCTTCTTGTGCCTCTCGTGTTTTTGGATCTCCAGATCGTTATCTGGATTGTTGGACTTTGGCTCCCAGCCCTTTTGGATTTACTTTTGTTTTTTGGTCATCCTAAAATAAAAGGATTTTTTATTTATTCAACTTATGCCTCGTGTCATCCTGGGTTACTGCATTTTGGGTCCCACCAACCTCGTATCGTGACAGTTACCTCACCGTTAAATCCTACGTTTGGCCACAAACGGTATGTGTTTTAAAATGAAAACGAGCAAAAAAAAAAGTGGTTTTTGTTAAAAAAATGCAACATTCTTGTTTGTTGTATTCTGTTTATTTTGATGTTTAAGTAAAGAAAAACATGATTATGGAGGATAAGAATATATCTGAGGGACCCTAACCCATCCACAGCAAAATGCCTATATGGGACAACGGGCTGAGCTATAACATTGTGTTAATGGGACATTCATGCAAAACTCACCCTGATGGCTAAACTTTAGAGGCAAACTCAATTAAAAAAAGAAAAATATAATTGATGATTATAGAGATTTTAATATTAATTGGATGTATTTTTTAATTAAGATCATTTAATTTCCTTAACCATTCTATCTGTCTTGCCAATTTGTTGCTAGTAAGAAGTCCTTTTTTCATCTTTGATCTGAAGCACAACGTGTGAACTTCCAGAACAAAAGGGTCTAGAATACTGATTTATCTGACCATAACACACCTTTCTGCGGTGTGATGATCCATCCCAGATGCACCAGAGCTTTACGAAGTTTCTCTGTGCAAGGCTCTATTTTTCCTTTTTCTTTTTTGCACTTTAAAGTTTTAGCTGCTGTTTGTAAATGTAATTTGTAGCACTTCACAAAGGGTTTCCAAAAGTAATTCTGTCAGCTGTTGATGAGTAATAGTTCATGCTGCAGTGCCATTTGACGGATCAGAAATCACAGGTTTCCAGCTTAGACCTGCACTTTTCCTTATGGTGCAGCAAACTTCTCACCGAATCTTTGAAATTTTCTTTTATTTTAAGCTTTAGAAGTAGATACAGATCAAAAAACTAGATTTTTTACCACTTTGTTGACAAAAATGGATATCCTAGGCAGGATTTTACTTCTAAAAGTTTTGTGTAAGAAAACGCAAACAAAGTAGAATGTGATTTTTAGGCTTTAACTGTTTGCATTCACATGAAAGTCAAAGAAAAAAAAATCTTGGCAATTTTTCCAATATGTTCAAACGTTTTTCTTATTGGTTTTTGCACTTGGAGCAGTAATTATTATTCTGGTTGATAATCCATAATATGCTAAATTAAGACTCACATACTGTTGGGGACTGCAAACTTAAGCTAGAAAACAAACTAATGGCAGCTGCTCACACAGTAGGCGTGTCTATTTATTTGAGTATTATTATGGTCTAACTTATTCGTTAATTTGATACTTGACTTTATCTGTAAAACTTCTTATTTGCAGAGGGGAAATAATTCTTTCTTTTGCAATTGCAGATATATATAATCACCTAAAGGCCCTTTGTCACCGGTTCTGTTCATCACTTTTATGGACAGAATTTCTAGACGCAGCCGTGGTGTGGAGTGTGTCGAGTTTGGTGGCAGGAGAATCTCGTCTCTGCTTTTTGCGGATGATGTGGTCCTCCTAGCTTCATCCAGCTCTGACCTTCAGCTCTTGCTGGGTAGGTTCGCGGCCGAATGTGAAGCGGCTGGGATGAGGATCAGCACCTCCAAATCTGAGACCATGGTTCTCGACCGGAAAAGGGTGGCTTGCCACCTCCGGGTCGGGGGAGAGGTCCTACCTCAAGTGGAGGAGTTTAAGTATCTCGGGGTCTTGTTCACGAGTGAGGGTAGGAGGGATCGGGAGATCGACAGGCGGATTGGTTCGGCGTCTGCAGTGATGCGGACGCTGAGCCGATCTGTCGTGGGGAAGAGGGAGCTGAGCCAGAAAGCCAGGCTCTCGATTTACCGGTCGATCTACGTCCCAATCCTCACCTATGGTCATGAGCTTTGGGTAATGACCGAAAGAACGAGATCGCGGATACAAGCGGCCGAAATGAGTTTCCTCCGTAGGGTGGCCGGGCTCAGCCTTAGAGATAGGGTGAGGAGCTCGGACATTCGGGAGGGACTCGGAGTAGAACCGCTGCTCCTCCGGATCGAAAGGAGCCAGTTGAGGTGGTTTGGGCATCTGGTCAGGATGCCTCCTGGACGCCTCCCCGGGGAGGTGTTTCGGGCATGTCCTGCCGGCAGAAGGCCCCCGGGTCGACCCAGGACACGTTGGAGAGGTTACATCTCCAATCTGGTCCGGGAACGCCTTGGGGTCCTGCCGGAGGAGCTGGTGGAGAAGGCCGGGGAGAGGACGGCCTGGAGCTCCCTAGTTGGGATGCTGCCCCCGCGACCCGGACCCGGATAAGCGGAGGAAGACGAGACGAGACCTAAAGGATTATTAGGAACACCTGTTCAATTTCTCCTTAATGCAATTATCTAATCAACCAATCACATGTCAGTTGCTTCAATGCATTTAGGGGTGTGGTCCTGGTCAAGACAATCTCCAGAGCTCCAAACTGAACGTCAGAATGGGAAAGAAAGGTGATTTAAGCAGTTTTGAGCGTGGCATGGTTGTTGGTGCCAGACGGGCTAGTCTGAGTATTTCACAATCTGCTCAGTTACTGGGATTTTCACACACAACCATTTCTAGGGTTTACAAAGAATGGTGTGAAAAGGGAAAAACATCCAGTATGCGGCAGTCCTGTGGGCGAAAACACCTTGTTGATGCTAGCGGTCAGAGGAGAATGGGCCGACTGATTCAAGCTGATAGAAGAGCAACTTTGACTGAAATAACAACTCGTTACATCCGAGGAATGCAGCAAAGCATTTGTGAAGCCACGACACGCATAAACTTGAGGCGGATGAGCTACAACAGCAGAAGACCCCACCGGGTACCACTCATCTACACTACAAATAGGAAAAAGAGGCTACAATTTGCACCAGCTCACCGAAATTGGACAGTTAAAGACTGGAAAAATGTTGCCTGGTCTGATAAGTCTCGATTTCTTTTGAGACATTCAAATGGTAGAGTCAGAATTTGGCGTAAACAGAATGAGAACATGGATCCATCATGCCTTGTTACCACTGTGCAGGCTGCTGCTGCTGGTGGTGGTGTAATGGTGTGGGGGATGTTTTCTTGGCACACTTTAGGCCCCTTAGTGCCAATTGGGCATGGTTTAAATGCCACAGGCTACCTGAGCATTGTTTCTGACCATGTCCATCCCTTCTTGACTACCATGTACCCATCTTCAGATGGCAACGTCCAGCAGGATAACGCACCATGTCATAAAGCTCCAATAATTTCAAAATGCTTTCTTGAACATGACAATGAGTTCACTGTACTACAATGGCCCCCACAGTCAAACCGATAGAGTATCTTTGGGATGTGGTGGAACGGGAGCTTCGTGCATCCCACAAATCTCCATCAACTGCAAGATGCCATCCTATCAATATCAATATATTTCTGAAGAATGCTTTCAGCGTCTTGTTGAATCAATGCCACGTAGAATTAAGGCAGTTCTGAAGGTGAAAGAGGGTCAAGCACCGTATTAGTATGGTGTTCCTAATAATCCTTTAGGTGTGTGTGTGTGTGTGTGTGTGTGTATATATATATATATATATATATACATACATACATTTCTCTACTAATCATATTGTTGAAGACTGTATTTCTGTAGGGTTTTATCAGTTTGTCTGTGACTCTCCTATCACAGACTGACAAATTATGTTTGTCTTAAAGGATAATCAGCATAATATAGAATAAAGAAAATGAAACAGAATATTAAGTCCCTCTCAAATGGAGAAAAGCAAGTCTAATAGCAACAAGAGCCACAGCTGCAGTCATCATGCAGACAGCTGTCATTAAATAGGAGTTTGTGAAATTGTCTTAAAGAAGTGAACACAAAAGAGATTTTTTTCTTCACTCAGCTCATCAGTTATACAGATTTGTAGATCGACAAGCGAGCTGCAGATGAGACTTCATCTTCTTGTTTCTGCAGATTTTCTTTTATGATAGAAATTTCTACTTTGATCAGTACCACCACTCTCCGCCTCTCTGTACCCATTGGAGGTCTACTTCATCACCAGAGGAAAACAATTTTCATCCACTGGCTCCGCCTCATTCTGCATTCGACTGAGAAGAGTGTGGGGGGTGGGTGGGGGGCAACAAGCTTTATTTTTTTCTTTCTGCAAGCTTCAAGTCAACGTGCTAAAAGAAGCTTTTTCAATCTGTGGAAAAGCGAGGAGTAACATTCTGGACAGCTGCTGCAATAAGAAGCCTAAACCAGTAAGTATTGTCTGGCTCTGGGGAGGGAGATGGAGGAGTGAAAGATCTGAGCAACAGAGGTAAGTCTCTCCGGATTGTCAGAGTGATTACCTCTGGGAGTGAAGCCGTCGCTCACATCGGCAACAATCACGCCCGTGTACCTCTTGATGAAGGACCGGTGATAATTGCGGTGGATATTATTGTCACTGGAACGATTCAGCCTACTTTATGATAAAGGAATCATCCTGGAAATCAAATTGACTTGCCCAGAAAAAGAACTGTTTCTTTTGTTAGTTTTTTTTTTAATTTTTTAAGGCTGTACACCTGGATCTCAGTCTCTCCTATGTAACATTTCTGACTCATAAACTAAGTGATGCATGTGAAAGCCCCTGAAAAAGAATTGTGGTCTGCTGAAGGCTACTGAGAAACTGCGCTTGATCACGAAGCACTTGCAATTATGGTTCAGGCGTCCACATCTGAATCAATCGTCCTGGGGCCACACAAACCAAATGAAGCCCAAGAGACTGATCTCCATCGCTCAGAGCTTAGATCTCCTGAATCAAAGCTGAAGGAGATAACAGTGAGCTTTGTAAGGAGGACCAAAATCCACGGTTTGAAGTTTATCTTCTGTCCGACCAAGTCTAGACCGCAACAGATCATCTGGAGCCTGGCTTTTTGCCTTTGCATCAGTCTGCTCTGCACCTGGTCATGGAATCGAATCCTCTATCTGTCGTCCTACCCCGCCATCACAAAGATCTACATGGTTTGGGCTCACAACATGTCCTTCCCAGCGGTTACATTTTGCAACAAGAATGTGTTTCGCGTTTCCACTCTGACCAAGGAGGATCTCTATCACAGTGGCTACTGGATGGATCTCTTGTACTCAAATCACACGGTGATAAAGAGGAGCATGTCAATTCTCAAAGACAGCCACAAACCAGCTCTCCTGAGCCTGCTGGACTTTCAGAACTACACCCCGCCTTCAGATTACCGCGTGAACACCACAGAGATGATGGGGCGCCTTGGACACCAGCTGGAGGACATGCTGCTGGAGTGCCGGTTTCGTGGAGATGGCTGCACCCACAAAAACTTCAGCACTGTATGTAAAGAGAAAAATCTGGTGTTTTTCAGGTGTGGGGATGAGTGTTGTTCACAAGATACATTAATAATTCATCTGACAAAGCTGTTCTACAGCAGGATTTTTCTCAGGGTGTTGCAAGATGTTGATGTTCAGCAGCTGCAAAGATGCCTGTCCTGTTTCTAGTTCTCAAACATGACAGCCTCCTCTCCTTTAAACCAACATCCTCAAAGATCTAAAATAAAACAAACCCAAAGCTGTCTTTATGTTTACTGTGTGACATCAGTGACAGCATTTTCCAAATGTCTTTTTTAATCTAGATGTGTTCACTGACGAGTTCCTGCAGCACAATAAAACATTAGTGATGAAAATAGAGAAGAAAAATCAGAGCATTAATAATTCAGCCATTGTAGATGAGTCCAAATTAAAATTTTTAGCTTTTCTAATTGAACATCTGCTGGGCACAGGGAATCCAGGCTATGCTCAAAGTTAAAAAAGGGCATGTTGAGCAGCATATCCAACTAAATAAAGGTAAACGCAATTCAGCAACGTATTCGTCATATTTATAAAATATGTATTTAAAATGACATAAATATAAATTATTTTATTAAATTACTTAATTTATTTTTGTAGCTGTGAATACTTGTTTGTTATTATTATTTTTTGTAATTCTGACACGGTCTTGAAATCAAGATGCAAGGTTGAAAATGGAACACGAACACCAAAGCGACATCGAGTATGTGGAGGTTGTAGTTGCAACAATAGCAAGGGCGTCAGTTTGTTTTCAGAATTGCTGGGGACAATAACCATACACTTGAGTGGGGTTTAAAAATTGCTGGGGACAATAAAGTAGGCTAGCACAGGGGTCGGCAAACCGCGGCTCTGGAGCCGCATGCGGCTCTTCCATCCATCTGATGCGGCTCTCTGTGCTTATAAAATAATGAATGGATATTTAAATAAAATGCTTTATATTTTACTGCATTAATTTTACACCTGTATGCCAATTCTAAATGTAAAGATTATCTGCGTAAACCTGAACAGGTCCAACCCGGTCTGCGGTGGTTGACCGGTCACGCTTGTGCGTAATCATATCGGCACTTTATGAGCTGAAGAGGATGTGAGATTCTGGGATTCTCCTCAGACGGCTCCTGGATGTGTCGCCACATTGGAGACAGGAACAAGCACTATTCAGCCAAAGTTTCATAATCAGGGAACATTTTCTAAGTGACAAGTCTCTCTGAGAGACAGGGTTTGGAAAACACTCGCTTCAGTGGGAGGAATCTTCCCGCATGCGCTCTGGTTCTCTGGGTGGCTCTGGGGTTAATCAAGTTTAATTGTTTCTCTTTGCAACAATCTTCACAGGAAGGCAAAACAGTTAAACGGCAGGTTACATATATTTCCATTTGACTGTTTATTTTGACAGATGAACTCAAGGATGTTGCTTGGTTTGAAAGAATTACCCAGACGCACACGGATGCGCATGGATGAGCTGACATTTTAATTGTTAACGCACATCGCGGAGGTAAAATATTCCCATCAGAACATCAGAGCTTTAAACTGGACACTGTGTTCAGCGCGGCTCGGAGCGCCCACGGTGGACAGTGAGCTGAAGATCTGGGGTTCCAGCGCAGTGCAGAACCACGCGCATGCGATGATTTCCTCCCACTGAAACAGTCTGGAAACCCGGTCTCTCTGAGGGATGTGCCACTTGGAAAAATGTTCTTTTTATGAAATTATGAAACTTTGGCTGAACAGTGCTTGTTCCCATCTCTAATATGGAGACGCATGACGCGTAGAGACATTTGATCACGCACAAAGTTTATGTGGAGCAGAAGCGGTCGGGCCACGGCAGGTGAAATGTTCCTAGCCTACATGAAGTGAAACTGTTTAATTGTAACATTAATGTGTTACTGGACACGCTGGTCTGGTTGGTTAGACCAGTGTTTGAAGTGGAAAACACACACACACACACACACACACCAATTAAAATAATGCTGATAGCATGGACTAGAAGACAGGTGATGGTTTACGTATTTAAATGATGATCAGGCTGCTGTAAAATGTAATCTCCATCCACATCCAGACAGAATTATCCTCTATTCTGTCTCTATTTGCTCTGCTCTTGTCTGGGCTGACGTAGCTGACGCTGCGCGCCTAACTAGCGGCTGATGCACATTTTACGCATTTGGAGAGGTGGACTGGATGCTTTGCGTTTACTGGAAGATGGTCCACTTAACGCACGGGTGTAGACTAAATATTAATGACAAATGAATGAAAATTAAATTGTGAGTTTTTACTTCATATTTTATAAATAAAAAGGACGGGGGAACACATTTATGACGTCTTTTTAAACGAAATTTTCTAGCGCGACCTGCCTGCTTCACTTAAGTCACTGCTTATTAAGGTCCGTCCAAAATTACCGTGGGAAACGGGTAATAATGGCTCTTTGATGGGAATAGGTTGCCGACCCCTGGTGTAAGATCTGAGCTGGTAAAACAAAAATCCTCATCAGCAGGCGTTTTTGAAAGTGGGGGGGACACAGCTGCCAATCACAAATTTTGCCGGGGACATGTCCCCGGTGTCCCTGGTTAAAATGACGCCTATGAACAATAGCACAAGGTTTCCAGCCTTCGAGATGCCAGGTTCACTGCAGATATGTGAAAGGTTTTATTTAGGCTTCACCTAAACTGACTCTGATTACAGATCTTTTATGGTTGCTTCTCTTCTTAGAAGGATAACGACATCTTCTGGGCTCAGAAGCAGCTGCTTGACTAGCCGAGTCCACCATTTCCACAGCGCCAGCCTCGCTGCACCGAGCCGACTGTTCTGCAACCTGCAGTGGTGCCCTCTATTGGCTGGAAGATGTAAACATAAACCCTGTGTCGTGCCCGTTAAAAGAAATATATGATTATTTTTTTAATTAGAATTAAGCTTTTAAATAAAATGCAGTAAATTCTGCACACCTCTAAATGCCTCGTGGTGGTATCATGTTTTAAAAAAATATAGCCTTTTATTAAATTGTTCTAAATTCAACCTTCAAAGAACAAGTAACACCTAAATTAATTTATTTCTTGCTGATAACCTGTATTGATGAGTGTCTAATAGTGCTGTAGACGTGCAATCATTCGCTCTCTCGGACCGCCAGGCGACGCCTCTTTTAGAAGAGTTTTCCTAACAGGAAGTATGGATGAAATAAGTCTCCACCCATGCCTTGACTCCCACTTTAAGACAGCTACGTTTAGTTTGGGGTGAATAGCTCAAGCAGCAAGGGAAATGTTTGAATGTGTGTTGGTTCAAATCCATCCATCCGTCCGTCCATCCATCCATCCAGAAGAAAATCAAAGGTGTAAATTAGTTAAGAATGTTCTTTTTACATCACATCCTATATAGCCCATGGATTTACTAACGTTTCTCATCAAACCACCAATGAAATACTGTTAGAGGAGAAGTTCAGACATATACTTTTAGTTCAGAATCTTCTAATTTTGGGAAACACTGGAAAGCTGGTTGGTCATTAGGTCATTGGTTTGGTGTGCAGGAGGTCCAGAGTTCAAAGATGATGCAGTACATTTTAGACATTATGTGTGACAACATAAAATATAAAAAAAGTTTTCTTGTGTACCTCATTCTGTAGAGCTTTGGGTTGGTGTGTGAATGATTTCAATGAGAAGCACTTGTTGTGTGGGAATTGAGTTCAAAGCTCATGACCGTTAACCTTTTAAATACAAAAGCTGAAAACGACTCAGCGACTAGTTTGAATCCTGCAGGAGAACGGACCTGGATCAGTGTGTCTACTCTGAAAGAGGTTGAGGAAGGGGCTTGATTCCCTCTCTGAGTTACTGAGAGGAAAATGTGGGGGTTATGTTGATTGGAATGGTGTCATTTGGAAATTTAGCAGAATTGGCAACATTACCATCAGCGTGTGAATGGCTGAATAATACACTGTAAAGTGCTTTGGAGTCCTCTGACTGAAAGTGCTATACAAGTGCAGGTGTGTAAAGTATTGCAAGAGTCAAATGCTCCTTGTGACTTCAGTTTTTCTGCTTTAATAATAGTTTAAAACCTTTTCACTAATAAAACGTCATCGTTGAGACCAGGAAGTCAGTCACACATGGTGATATGTGGATTTAAGCTGCATCTGAATCATGTCATGCAGCTTTGCTGAAGTGCTGAACTGCTGGCTTTTCTTCTTTTATTCAATGTTCCGTCTAAATTTTTTACAACAGTCACCAGTTCGATAGTTTGGAGACCTCATTATAAAGCCAGCAGGGAGAAAAGCCGTTGCTGTGTCTGTCTGAGTCTGGACGTGAAACACTGGCTCGGATCTCTGGAGATGAGCTCCGCCCCCACTGCTTAAGTTTTTACCAGCTGGCTCTTTCAACACACTGGATAATGCTGAAAATGTCCCATGAAAATGCATTTATGCCTTTCATGTAAGATGTGAAAACACATATAGTTTCAGTCTGAATTTGGTTTTTTACATTGCTGCATAGGAAATTAACCCTTTGATGCATGAATTATGAAATCTTCAACCATGATTTTTTTAAACAATTTTTTCATTCATTTTTAGGTGCGAATGAAACAAATTTCAACAAATATCTTTTGTAATGTTTTGTTAATTTACAATTAATTTATTACATGTCAACCTCAGTGGACAGCCTGCATTCTGAACATGAAATATGTTGGCTTGACTTACTGAAGTCCAAATGGAGGGGCTCACGTGCAATAAATTCTTCAACAGCTGTGCTTAATAACAAAAATAAATAAATAACAATTTTGAATACCTGTCCACTGTAGTGACCATTATGCATCAAAGGGTTAAAATATTTGGACATATCTGACCATTAATTGGAAATTATGACTACGTTTGGCTAACTATGCTTTATATTTTACAAGCTCTTTTTTTCTACCTAACTCCATGCATCCAATAGAGAATCCTTTAGACTTTTATGCACAGTAAAGTAATTTTGCAAACTACAACGCCACTTCCAAAGTTACTTAAATCTTCTTTCTGATGTCTGAACTTCAGAAACTCATCTTCACCACATCTTGATGGTTAAAGTAACTGAGTCGATGCTATGCTATTGGCTGTTTAGATAGTTATGTTAAAATTTGTTTTCCTGAAAAGTTACTGGTGGGTGTCTAAAATCATCTGGCATCAACAAGAACATCCCAGTTTTTAGATTAAGTTGGCTTTAGCAATTACTTTTCAGGTAAAAAATAGTGATAAAAGTAAATAATTAAATTTATTATTGTTTAAGTTAATTTCATGTTCTCGTTATTTTTTTATTTTACAGGCTTCCATTTACTTTAGAGATTCACATTGTTTTTGTCTAAACTACATCAGCTATTGTCCATATTTAATAATTGTTTCTGATTATATTTAGTCACTGAGTTTTTCATGCTGGCTGAACATGAAAATAATTTTCTACACCTATCTCCTGTGTTAGCTTCCAATAGAAAATAGATGGTGAAATGCTAGGATTTGAAAATTCTCACATATCTTTGTCACACTGCGAATGAGCATTCAAAGCATCGCCCATCTTGGCTCACGCCCGCCCACAGGAAGGCTTTTTGGGTTTCTTCTGCAGTGAGGCGAGAGAGAGGAGAGTGTCTTGGTGATAGTGACTTTGCAACATGGCTGAACGCGTTCTGTGAGCCAATCAAAAGCGAGGTGTGTGCATATCATTAATAATAATGAGTAATCCTGCTGTTTTCAGCCCACGTCTGCACAAACAAACATCTACATCTCAGAACAGGAGCATCATAGCTTTTATTTTTAAATGACTAATATGGCATTGATTTACACTAGAGAACACTTCAAATGTGTTGAGTAAATGAGTAAACCACACCTTTAATTTCATTTCAATAAGCCTGTTTATTGAGAACAAAAACCTGAAAATAGTTTTTATGAAATTTATGGTTTAAAAAACTATTTCTGTAGAATTTTCATAGTAAATTGTATATTTGATGTGATTTCAAACTGCTAACTTTGCACTGCACTGCTCAAATGGTTTAAAATGTTAGGATTTATTTATTTAAACCCAACATGGTTTCAATTCTTTTGTGTGGGAATATGAAATAAACAGAAAATGAAAAATGTGCTCTCTTTAAACATTAAAGCAAATAATTGTGTAAATTAGAATAATTACATCAATTCAGAATATTTTATGTTTGTTTATCTTTATGTGAGGCAGCCTGCAGTGAACTGTTGAGCTTTATTGGAGTTGGTTAAATCCCATTTAAGAGTTTTTGATGTGATCAGAGATTTTATTACTTTTGGATATTTCATATTAAATGGTGGCAAAATAGTATTTTCACTCTAAGTCACTTGGGGGACATTTGAAGAGAAATTGGATAAAGATTGATAGCTGGTGCTGCTGCCGCTGCTCATTCCTGAAATCTGAGCCAGGTGCTTGTTTACTGCCAGTGCAGGTTTCTCTGATAACCAAAAATCCTCTGCAGGGTTATCCTGTTCTCCACGGTCTCATGCTGATGTGTAAAAAATCTGCACACAGCTGGCTATTCCTTTGAGGGTTTATATATTTACACCCTTTACCTGTTTTGTTGTTGTTTATTTGCAGATTTACACGCGTTACGGGAAATGCTACACCTTCAACTCAGGGCTGGACGGCAACCCGTTGCTGACTACGTTAAAAGGCGGCACAGGGAACGGCTTGGAGATCATGTTGGACATCCAGCAGGACGAATATCTGCCAGTTTGGGGGGAAACAGGTCAGTGACGCCTTCAACACAACCTTTTTAGTAAGAAGTTATAATATTTTATGGGAATCTCTCCATCTTGTAGAAATCCCAACAAAATTTTATCCTTTATGTAAAGGCCAATTTTACTGAGAAACTGTTTTTTACTTGTTCTTTTTGAAATGTGATCGTCACTGAGTTTAACATGCAGGCTATATGTGAAAATAGTCTTCCACCGCTATTTCCTGCATTAGAAGCAGACAGAAAACAGATTGGGAAATGCTCAGATTAGAAAAGCCAGGGACACTAGCACATCACGCTGTAAATTTTGTCTTTTATGGACTTGCCCACCTCGCCTCACTACGGGGATGGCTGTTGTAGATTTAGCTTCCAGGAGAGAGCTTTAATCAGTTGCCAAAAGTGAAGCCAACACAGAAGTGACAATAGTTGCAGCTCTTCCCAAATCCACTAGGGGCTAGCTCCAGAAAGGAGCAAGTTCCCATTGACTCCCATGTTAAAAATATCAGCTTCACAGCAGAAATAAACATGCTAACAGCCTGGTACAAAAACACTTTAGGTTTACTAAGTCACGTTTACAGTCATGACAACTCTAAGGAGATTTATTTGTAATTCATCCATTTTGATGTAATTTAAGATAGAAATTGTGAATACTTAGGTGTGGTCGATGAGCCGTCTGTGCTAGCACTAGCGACTTCCTTCCTGCTTGCTCCAGGGAAGGAATCAGCCTCGGCCTCATGTTAAGTGTTACAACCTAGAAGCCAGAGGGTAGCATAGTCACTCAGCTGCGGTTTTCTTGCTAAAAGCGCCCGCCAACCTCTGTTAGCTTTGGTTAGCTCAGTTAGCTCGTATCAGCGCAGAGTTTGTTGGTTGTCAATCAGCTGCCCCCAATTGTAAATGTATGTATTTTTCGGGAGTGATGACACAGCCAAGAGGACGGTGCTATTGGGCTTCAGTTCATTTTTCTAGAAACCTATAGGTAACGATGCAGAGGGTGTGTTCATCTTATTTACTGCAATGCCCTTCTAACTGATCTTCCTGGCTGTACTGTGAGACCTCTTCAAATGGTCCAGAACGCAGCGGCGCGTCTGGTCTTCAATCAGCCAAAGAGAGCACACGTCACCCCTCTGTTCACTGAGCTCCACTGGCTACCGCTAGCTGCACGCATCAAATTCAAATTGCTAACACTAGCATACAAAGTCTGAGATGGTACGGCTCCCATCTACCTGAATCTTCTTGCAAAGGCTTACGTCTCGGCTTGGCCGCTCTGGTCATCACAGGGTCGACGGCTAGCAGTGCCTACACCACGCTCAGGACAATCCAGACTCTTCTCATGCATCGTTCCACAAATGTGGAATGACCTTCCAAGCACTACCAGAACTGGGGCTTCCTTTTCAATTTTCAAGAAACTCCTGAAGACCATGCTCTTCAGAGAGCATCTTCTTAACTAGCACCCTCCCTGCACCCGTCCCCCCTCTCTACTGTCCACCCCTTGTTCCCTCCTCTCCATGATTGATGTCAAGTTGTTGTTGTTATTGTTGTTGTTAGCCTCAAGGGCATCATGCCGATTATCACTTGTAAGTCGCTTTGGACAAAAGCGTCTGCAAAATACATAAACATAAACATATTAATGGTCCTTTGTCTCGAGTAACCGTTAGAGTTAGCAGCATGACATAACTTCTTCAGGCTTGTTATTTGTGGAGGTAAAAGCAAATGGAGTCAGTTGTAAAGTGGTGTTGCTGTTAGCCAATCAGAGGCAAGATGCCCAAACATCAGGAAGTAAGACACCAAATCCTGCTGTTTTCTGCTTACCTCTCATCTGGCTCACTTCTAGCTCTTGAAACAGGAGCACCAGAGCTTTTTTCCCCACAAGTCATTCATTTATACTGAAGACCGCTGCAAATGTGTTGGAAAAATTACTGAACTTGGTCTTTTAATCATGGGGATAAACTTTAAAGCAAAATAAAAAAAAATACTATCATGTTTAAGTAAATAATCATGATATGTGTCCCCGGGTGTTTTACTGACATCAGATATAAAACATTGCTCTCACTGACAAATTGTTTCCTGTTTACTCTGTACAACATCACCCTCGGTCAGTGCATTCATAAACTTAACATCATGTAATAACTCTAGTTGTAAATTTAAACATCTCTATTATACTTCCACCAATAGACATTTAACGTCCCAAAGACCAGCTTCATTCAGATGGCCGCACTTGTTGTCACATGTTCTTGGCGTGCTGTATCCACAGATGAGACATCCTACGAAGCAGGCATCAAGGTTCAGATCCACAGCCAGGACGAGCCGCCCTTCATTGACCAGCTGGGATTTGGTGTGGCTCCTGGTTTTCAAACTTTTGTGTCATGTCAGCAGCAACTGGTACAGAATGATCGGCCTTCGACATTGACCTCTTCCTGCTCTGCTTCATTCAGTGTTTGTTCCATAAAAGCCCTGCCTCAGCCAGCATCTATTATCTTTCTTTTTGTCACAGTGCGTGGAGCAAAATCAGATTTACTTTGTGTGGGAAGAGTGGAGTAAATATGGTGTCTGTTAAACGAAACTGAGGAATAAAAGCAGAAATGAGCCCAGAAATTATTCAGTGCAAGCGTGTTTTGCCTCTCAAAACCTGAAACACTCTAGACCTGACAGCCATAACACCTCAGTTTGAGTCCTGATATTACTGTGGTTAAAATTAGAATGCAGCTTTTTGACAACTCTGGAAATTGTCTCCAGTGGTGCATTCAGACTGAATTCACACAACGACATGATCATTCAGAGCATATTGATGGGTTAAAAATAAGCTTATCCAAACTGACCCACATCCAAAGCAGACTGTTGCTGCGTTATTTTGCATTCATGTGTTTAAGTACACATGTAAAGAAAATCCTGCAGGAATTGACCTGTGGATGCACTGGAAACGGAAATGCTACATTTTACTGCTGCTGGTGCAAAATCATGCAAATAACCAGATATTTTTAGTAAATTTGATTTATTTTCTGTGCAAAATTGACAGCAGTGCAAAAGTGCATAAGATATTTGCCAGTATTATAACTATTAAGGAATTATGAATGTTGCAGCCTTTTTCAGATCACAACACACTTTGATCTTAGCTGTTTGTTTCGTCAGTCCTGATAAATGTAAATGCTATTTCTCAGTAAAAAGGCAGTTCACAAAGCTATCTGCAGTTGGTAAAATGATAATTATTTATCACTTTTACTCAGAAACACACTTTGAAAAATCCTTTAAATTCTGAATAGTTCTTTAAAAATGTCTTAATTAGCATTTTTTTTAGAGCCATATCTGAATTCTGGGATTTCTGGAGGGAAAAACTGTGCATCTGCCATGGAGTATTTTTTTAACAAATTACTTTTATTCTAGCAGCTCTAAAAATAATTTTGAGCACATTTTCTGGTGAAAGCAAAAATCTACGGTATGATTTAACGGCACAAAATTATATGAAGGAAAAAGCCCGTGGCAGGTTTGTTGACTGCTGAGAATTTGCAGCACCAACGGTGACTCCACCGCCGTCACTGAAGGATGAAAAGTAATAGCAATAGTAAAACCTGAATTGATCGAAAAGACCTCATGGAAAGTCATAACAGCGAGCTTGCATGGATTTCCCATTTAGATCTAATGGAAGTGTGGAGCTTTCGCGTGGTGTTGCCAAAGAAATCACATTCAGATTTTTTATTAGGTTTTTCAAAGATTAGCCTACGAAACAAACAATTTTGTTTGAATTTTTAGACAAATCCAGGGACAGAAAAGAGAAATGTGAAAATATAAAAGGTAATAAGAGCTTTGCTGGCAGGATTTTAGGTTTTGAAAGGATTATAATGATTACAATCGAGTGTATTTCTGTATTGAGCTACGGGCTCATTAGGATTTCTAACACATAATCTGTTCTGGTGAAATAATGAATATGTGAGCTGCAAATCTAATTAATTTCTTAAGCAATTAATGGAGCTAGATTTGAATGATTTTGCTCTGAAAGGTAATCAACATGGTCGCTTCATCAGCATGATCTAAGTGATGAAAAAGCTTGGTTGCAGCAGAATAGCATGGGATGATTGAGACAGACACTGGGACACCACAAAAAGATGACAAATGAAATTTCTGGCTAAACGGATCTCGTTCTTGAGTTGTTGTTCTTTTCATGAAACTTCCAATTTTTCCATCATTCAGCCATCGTTAAACAAAAGAGTCGGATCTATTTATCACCATCATAAAGTTTCCTTCTGAAGATCACGATATAAGAACAGCTCGTACTGTCCTTGGAGCTCAGTGTAGTCACAGAATCAAATGCTTACACGTTTTATTCATGAGTTTCTTTTGTCAGTGATGTCTGATTTAAATTTATTTTTAGCAGCTAAATGGTAAAATGCAAATTCTGCTTATTTATCATGAGGCCACAGTTTAACTCTCCCAACAACGTGTTTGTTTGGCGGAGCGATGTTGGTTATCCTTTTTATTTTGATAATGATCAGGGCTGTGTCTCATCCCCCCCACCCCACCCCACCCCTTAGATGAGACGTCCTATGAGGCCGGCATAAAGGTGCAGCTTCATTCCCAGTCAGAGCCTCCCTTCCTCCATGAGCTGGGCTTTGGGGTCGCCCCCGGCTTCCAAACATTCGTTTCTACCCAAGAGCAGAGGGTAGCGTACAGTATGTGTGACTGGGCCTGCTGCATGCTACAAACACCTGTATTGTTACGATGCTACAGTCTTGCTGAGTTCCTCACATTTTATCCGCTGGTTTTACTCCACCCCCACCCCCCCACCCAAGGAATGGCTCTGCCCCCACCCCTCTTGTGTGTGGCTGCAGTGTGTTTTCCTTGTCGTCTTCATTGAGTTCATCAGTATTAGTAGTTATTTGTTTAAGCAGACTATCCGACTCTGTCTGGTTAGGTTTTATCCCCTCGTTTCTTTGAGAGCATCCTTTTCTTTTTGCTTTTATGTCTCAGCAGAGCAATCCATCGGATCCCTGAATGATATCATTTGAAAGGATCAGGCAGTGTGATTCAATAGAGTTTATCATCCATAGAGAGTCTGACCTCACATCGGGCCTTTCTCTCCCGTTTATGTCCACAGAGGCGAGTCTGCGGGTTAGAAAGGGACTTCAATAAAAGCTTAATCATGTTTGCCAGTTTAAATCCACTCTGTCAACGAGTTGGTTAAATCTCTGTCACTCTTCATCGACTAAATGATCACCGGATTGTTGGCTTCAGCCTGGTTAGAGCCGGTGGCGACAACACATTTCTTCTGTGATGTAGAAATGAGCCTTTACCGGCTAGTTGGAGCTGCAATTAGGAGCTGCTTCAAATACAAAATACTTAAGCATCGCTGGCCTTCATGGACAATTTGTTTTCTTTTGCCATGAAATGAATATTATGTGCTGAATAAACAGCTGCAAAGAAGACATTAAAAGTCCAGTTAGTGGTTAGAGGTCAGTTTGTTGCATGCATAAAAAGAAGTTCTGAATGAAAACACACACACACACACTGCCCATTTTATTGGGTACACCTTGCTAGGACGAGGTTGGACCTCCTTTTTCCTTAATCCTCCGTGACACAGATTCAACAAGGTACTGGAAACGTTCCTCAGATACTTTGGTCTATATTAACACGATAGCATCAGCAGTTGCTGCAGATGTGTCGGCTGCACATCCATGATGCAAGTCTCCCGTTCCACCACATCCCAAAGATGCTCTATTGGACTGCGATCTGGTGGCTGTAGAGGCCATTTGAGTACAGCAAACTCGTTGTCATGTTCAAGAAACCAGTCTGAGATGATTTGAGCTTTATGACATGGAACATTATCCTGCTGGAAGTAGCCATCAGAAGATGGGTACACTGTGGTCATAAAGGCATGGACATGGTCAGCAACAATACTCAGGTAGGCTGTGGTGTTGCAACGATGATCAGTTAGTACTCAGGGGCCCAAAGTGCACCAAGAAAATGTCCCCCACACCATTACACCACCACCACCAACCTGAACCATTGATACAAGGCAAGATAGATCCATGCTTTCATGTTGTTGACACCAAATTCTGACCCTACCATCCGAATGTTGCAGCGGAAATTGAGACTCATCAGACCAGGCAACATTTTTCCAATCTTCTATTGTCCAGTTATGGTGAGCTGAATTGTAGCCTCAGTTTCCTTTTCTTAGCTGACAGGAGTGGCACCCGGTGTCTTCTGCTGCTGTAGCCCATCTGCCTTAAGGTTCGATGTGTTGTGCGTTCAGAGATGCAGTCCTGCATACCTTGGTTGTGACGAGTGGTTTATTTGAGTTACTGTTGCCTTTTAACATCTTGAACCAGTCTGGCCATTCTCCTTTGACCTCTGGTATCCACAAGGCATTTTCACCCGCAGCACTGCTGCTCACTGGATGTTTTCCCTTTTTCAGACCATCCTCTGTAAACCCTAGAGATGGTTGTGCACAACAATCCCAGAAGATCATCAGTTTCTGAAATGCTCAGAGCAGCCTGTCTGGCATCAACAACCATGCCACGTTCAAAGTCACTTATAACACCGTTCTTCCCCATTCTGAAGCTCAGTTTGAACTGCAGCGAATCATCTTGACCATGTCATCATGCCTAAATGCACTCAGTTGCCACCATGTGATTGGCTGAATAGTAATTTGCATAATGAGCAGTTGGACAGGTGTACCCAATAGGGTGGCATTGAGTGTTTGTGTGTCAAATTAAGTTAAATTTTCCATAGTTTTTGTCATATTTTAATGATCTTTTGAATGAGCAAAATAATTTAACCATTTTTATCGAATGTAAGAGGCTAAAGCGGATTGTTCTGAAGTAAACACATGAACGTTTTAATATACAACTTGAAAATCAACATTTGATACCTTTTAAAGGTGCATGAGTCATAAAAATTGTCCATTGGTTGTGGTGTCCTGTCTGAATCTACCAGGTTCCTGTTCCCAGGCCTGTCTCCATTCCCATGGTACTCTGCTTCCTGCCAGGGACTAGACCTGCATCAGTAATGTTCTGCATGGCGTCTGCTTGCTGCTACACATAAGCGATAATGTTGTTCTGACTGGACATGCTGTGCCACGTTTTAGTCTCTGTGTAAAAGCATCTGTTTTATGATTTGTTGTGAGCGTGTGTTTGTTTCAGCTTGTCCTTTTTTATACTTCTGCTGCACTGGGCTTTGCATTTTGTCTTTTTGTTAGGTGTAATCCTTGCAAGCTGACATACTGAGGGAAGACATGCTGTTTTGCTCTTTCAGCTTCAGTACCTCCCACCGCCTTGGGGAGATTGCAAGTCCACTCCGATAGACTCTGAATTCTTCTCCACGTACAGCATCACTGCGTGCCGCATTGACTGTGAAACTCGCTACCTGCTGGAGAACTGCAACTGCAGGATGGTTCACATGCCGGGTATGAACTCACACTCATGAGAAGCAGCTTTCTTGTTGTCCTACATGCTGATTCTCTGCTGATTCTCTTCTGGAAATCCTTTCAAACAGGGACTTCAACAGTTTGCACACCTGAGCAGTATAAAGAGTGCGCTGACCCAGCTCTAGGTGAGCCCACACACACTTTCTCGAGCTCGGCTTAAAATTTTACACTTTTTAAAACAATTATCAACACTTAATCAGAAGTTCAGCAGCACTGCCAGGCATTAGATAGTGCTTTTATTAGCTTCAGCTTGAAATGACTTTGAGATCAGATAGTGCTGAAAAATAGTGTTATAATTCCATTATGGAGATTTTTGATGTGACTGCTTCACCGGCCTCAAACAAATCCCACCAGTTTTATTTTTCTCTGCTGTGTTATTATTATGGGCTTCGGTCATTATTTGCTTTCATGGAAAGTGAACGATGGCAGCGAGTACGTTTCTCTTTCGTGTAGCGATATTTTTAGCTAAAACTGAACCGAGAGCCGCTGTGTGCAGGTTTGTTTTATTCCTCCTGGAAATATTTCTAAACGACTTTGATCATCCACAGACTTTTTGGTAGAGAAAGACAACGATTACTGTGTGTGTCAGACCCCCTGCAACATGACTCGCTATGGCAAGGAGCTGTCCATGGTTAAGATCCCCAGTAAGGCATCTGCTAAGTATCTGGCTAAGAAATTCAACAAAACAGAGCAATATATTGGGTAAGTATGAATTAGTTTCAGTCAGTTGTTTAGTTGTTTTTCTGTAGATGAACTGACCTGAGTCTCCATCGTTCACCTTCAATGCAACAATAATGAAACAAAATGACCAGAGGAAAGTGAATTGTCTTTTAGGGTTTCTAGCTCCACAGGAAGTAATGCATGCTGGCTGTGCTCTCGTCTGTCTTCTTTGCAGAGATAATATATTGGTGTTGGACATCTTCTTTGAAGCTCTGAATTATGAGAAAATCGAGCAGAAGAAGGCCTATGAGATTGCAGGGCTTCTCGGTAAGAATTTGACTGAATTTGAAAGAGGGATAAAAACATGTATGACTTTGGTATCAGCACTCAGCAGATCCTTGTTCGCTACTTTGAGGGTTCCTCTCTGAACTTGCAGAAAGGAAAAATATAATTTCATAATCTGATGCTCTTGAAAGGGCAGCGAGGTTGGTGCTGATGAGAAGTTGAACCTGCGTGGACACTTTTGAGAATCCTGTTCAGATTTGCTTAAAGATTAGCCGTGACAGCACTGGGAATGGCGTCACCATTGTTCAGTTACTGTACCTGCCTGTATCTTTAATCTCTCTTGTCCTGTAGGTGACATTGGAGGCCAGATGGGGCTGTTCATTGGAGCCAGTGTTCTGACAATACTAGAAATATTTGACTACCTATATGAGGTAATGCTATTGTCCTTTTTTAACAAATAAGAACATACTTTATTTTGTTTTTATTTAAAAATGGAGGCTAAAGCTGTTGAAAATGTTTTATGTACTTTTAAATTTCATTATAAGTCTATGTAATCTGTAACAATTATCCTAATTATGCTTAGTGATTAGGGTTATAGAGCTCAGGATTTTTCTGCTGGTGCCAGTTTTACACATAAACCCTCAAGAGTGATTGAGAATTTGTTCACACCTGCACTCTTAACAGCTAATACTCTTGACTGTGATGCACTCTTAGGTGGAGAGTTAAAAATGCAGCACAACATGACAAATGAAGCCCATAAATGTATTTCTATTTTTTTGTTTTGATATCAGAATTGGATGAATTCATGCAGAGTAGTGTTTCATAGTACTAGTAAAACATGCAATCAAGATAACATTGTAATAATGCAATACTGATCAATTACCGGTACATAAAAGACCAAGTTCACTGAGAAACAGTTTTTTACTTGCTATTTTTTAAATGTATTTGGTCACTCTTAGTTTCACCTACAGGCTGAACGTGAAAACAGTCTTCTGCCTCTATTCCCTGCCATATTTTACCACAGTGGAGCAGCAAAGCTCCAAAGCCTCTTCTAGCTATCAGCTTACGAGTTTCGGTACCCAGTCAGCCAGCCAGCTGTTGGCATTTTTAACATGAGAGTCAATGAGGATTTGCTCACTTCTGGTGTCAGCCCCTAGCAGATGAGGGTGGAACTGCAATTTTGCCACTTCCGTGTTGGGACCAAAGCCAGCAGCCTTAACTGCCCCCTTGGTTATTTGTGAAGATAAAACATCCATGTTGCAGAGCAGGGCTGCACAGTGGTTAGAGCTGTTGCCTTGCAGCAAGAAGGTCCTGGGTTTGCTTCCCGGCCTGGGATCTTTCTTCATGGAGTTTGCATGTTCTCCCTGTGCATGCGTGGGTTCTCTCCGGGTACTCCGGCTTCCTCCCACAGTCCAAAAATATGACTGTTAGGTTGATTGGTCTGTCTAAATTGTCCTTAGGTGTGAGTGTGTGTGTGTGCATGACTGTTAGCTCTGTGTCTCTGTGTTGCCCTGCGATGGACTGGCACTTTGTCCAGGGTGTACCCCACCTGATTGCCCATTGACCGCTGGAGATAGGCAATCTCCAGACAAATCACCTGGCATTATTCATATAAAACCCTCATGGAAAAAGTGGCTTATGGAAAAAATGTCAAAATGTGATATCTCAATCCACAAGGTGTAGTGCACCTCATCATCATCAGCGACAAAGCAAATAATAAACTGTTCCATAAAGTTAAATGTCTTCAGCTGTAATCTGGATGATTTGTTAACCAATTCTTAATGTTTTTCTCCATTTAGGTGTTTAAGGATAAGGTTCTGGGTTACTTCATGCGCAAGAAACGACCGCAGCGTTGTCAGAGTGACAATCTGGTAATTATTTTAGTCTCCCAGAATGCATCTGACTGAATAAAATTATGATGAGGAGCTCAGGAAGATGAATAAGAAGCCTGCTTAGACTTGGAATGCTTTTATCCGACAGCATCAGAGAGCGAGCAAAGCCACAACATCGCTATTATGTCAAAACGAGTTCTTTTTTTAGAAAATGACACAAAGCCCAGGTTTTCTGTTTGTAATATAAGCAACATAATAATAGTTACACCCATCCAAAGCAGATAAATGAACAATTTGACTGTGAAAGTTTCATGGATTAATTACAAAGAAGTTCAATTATGTTCTGCACTTTGACCTCAATCACAGGCAAACTATGACATTTTTTTAATTGTACTCTCATTTTCAGAAGTTAAAGTCCTTATGTCGTCATTCGAATCCCTTTATGGTGTTCCCAGAGTAGCTTTCTCAATGTCAGCCAATCTTTTGATGAAAGCATTAAAATCTGTTGTTGCTCCTTTGTTTCACACCCTGACACTGGTAGAAAGATGCAGAACAGAGTCACCAGAGAGAAGAAGAATCACGAGTTTTTTAAAACCATTAACGCAGTAAAACTGATTCATTTTATGAAACAAACGTGAGACGTTTCAGCCTAAATCACAGCAGCTTGTTGAACTCGGTTATTTCAATCAATCAATCAATCAAAGCTTTATTTATAAAGTGCCTTCCGCAACCCTGTCAGGAAGCCCAAGACGCACAGCATCCAAAGGCACCTCCGCCTCCCTCTGACGGTTGTTTAAGATTTCCACGGGGCTGTTAGAAGGGATTTATTGCAGAAACGCACCTTTTTAATGTTAGCAGTCGGCATCTGTTCAGCACACGCAGCAGAAATAAACCCAAAACATAACAGGGTACAGCAGATTATCAGATTATAGCAGCAGAGATATGACTCAAGTCGGTATTTGGAAATAAAACATTTGCAGTCACATTGTAAACTCATGTTTATAGATTTTGTTATTCCTATTGTCAGATTAATTCCTTTCTGCTTATGATCCATTCAGCAAAGGTGCAGAATCACAAACTAGGAACACGAATCTGTACTTGTTTTCTGTTGCACAAGACATTTTTGTGCCTTGAGGTTTTGTGGAGCGGTATAAAGGTCTTTGGGTTAAATCACAATCAGGACTTTTGTGTGTGGAGTTTGCTTGTTGTCATTCTGCATGTGCTGGGGTTTTCTCCCTCAGTCTAAGGTTAGTTGGTGATTTACCTTTACAATAAGAATGTGTGTGCTAATCTGGGATTGGCTCCAGCACCCACACTTTTCAGTCCTAAAGTAGATTTGGCAGGTTTAGAAAATGTCTGAATGAATGAGTGAGCTATCATTCTTGATTGTTTAGGAGAAATGCAAACAGTGTAATTTGTGTCAAAACGGTGGAAAAAAGGAGATATTTCTTCATTTTTCCAATTTATTCCCCATTTGTTTGTGTGGGCATTTTGCTGTTGCATGCTTGATTGCCTCCAGTTCCAAAGCCACTGGCAATAAAAATAAAATATTGTGGAAAATGTAAATTGTCATTTACAGTGGGACGATTGTAAAAAATAATAGCCTTTTAAAGAAGGATTAATTTTTTAATTAAATGGGTCACACACATGTTTATTTTTTATTTAAATTTTTTTCAGTTTTGGGTTTACTGTTCTGTTTCATTCATGTCAAATGTTCACTTACCAGAGATTTACCTCCTGTACTTGTTTAACTGTCCGTCATCATCGTGCAAAAGGTTTGTCTATCCATTCAGAAAGTCCTGTTACTGATGATCCGCGAACACTTAAATAATATTTAAGACAGAATTACATTTTACTTCTTAAAAAATCCCAATCAGAAAAGGTGAAGCCTAAACATTTAGTGCGTCCGGCAATGTCATCAGCAGTAAGTTGTTGATCGTGGGATTTTCACCCATTGTTTCTAGAAAAGGCTTCATATTATTATCTCTGGTTGCTTAAATGTGCTTTTTCAATTAATATCCTCATATTTACATCAATATCAAGATCAGAGGATTGCTCTCCATTCAGTGAAGGGCAATAATAATTCTATTGTAATAATAATTAATGTTAATAGTGTTTAACCTTTTTAATAATGCTTAAACATTCTTTAAGGTTTTTATTTGAATTGAATTCATTTTTATTTGATAGAAAAACTAATGTCCACCTGGTTGATCTGCCAGTTAAAGGGTTAAACTACTTTACTTTTTACAATTCTACATTTATTCAACTAATTTAATGGTCAATATGAAATATGTTCATGAAGATCTTTGCATAAAATCCCTCTCACATCAAGTAATTTTTGCTGTTTTATCATTGGCAGTTTCAGTATCTTCCAGAATGAGTCGTTTCAGGGCTCTGTCACTTTAAAAAAACGGGCTAGAGCTGATCATGCCCACCCATCCACCACTGAGGGTGCTACTAACTGAGAAGCATTAGCTGTTTTTACAGGACCATAGCGTTTGCAAAACAGGATTAGCCGCGGCACCCTGGGGAGGATAAAGGTTGTTTATAAGATCAGACCATGGCGGTAATGTGGCACAATCATGACAGTTTTATAAAAGATTAGGTGACACGTCTTCCAGTGAGGAAGCAGAGTCTGGGGACTTTGGGTTGGCCTCTCAAATCTCTGGTGCTGAGGTCACTGAGGTGGTTAAAAGCTCCTTTGTGGCAAGGCTCCAGGGGTGGATGAGATCTGCCCGGAGTTCCTTAAGGCTCTGGATGTTGTGGGGCTGTGTTGGCTGACGCGGCTCTGCAATATCGCGTGGACATCGGGGGCAGTCCCACTGGACTGGCAGACCGGGGTGGTGGTCCCCTTATTTTAAAAGGGGGACCGCAGGCTGTGTTCCAACTACAGGGGGATCACACTCCAGAGCCTTCCTGGTAAGGTCTATTCAGGGGTTCTGGAGAGGAGGGTCCGTCGGATTGTTGAACCTCAGATTCAGGAGGAGCAATGTGGTTTTCGTCCTGGCCGTGGAACACTGGACCAGCTCTATACCCTTAGGGGGATCCTGGCGGGTGCGTGGGAATTTGCCCAACCAGTCTACATGTGTTTTGTGGATTTGGAGAAGGCGTTTGACCGCGTCCCTCGGGGGGCCCTGTGGGGGGGTACTCCGGGAGTATGGGGTACCAGGCCCTCTGATGCGGGCTGTTAGGTCTCTGAATGACCGGTGTCAGAGCTTGGTCCACATTGCCGGCAGTAAGACGGGCTTGTTCCTAGTGAGAGTTGGACTCCGCCAAGGCTGCCCTTTGTCACCGATTCTGTTCATAACCTTTATGGACAGGATTTCTAGGTGCCGCCAAGGTGTGGAGGGCATCCGTTTTGGTGGCCTGAGGATCAGGTCTCTGCTTTTTGCAGATGATGTGGTCCTGTTGGCTTAATCAGAACGTGATATTCAGCTTTCGCTGGAGCAGTTCGCAGCCGAGTGTGAAGCAGCTGGGATGAGAATCAGTTCCTCTAAATCTGAGACCATGGTCTTGATTCGGAAAAGGGTAGAATGCCTTCTCTGGGTCAGGGATGAGGTCCTGCCCCAAGTGGAATAGTTTAAGTATCTCGGGGTCTTGTTCACGAGTGAGGGAAAACTGCAGCATGAGATCAATAGGCAGATTGGTGCTGCATCTGCAGAGATGCGGGCTTTGTACCGGTCTGTCGTGGTGAAGAGAGAGCTGAGTCAGAAGGCGAAGCTCTTGATTTACCGGTCGATCTACGTTCCTACCCTCACCTATGGTCACGAGCTTTGGGTACTGACCGAAAGAACGAGATCACGGATACAAGCGGCCGAAATGAGTTTTCTCTGAAGAGTGGCTGGGCTCTTCCTTAGAGATAGGGTGAGAAGCTCGGTCATTTGGCAGGGGCTCGGAGTAGACCCGCTGCTCCTCCACATCGAGAGGAGCCAGTTGAGATGGCTCGGGCATCTGGTCAGGATGCATCCTGAACGCCTCCCTGGTAAGGTTTTCCGGGCATGTCCAACTGGGAGGAGACCTAAAGGTAGACCCAGGACACCGTGGAGGGACTATGTCTCTCACCTGGCCAGGGAACGCCTTGGGATTCCCCCGGAGGAGCTGGCCCAAGTGGCTGGGGAGAGGGAATTCTGGGCCTCCTCGCCTTAAGCTACTGCCCCCGTGACCCGACTCCGGCATGGTGTGTCCTGTAAAAAGGGCTTTTGATATCTAGGGGGGGTTTGGAGTAGAGCCACTGATCCTACAGAAGCAGCTCTGTCTTGCACGTGAGAGATGATTCTTTTCTCATTTTCCTTTTTGTGACATCACAAACAGGGACAATTTGAATTGGCTTGTTTTAGGCACATAATTCCTAAAACCAAACGCTGACAAAAATGAATGGACAGGCAGCACAAAAGGATGCAGAATTTAACATAATGTGTCCCCTTTAAATAAGTGTTGGAAGTTTTCAGACCCGGGACATACTTCCCATTAATAAGAAAGTAAAATAAAAATAAAACTCTCTTAATAACGTAACGCAGATATGAAAACCTTTTCAGTTCATTTTCTGCTCGTTTAACCTTCCACTGTAACAGGAATTTTTATCATGGGTGTCCAAACATTTGCATTGCCACCATTCTCCATTGTCCATTAGAACTACGCAATTTATCTGTAATTAGTCTGTTTCTTAATTTTCTTTATTGGTCATCACGTCTGACACCAAACTGTGTTTACTCACCCTGCTTATTTAGAAAAAAAAACTTTAAATTTATATTAAAACTGAAGAGGACAGAACCTCTTCTTTATCCCACAGCATTCCCTCAAGAATTAGGCTTCTAACACTTATGTTGTGCTTTATTTCATTTCAGTCACCCTCACCCATCTTTCTTTTCATCATGTCTATTCCAGGAGTTTCCAGAGAACCCAACCAGCCCTGGTGTCACGCCTAATCATGCCCCCAGGTAGCACACCCCCTTGATAATAGATGATCCCTCCCCCGCTGTCCCTCTCGTTCATTCATACTTCAGACCATCTCATATGTTGTTTCCTCAGTGGGTATACATGATCTGGTTGGTAGTGTGTAAAAAAAGGGGTGATTAACAGCTCTGATGAGCATTTTAATATCAATCACTGTGTCAGGATAGGCCAGTCGTGATGTTTGTGTTCTATTGGCTCAGATAAAGACAAGAATTCGTTGGATTCTCTAAGCTTTTTACTCTTTGCACTATAAAACTGGAAAAAAAGTCTAAGTGCAAAGTAAATTTATATTAAATTATATTATATTATGGGCTATGCAGTGGTTAGAGCTGTTGCCTTGCAGCGAGTGAGTCCTGGGTTCGCTTCCCGGCCTGGGATCTTTCTGCAGGGAGTTTGCATGTTCTCCCTGTGCATGCGTGGGTTCTCTCCGGGTACTCCGGCTTCCTCCCACAGTCCAAAAACATGACTGTTAGGTTAATTGGTCTGTCTGAATTTTCCTTAGGTGTGTGTGTGTGCATGATTGTTTGTCCTGTGTGTCTCTGTGTTGCCCTGCGATTGATTGGCTCTCTGTCCAGGGTGTACCCCACCTGATTGCCCATTGACCGCTGGACATAGGCGCCAGCCCCCCCACGACCCTACGTGGACAAGCGTGTTCAGAAAATGGATGGATGGATATATTATATTATAGAACTATGCTTTCCACTTACAGTGCAGTCACTTAGAGGTGATGCGTTTATGGCCCGTGTCGACAGCATTGCTATATGCATTACTTTGTGATGTTATCGCAGGTCTGCATGCAGTGAGTTTTATTTTATACAAAAGGCTGTTTTCCTGCCGGAATGTTAATTTATTTGCCGTCGTAAATCTAACGTTATCTAATCAGTTGGCAGTTCTGTATTCAGATGGAAATGCAGACATGTAGTGTGTGGGTGTTTCAAACTCCCAAATATATGAGAATATCATTTGTTAGAGCATAAACCAGATGTGCTAAAATGTGCTGTTTTCTTTCTCTTTTCCCTCCTTTTTGTTCATCTCACCCCACCATGCCATATCTCTTCTCACCGTTCGTGTTTGAACTTTAAACACCCTGAATCCATTCATCGCCTTCTCTTTCATCACTATTGTTTCTCTTATTCATCACTTTTGTTTCATTATCATGTCCTCATGTTTCAATTTAACCTGTTTTTTTCCCGAATTTTCTCCCCTTTTGTTCTGTGCACTCGTGGCTCTTTTATTTCCTCCATCACTTCCCGCATCTCTCTTCCCTTAACCCGTTTGAATTCGTCCTTCCCCTCCCCTGTGTTTTGCAGAGCACCTGTGATACCCTCCGGAGTCACTCGGATAGCCTCGGATTCACGCCGAACATCTTACCTCGTCACCCGACTTTAGGCAACTTCGAGGAGTTTGCATGTTGACAACTTAATGCAGGGTTTGGAGCTCATCTGGAGACTTGACGGCAAACTGTGAAACAATTTGTGTATTTTTTTTTAAAGGGTTGAGTTTAGGCTCCGAATAAGTACGGCTTAGCAATGCCTGAATAGAAATAGAATACTGTCGTTAAACAACAAAAAGAGAGACCACATCCCAAACAAAACTCAGGTTAAACTGCCATGTCAAAGGCATCAATGTTGATTTTATTTATGCTTTCTTTTAGATTTGTTTTCTGTGCAGTAACTTTAGAGCCAACAATCGGATAAATGTGTCCAATAAAATGGTCTCTGAACTGTGTTTTGTGATAGCACTTTGCTCACACTGCTGTTCACCAATCCAAAAAACCCAAACTCTCCAGCCTCTAACCAATAAAATATATTACATATGTCGGGAGTCCCAAACAGACTATATTTATTTACATTTTCTTTTAAAATCTGCTCTACTTTAGGAGCTGATTGTTGGTACAAAGAGCTTCACAGATCTGAATTGAAACACTCGTGTCTAATGTTGCCTTTTGCTACAGAGACTGTGAATTGTCTCATTAATTAGATAACTGTGCTTATTTCACATTTAGAAAAAGAGTAAGAAATAGTTTGTACATATGCAACCATTACACTTAGTTACACACAGGTCCTGGGATGATTCAGACTGGCATCAGATGGCATATTTTTCTAAGATTAGTTTAGTCATAAAATAAGGCAAAGAGTCCTGGGTTTGTGGGGTACAACCAAAACAAACATGGAGTCAATAGAAGTGATCAGTAACTGGTTAATTTTGAGATTACGGCAGAAAAACGGACACCAGCAGTATCGTAGATGGTATGAAAGACCTCTAAACCAGAGATAGAGTGACCAGGGTGAGTTTGTCTCGCTCATTTAGTCAACTCCGCCTACTAGTTATCCGTATATTTCAATGTGAACGTGTCGCAGTAATTTCAGTGGACGCACACAAACGACACTTCGAATCAGTGCGTTATGTGAGGCAAGTACATTCCAGGCCTTAGCTCACTGCAGATTCGACAACCTCACGGGTTAGCAGACGTCCCTCTTTAGCTGTTTTGAAGGAGAAAAATTAACAGTACCCGGTCGGCTGAGAAAGAAATGGTTCAATGTAACTTTCCTTCCAACATAATTAAGACATTAGACTGTTATTACACATTGTACCTTTAACTTTTCAATTCAGAAAGTTAGGTTAAATTTCATCATCCACATCTTGGATTCATGAATGTAGAAAATAAGAATCACTTAATCCTCCCACTGCCCTAATGGGTGTGACCCCGCAAGGAAAGTTGACCATTGAGCAGAGTTGATGGTTAATCCCTTGAGGTCCACGTGGCAGGGGTGAGGAGTGAGCACCTCACGTGGACCTCAAGGGATAAACCATCAGTCCTGCTCAATGGTCAACTTTCCTCGCGGGGTCACACCCTATAGGACAGTGGGAGGGTTAAAGAGCAGGTCACCCCCTAGCAGAGTATTACTCCCCTCCCACTTCATGTATGAAAAATGCTACAAATGTTGTTGCCTGGCAGACCGAGAGGGCAGAGCCGCCAACAAACACAGGTTCACAACGACATTGTGACATCATAATGTAACAGCTAACATCATAGTGTACCTCTTATCCAATAGTGGTGACAGTTTTAAATACCAGAAGAGGGCGCATCACTGACAGTTTTGGGTAGAAACGTTACATTTGAACCAAGATGCACTAAAGTGCCAAATTACTGACTACATGTGTCTACAGCACGATTAGACACTCATTTAGTTTATCGACAAAAAAGTTCATTTGGGGTGACTTGCTCTTTACATAAAACCTAACTAACAACATGAATTGGGCTAAACGATCTCAAAAAGCAACATATCATTCCCTGTTCTATGAAATTTAAAAACAAAAGGACCCAGAATAATAGGATGGAGACAGTATGGTAGCAAAAAAAGATAAATCTAAATCAGTCTCTAATGGGAGAAATTGTTTTCAACATACGCTACTATATAGCACATCTTTGTTTTTTATTAGGGTTTCACTTTGAATGCTTTCTACATATTTAATAAATGTTATTGTTATCTGTCAAATATTATGTCTATTCTCCACCACCAGTTAGGCTCATCCTGATCACAGATGAGCCAAAGGGAACTCAAGATCGATCTCTAATCGTGTGTGATTAAGCACAACTAAAATACCTGCTGTTGCTATATGGTTTAATATCAGTTCAGTTATTTTACTCAAGCCTGAAAGGAAAAGTAACATAAAGGAAAGTTGGAGTTAAAACAAAAGGTGAAAGAAAATTAATTGCCAAAACTCAGCTGGCAAGTAGACAATCTCAAGCATATCAGACCTGTTTTACATGGATAGATGTCTGTCATAGTCTGTCCTTGTGCAGAATTAATATTTCCTGAAAGCAAATGAAACAGCTGTGTGCAACTGTAGAAAACGTAATTGGGGGGGGGGCATGCCCCCCCCCCCCACTTTTTCCAAAGTCAAGTTTTGACCCCTGCACTTTTTACCATCCAAAAACAATATTACTTTATATTAAATCTGCACTGGTTGAGCTCTAGGACCAAGCAGCAAACAACCATTTGTGTTGAAGCCTGTTTCCCATTAGAACATTCTGTAAAGATCCCCCCCCCCCCCCGTGTCCCCCCCCCACTTCTAAAGTGAAAATTACGTCCATGAAAAGGGATAATGCAAGAAAATGCTTTTTGAATTTTATGAAACTGCAAGAGGACCAAAAGGTCTTCCAGGTTGGTTTTTTTTTCATCTCCCAGATGGTTTAAAACTCAATAAATGATAAACACTGAGTCTCCTGGAGAGGTGGACGATAAAGATTTATGTTCATATAACCTGAAGAAATAGCATCTATTGCCTAAGAAGTCAGCATTCAATGTGCAAACCTCTAAAACATTTTATTTAAATTGTCTGAATTGACCTTGTCGTTGTTTAGCCTGCTGCTTTTTGAACATCAGTGTCTTAAAAGTATTCATCAGCACAAACCCCTGTGATCATAATCTATTCTCAAAGTAGAGCTTCAGAAAGGCTGGTGACATTCCTAAACTAGGTAGAAACTTGTAAATACCGTCAATTAAATGCCATTAAAGAAAAACACACTTATTAATATAGATATTTATATACACATGAATAAATAGAAAATGTGTTTCTTCGTTTGTACGTTGGCATCAAAAAGTCTGGACTTCATTCTGGACAGAACGTGAACGACAGCAGAAAAGACTGTTAGATGAATGAGAATTTGCCTCAAAACATCCAAACCTCAGCCCTCGTCACTTTGGTTGATTTATATGAGAAATGGAATGTAAACTTTAAGCACTGTATACAGTTATCATTATACCAGAACATGTCACAAATAGAATTTTGTTATGTATAACTGATTAAGTATAATAAACTATATTTACCCATCATACTCAAATACGTATTAGTCTACTTCCTCTCTTGTTGGAGTCTTTGTGGACACTTTCCGTTAAAAAGACAGACATTTTTTTTTCTTTTTAATGTGATGTTGCTTATTTTTGGTAAAAACCAAGTGCTGTTCATAACTCTGTAGCTTTATTACGATGTTATCTGTGTGTTAGATGACTGTTGATGTGAAGCACAAACCCTTGGAGATCAGCCATCCAGTGAAAGCCACTGGTTCTGACTGCCTTTTAATTTGTGGCTCTAGTTATTAACACTGTTGACGTGTCCACAGAACAGCAGGAAATAAAAGCTGAGCCAGAGACCATCTTAAGAGACGAAACATTTTACATTTCAGGAAGCAGAAAGCATATATATTGTGTTGCGAGCAATAAATGCATTAAATCAGATAGTGCTGTATTAAGATGTATTTATAAAATAAAAGGACTCCAGTTTTAAACAGATTGATGGATGTAGAATGAACAGCTACTGACAGCCACAGTGATGCGACCATTGTATAAAAACCATCATCATCTGAGTTAAGGTGCCAATTCATGTTACGCTATGATGCTGTTACTGAACCGACTCAAGTGTGGCGAGCAGGAAAGTGCTCCGACATTACTGAAAACTGTGGAAATACTGAATGTGAGAATGTCCCAGGTCTGTATCTTTGTCCCCCCAAACTCCCTTGCCTTACTACAAGTAAAAGTACAGCAGAGTGTACCTGAGCTGGCGGAAGTAACCACTGATCTTTACTGCAAAGCTGCAGCTGAGAAGTACACTCCCAAAAATGAAAAGTTGAATTGACTTAACCAAGTTATGTTAACTGGACCTTCCAAACTTAGTTGCTTAAATGTAGAGTAATATACATTGACTTTTAACATAATGTATAACAATGTATATTAATATTCACATAAGCAATTAGGTTTAGTGGAACCAGTTGAGATAAGTTGGTTAAAGAGCAAGTCACCCCCTACCATAGTCTTACTCCCACTTCGTGTTGGAAAGAACGCAACAAATGCTGTTGCCTGGCAGACCGAGAGGACAGAGCTGCCAGCAAATACACACAGGCTCATAACAACATTATGACATCATATGATACCAGCTAATGTCATAGGGTACCTCTTAGCCAATAGCGATGGCAGATTAAAATTCAAATGCAGTGCAGAGTTTTACCTGAATAGGGTGCAACACTGACAGTTTTAGGCAGAATATTTAAATTTTAACTAAGATGCACTAACTCACCAAATTATTGACTACACGTGTCTACAGCTCGGTTAGACACTCATTTATATAGTGTATCAGCAAAAAAGTTGATTTGGGGGTGACTTGCTCTTTAAGTAAATTAAACATTTAATTTTGTGCAGTGTATTCTACACATCACCTAAAACTTCAATCTGAACTATTCTATGCTAATATTTTACAGCACATCACCCCATTTGCATGAACATTATGTACTCCTATTATCTAAAGTATAATTATGTAAAAATAGCTATGCTATTTACTTTGTATTGTCTAACTGTATTTCTGGAGTCAGATGAATCTAACTGGTTTTCTCTACTTCCTCTATAACCAGCTTTCACTGAAAGACAAATGTGTTCCTGGTGTTTTAAGCATGGGGTGTTTAAATGCAGTGCAGCTCAAAAAGAGAACTAAAATGTGCCTTTAAGACCGATTCTTACAGGTAACTACAGGATTTTCCCCAACACACGCACGCACACACACACGCATCTGGAAAACTGGAGTTGCTTCATCTGGCTTAACATGCTCTGTGCATTTTATTGTAGATATGTGATTTTAACTCTGAACTGTAAATTAAATAGTTATAACACACATAACCACGTCGTCATTTATAAGTCTAAACTGCATTGAGGATTTAACACGGGATTACGGACCGGCTGTCTCGGCTATAAAGTGTTTACCCTGGAAATCTCTCCAGCCAGGGTTGGGGTGGGGGGATGCATTTTGCTGCCGTTTATTGGCCAGAGGGAGGAGGGAAGACAACACACTGAGGTCCAATCCTAACACTCGCACTTCCACACTTGCACCCTTCAATTGAGCAGTCCTGGCCAGAGTGTGGAAGTTGGTCACGCCCCTTTTGCACCCTTAATCTGCACTTATCCCACGTCTGCATCAATGCAGACTTGACTGAAGGCTATTACCCACAATCCATTGCTGCGGGAGAAAAGGCTCAAGTGCCTTTTTTGAAAATATGTATTTTCAAATGAAAGTAGTTAATTTTAGGACAATTGATGCTCTGAATTTTTTGGACAAAGCAGCAATGAATATAAATTTCTTTCAAACAACTCTTTGGTTGTTAAGTTTTATTTATTTATTATGTAGCACTGCTACCAGCATCCCAGCATGCATAGTGGTCAATGATGCAATGCTTTTTGTCCCAATTTGGCAATTATTTGGACACTCGTGTACCATGCACTCAAAGCCTTGCTGCACACTTCCTCCAAAAGCACTTCACAGAAGATGTAGGGCGCAGTGCGAGTATTGGGATTGGGCCTATTGCAAACCAAGATGGGTGAGTCCATGAATGCTAATTTTCAGGGTGACGGAGATCTGACTGGCTTTTGTAATCGCATGTTTGCCTGACTATCAGCAGCTAATGCAGGAAATAGGGGTAAATGACTATTTTCACATTCAGCCTGCATGTTACTTTCATAGTGACCAATCATATTTGAAAAATAAATAAGTGTTTTCTGCTCAATAATCTTATCAGATACAAAAGTCAAATACAAATTATAAATTCCAAAAGACCTAGAATGATGTGAAACTTTCAAAATTGTACTAATTAGGAAAACTTTCCATTACTGAACTGTCTATATTTAATTACTAATCCACATTTTGTGTTGATCAAACCAACAAAAATAGAAAATCTGCATTAAAAATCCTGCAAATAATTTCACATATAATTGAAAAGATATATTTGTGCAGATTTTACTGTGTCTTAGTGGCTTAAACATACAGTCACAATGTTTCTCCCAGGTTCTAGCCAAAACAGAGGTCAAAGTGCAAAACCAACCCTTCATTTAAGTTTGAAAAAGCTGTAAAACAAAATCTAAAAAGAGGCAATAAAACAACTTTTCTACAGAGAATGTTTCTGTACAATAGAAAAATGTTTGGTACATTTCATAAATAAGAATAAAAACACTCCATTCTTAATAAATACATGCATTCATTGTCTCACATAATTAAATGGAAAAACGGTTTAGTGAGACAGATGCGTTAGACAACACTCATGCTGTTGGCTTCATACAGCAGCAGTAACCATGGAGATGAAACAAACAGCTGTTATAACATGTTACAAATGGAAACTGATACTGGTGAAAACAATCATAAAAAATGTGAAACTGATTCTTGTCATTTTATTTGCATTTCTACCCCCCAAAATATATAAACCATAATAAATATAAAAGAGCCATAAAATGTCACTATTCTATTTATTGATGGCTGTAATTTTTTGAAGAAGTGTAAAGTTAATGAACACTACTGGTGGAAATAGGAAAAACAGATAAATTGCATGAAATAACTAAGAAAGAACTAAATTAGTTTCTATTATTTTGCAATCTAGAAATAGACACAATTAGTGAATGTCCATAAGCATTTAAACCTCTGATGAGATAAATGAGTCGCGTTGTAGACGAGCATGGCCTTTTGTAGCTTTTGGCAACTTACCACTAACAAACAAGCTCCAAAAATTTAGATAAATATACACGGATCTTGTGACTTACAGATTTAAACATGGTCATAATAAATGGCTGACGCTATAGATTTGTATATATACACAAAACTACTTAAAGATCAGGTTTGGTGCATCTTTACTGCACATAGATGTTGTATGTGGAAGTTCAGAGAGAGAACGAGGGACTGATCCAGCTCTGATCAAAGGTTGTGTGACGTGATTTGGGGACTGTCCGGACACGTTAATGCAGAACTGAGCTGTCTGTTTGGTCTGTGTCAAGTACCCAAGTGGGTACAATAATAATAAAATCAGTGTGTGCAAAAAATCTCATAAAAGACTTCACATCTACTGCCATCTTTACATTATTTGTCCAGAGTCACAGGATTTCAGTCGCTGTCTGAGCTCATTTACTTTCACATTTTCCCATTCCTGCTAGTATAAATATTTGTTAAGGGGATTAAAATGTCTGTACACATCTCTGCAGATTCAGTCGGTTTAAGCTACTTCCTTAGGGATACTACTGACTCTTTTACAAAGGCTGAGTGAGTAATTGATGCGTTATATACAAGCACTTTGATTCTCAAGCATCTGAGATAATTAAACAAGTTAAATGAGTATCGATTAGGACAAATCCCAGTTAAAACTTAATAAATTAAAATTCTGATAATAAAACACTATTAAAACAGGCAAAATAGCAGGAAATAAACAATTCTAGGAATATATAAAAAAAAATTTATTCAATGCAACATCTGCTCATGTTGGTGCTAACTGGCTGAGGTGTGTTTGGACCAAATTACACAGGCATTTAACTTAGAAGGCCCTAAAACACAGCAGAGCCACCGGGGCTTTGTTTCACACACAGGCACAAAAGAACGAACTGCTCAAGTACCAGTGAGGGGTTTGAGAGGTGGTTCTAATGATAAAACGAGTGATGGATTATTGGTTCCTGTGTCTCTGATCCTCAGTAAGGAGCAATTTAGTGTTTAGGGTGGGCAGAAATCAGCAAAGTAAGGGTGCTGCAAGGCCTCTTCCGCTGAAATCCTCTGGACAGGATTACATTTCAACAGGTTCTGGATCAGATCAAGGGAAAGGTTTTAATGAGCAACAATCTGTGCAAAGCATAAAAGCTGACAACAGTCATGCATTGAATTATTTTTTTATAAATAGAAATGTTGAAGTACCTGCAGTAGATCTCGTCCTGTGCTGCTTAGCTTGGGAACCACGTTCACCAGTGATGTGGTGGCTGGATACATGGGATATGGCTGGTGGAAGAATACAAGAGTAGCAGTGTCTTTATTGGAAAAAAGGTCCAAAAATCTTGTGTTGGAACCAACGTCCAAGGCTGCTGTCAAGAGAAAATCAGCCACTAAATTTACCTTGTAATCAGGAAGCTTCGTCATAGTCGGCCACTGTTCCTCGGTGGGTGTTCCCAACAATGTAGGCAGTGGTTAAAGACTAAATGTTTACAGGAATAATAATAAAAACAGAAGTCTACTCTTGGTAACAGATGGACAGATTTACTGGCAAAGGATATCTGAAGATTCTTTTCAGCTGGTCGTCCACGTCATTGCCAGGGAATAATGGCCGTCCAGCATTAGCCAGCTCTAGAGCAAAACAACAAAACATCGGATTTTTTTAAATGCAACACTTGAACAAGTGTTCCCTAATCAATGCCTCAGCACCGCTCTCTTGGTCCACCAGGCGACACCTCCTTTTGGTTTCAAACAGGAAGTGTAGGTGGAGTGAGACTCTGGTGGGAGGGTGACTTGCTCTTTAAAGAAACACTAAAGAGTTTAACAGTTTAAGGTAATGCTTTCAAGCTGGTTTCAGTGGTTCTTGAACCCGAAGTTGAGCAGCTTCACATGTGACAGCACTCTGCAGCTCTCTTCTGGCCAGAAACTGCACCAAGCAACTTTGTGGTTCAGGAAAGGACAAGTGAGAGGTGCAGCAACAGTTGGGGTGTTTACTATGCTGGTAGCTAATAAAAAGGCTACCAGGTAGCTCTTTTTAGTTTGTTGATCATTAGTTAAAAAAAAGTGTAAAAAGAAGAGTTTTTTGTTTGCATCATGGTGGTGCCTGGAAGTAAAAAGAGAGGCAAAGCAAAGAAAGCATGAACTGGACAAAGAGTGAACATTGGTGCGGTCTACATTGGAGGCTGTGGCAGGATTAACCAGTTTGACTATTAACCGTGGTTAACGCCACCAGGTGGCGGCTACCTATTAAAAATCAAGACAATAGCACGGGCACGGACAAAAACAAAAGTGAAACTGAATGCGCACACACAGCAGAAGCAGGACCAGTGACAACCACCATCAGGACTGCTCCATTTCTACCGAGGAAACAGTTGTAGTCTCCTGTGTGGGAAGATATCTAATATCTAAAATATTCCCAACAATTACTTTGAGAGAAGGCACGAGGGACAGGTGTGAGGAAGGTCACAACTTTGAATAACTACTCTTCAGAATCCTCTCATCCCCTTGGGGTGATTACAAGAGGAGATTTCCCTTTCCTGAGTGATGGAGGAGGAGGAAATGATTTCTGATTCACAAGAGGACGTGAGGAAGCATAAGTTAGCATAATTTAAAGCATCAACGGTGTCACTGATTTCACTTAAGCAGGCATAAATAATCCTTCAGCTACTGTTGAGAGTAATTGAGCTGAAACTTAAAATACATATTTGGCTAAATAAATTCTCCTCATCAGCTAAAAAGCCACTGTGCTTACTGCACCTGAACTTCCCATGCATTCTTATACATCTGGATTTTATTTTGTACAAAGTAAAAGAATTGCATGAGATAAAACTGCAGTTGTAATTATTAGCTAATAGTAATCAAATTACTAAAGTAGATAAAATATGAATATTTAACCATTTACACACAAATAATGACTTATAAAAACTTTACCTTTCACATTCACAAGTGGAAAAAAATAACAAACCTGCAAATATGCACCCGGCTGACCACATGTCGATGGAGGTAGAATAAAGTTTAGCGCCAAATAAGACATCTGGAGGTCGATACCACAACGTCACCACCTGCAGAGACGTTAGCAGCATTACAACAGCCCAGTGTTTTGGTGCTTTTTGAGGTGAATCCAACTTGAAGTTCCCGCAGCACCGTTAACCTACACCCACCTCCATTTTAACTCAAGCGTTGGTGCATTTGACCAAATTGCTGCATTGCCGGCTATTTTACATTTATTCCTCCAAGTTTTGGAAAACACTGTCACCTGAAGTGCAGTAGAAGTCCAAATTATGATGCATTAACAGAACAGTGTGTGGGCTGGCTGGTTTTCAGCAACAAAGGATCAAAAGTTCTCACAGCGATGCTGATGTTAATGATGTGGCCACCTGTTACTGAAACAGCATTTTGTACATGAATGAACTGAACGTGTCACTGAGGTAAAGGAACACCCTGTAGAAAAACAAAAAGCTTCACAGAAGGTGCAAGATTTCTCCTGAAACAGCTGTGCTTGTTTATACTACCGAGTTTGTTTAAAACTGACAGAAGTAACTTTTGGTGTTTAACTTCAAGCTGCAGAAGAATTCTTTAGAAGTTTTGCTAAAAGGTTTGAAGAAATAGGATAAATAATGAGTAAAGAAGTCCCGGTCCCAACATATAAAAAACTATGGAACTAGGACTGGGACAATATTACATTAAACTTGTACTTAGTTTTGTAACTTGTAATATGTTTTGTAACTATGACGTTGTAGAATGTAATTTTCATTTTGTAACATGTAAAGCCGGGGGTACACTGTGCGACTTTTTCACTCGCAGCGTTCAGCTTCAGCTCAAACTGTACGACTTCCTCGCAGAGCAGATCTCACGAGTCGTGTGCTCACACTGTACGACCCAGTTCTCGCATGCGATCTGACTGCTCACACTGTACGTCTGGTAGCAACACGTCGGCCCTAAAAATGTGCTAAAAATAGCAGTTTTTACTCAACACGTCAGACTTTTTTGTCTTGCCTGTTGTCCTTCGGGAGTGCTGCAGGAGGACACACAGAGACTTATGGGGGTTGAATGAGGAAAATGAAATAAAGAAAGTGAATCTGTGTTTTGTGATCAGTTTAATTTGACATGAACACGACAAACACGCTTTCTTGACAATCTTTGTGAGTAAAAAAAACGTGTAGAAACAAAAACGAACAGCGTGTGTTATTAGGGAAATAGCGAGCGACCGGCCGGCGTTGATGCAGGATTGCGCGCGCATGCGCCGTGAGCGGTTCTGATACTTTTTTGGATCGTAGCTGCTCGCAGCTGCTCGCAGCGCTGCTTCAACAGTGCGATACCCTCACGAGGGATGAGCAAAATATTAAACACACCAGAAGTCCCTGCGACCTCACGACTGCTGATCGGCGGCTGGTCACGTGGTGTTAATCGCCTCTCGTAACCCCCTGCACACTACACGACCGCTCGGCGCAAAACTCGCCCCGATGTCGTGGATTCTCGCACGACTGGAAAATCGGCTCAAAAAAGTGAAAAAGTCGCACAGTGTACGCCCGGCTTAACTTCGGTACATACCATGAAACTTTCATTTTGCAACTTGCAGAAAACAATGTACAAATTTCAAATTACAACTTTCAACACACAAATCTCAGTCTAGTTACAAAACTCAAGTCTACAAATACAAAACATTTAGGAACAATTCTAGCTTGCAGGAAACAGGAATTTTATTTGAAAAGGAATCCAAGACTCATGATTGGCTGGTCAGACAAAGCCTGTCATTGGTTCTTTGGGAAGGAAGCTAGAATTTGGACAAAATGTTTTGTACTTGTAGACTGAGATTTGTGTGTTGAAAGTTGTAATTTGAAATTTGTACATTGATTGTTTTCTGCAAGTTACAAAATAAAAGTTACAGTTACAAAACATGTTACAGGTTACAAAGCTGGGTACAAGTTACATATTGTCTCAATTCCAGTTCCATAAAAAACCTCCAACCTCCATAAATATGCAGGAATCTCAGCTAGACTTGATTGAACACAAGAAAAACTTCCCAACTCTTTGTAAATGTTGCATATAAAAATAATTTGTCACATTTTGTCAAACAGAGGTATGATCTTTTTGTTTTCTGAAATAAAACAATCTTATAAATGACCTAATTTCAAACTCTCAGTGTTTTAAGTTTTCAGTTTGCCACATTTCTACATTGTAGTGTCACTCTGGTTGAGCCTTTCATACATAAAAGCTTGGTCCTGAGGTCAGTCTTATCATTTTTTCAGATAATAAACAAATTTCTAAAATTTCACGTCCCTCTGAACAACCCACTTAACATTTATATGCACACAGAGGGACACAGATCTGTCTTTGTTGCTCAGTTTAATGTCAAACATAGTGTGAAAGCAACCCACACATATTTCTATGTGTACTACATTTTAGTTAATTTCTAGATTTTAAATCTCACTTGTATAAAAAATTGCAAATAAAATCATCTTGGCTTCTCTCTTGCAACAGATTCAGAAATTTCCCCTACTTTTAAAAAAAAAATTCTAATGTCCAACTTACCTCTGCTGAGTAACATCTGACAGGAATGCCGAAGGCTCGAGCCAACCCAAAATCAGCTAGCTTCAGTTCTCCGTTCTACAGATGAAGAAACAATTTATACATTTCTTTATTAATCCCACCACCAGCACAGCATTTAGCTGTGGTTCTTTAATGAACATTGAATTCAGCATTGCGTAACAAAAAGAGCATAATTCCTGATTTGATACTTACTCTGTTGATGAGGAGATTCTGGGGCTTCAGATCTCTATGAAGAACATTTCGACTGTGACAGAAAGCAAGGCCTTTCAGCAGTTGGTACATGAACGACTGCAGAGGGAATTCAAGAATAGAAGTTAAATTTAGTAACAATCAATTTAACCTGTAACTATCAAGGCAACCAGGTGTCATGTCTCATGTCACCTTTACAGTTTCTGGATCTAGATCGCCATTACAGCTGTCAAAATACTTCTTCAAGTCCTATATTGGACAAGAAAACACACTTTAGCAACATAATGTCTATATTAAAAGGAGGGGGAATATTTGGAAAACTAGTAACTAACCTGATCACAATATTCAAAAACCAAGGTTAACTTCTTGTCACTGTGCAGCACATCATGTAGTCTGGAGAGAAAAACAATCAGATGATTCATTTTGGCATCAAGTTATTATTTTAATGCTGCTTTTTAACTCCTCTGGGTAAACAGACCTGACGATGTTCTTATGCTTTAATTCCTTAAGAAGACATATTTCTCTCAAAGCTGAACTTGGCACTCCCTGAAAAACACCTATCTGGGTTAGCACTAGCAAGCTAAACATTAGCGTCTATCTATATTTTAGTATACCAACCTCGTCGTCGTCGTCCAGCCTGACCCGTTTCAACGCCACTATTTCGTGGGTTTCTCTATTTTTTGCCTTGAAGACGGTCCCATATGTACCTACAAAATAAATAATGTCCAGTTGTCACAAACCGGATGAATGCCAAAGCAGCTAGTTAGCTATTTATTTACATACCCACCACTAGCCTGTTACTGGCACCGTGAAATTTATAGGAATCGGCTTACGTTTATAAAGCAAACTCACGCAGATTTGCATTAAATTTAAGTACTATGCATATGAATAACAAAATATATAGCATATACACAAGTCTAATTCAGCAAGCCCTGAGCTAGCATTGATGCTATGTTAGCGTTTACTTCAGCAAGCTAATATTGCCCCAAATAAACTCACCCTCTCCGATTTTTTCAAGCTTTTCATATTTCTGCATGTTCTGTGAGTGAAACGAGCCTTGATGAAGCTTGCAAACAAATGAAGGACAAAACCCCGAGCCTGGGGTGGCTAGAATATTGCAGAAGCTAACGCCGATACTAGGCTCAGTGAGTCAGTGTTCTGTTTAGACCGCAACAACAGGTGCGCTCTTGGCTGACACCTAGAGGGCAAAATATGAACTGCTGGATGCGGAAAATGTTATTTTGGAGCTTCAACAAATAAAGGCAAGATAATATTTAACTCAGTGAGAACTAAAATAAAAAGCCATTAAGTTAAGCATATTTAACGAAAGAAAAGAAGGAAAAACTGTTGTTTTAATTATCTCTGATTAATGCATCGTTATTTGATACTGACTCCATAATACCTAAGCACCATCTAATAATAGCCACTGGGAAAGTCATGTTGAACTTTAAAAGAAAAAAATCACATTTACTATAAATGACTTGCTATAAATGACAGAAATATAAAATGAACGTTTCATTTTAACTGCCACTGGGGTCAAATTAATTTTAGAATCAGAAGGATTTTATTGTCACATGTGCGAGGAATCACAACATTAGGAAATTGCTGCTCTTAGATAATAAAACCATACTAACAATTTAAGATTCATTATAGACAGATATCTGAACAAAACACTCTTAGACTGCATCCCCTCATTTGTAAGATGATCGTTTCAAATCAAATCTCTGACTGCAAATGTTCTCTTGAAAGCCATCAGGTTACATTTGTATTTTTTAAACGTTTCCCAGAGAGTCTGATTTATCCATCTAATGGAATAAACCTCATTTCAAAGTCCGATAAACCTCAGCGCTTTATTTGTTAAGCCTTGTAAACAAGATTGTAATCCTGTTTACTAAGACAGCAAATATACTAGGTGTGGTGTCTTGGTAAAGATTTTTCTTAGTGCTAGAGGATATCTGAGCTCTGTGTTTAAAGATTCACCAGTTAAAGAACATTCTGAAATAACTGAAGCATTTCAAAGGAAACGCAGAAAGCATCAAAACAGCAGTTCCCAAAAGTTAGATCACAAAAACAAGATTCAAATTTTTATACTTTAAACGGTTTAATAATGTTTTAGTTTTTAAATGTTTATGTACTATTTTTCCATACAAGATAGACAAAAACCCAGGGGCTATATTTTTATTTTAATTTATCTGCACAGTAGTGTATTTTGAAATAAACACATTGGTCCATTAATACTTAAACACAAACTGTTTAAAATGTATAGCTAAGCTGCTGCTAAACTGAAAGCAGGTAAATGTACTACACATTTGATGTTATTTAATAAACAAATGTTTTTTATATATATAACTGGTCTACTGGAAACAAACTGTTGTGTCTATTTTTGCCCCTCGGCTTTTTGTCTGCGGATCAGATCAGAGTAGAGTCCTCCTTTGCCCAGTAGTTCCAAATGTGTCCCAGCCTGCAAAGAAAGAAAACATCTTTTTTAATAAACTGAGACATTTAATCAGAGGTCAGAGTCCCTCTGCTTCCTTGGATACGCATCCTCCTCACCTCGACAACACGACCGTTGCTCATGACACAGATGAGGTCGGCGCCTTGGATGGTGCTCAGTCTGTGGGCGATGATGAGAACAGTGCGGCCTCGTGTGGCTCTGTCCAGAGCTTCCTGGACCACTCGTTCAGACTCTGCATCTAAAGCGCTGGTGGCCTCGTCCAGCACCAGTATGCTCGGGTTCTTGATCAAAGCTCGGGCAATGGCGATGCGCTGCTTCTGTCCGCCTGACAACGTCACACCTCGCTCACCTGGAGACCTGGATTTTAGAATTTACAAGCAACACAATTTCCAACCTGAACGTGACGGTTTGGATAACAAACCCACATACCGACCGTGGTGTTATAACCATCTGGGAAACTGGTAATAAAGCGGTGAGCGTTGGCTTGCTTTGCTGCACTAATGACTTCAGCATCTGTGGCGTCTGGCTTCCCAAAGCGGATGTTCTCCATGATGGAAGATCCAAACAAAACAGGTTCCTTTGAAACAGCACATGAACATAAGTTTAAACCTAAACAAAAGCTGTATATATACTCATGCTCAGATAATTAACTGATTGCACTTTCTACCTGATTAATGAATCCAATGACTTGCCCTCTGAGCCAGGACAGGTCCAGCGTTCGGATATCAAGCCCGTCCAACATGACCACACCACTTGTTGGGTCATAAAAACGTTCCAGTAAGGCAGCCACGGTGGACTTTCCTACGGGGGTTTCACATTTATCAACCAGTAATTATTCAACTTTATATTCTAACAGGAAACCAGCCAGCGTTTAAAATCACCTCCTCCAGATTCGCCGACAACTGCCACGGTTTTACAGGGCGGCAGCGTTAAGTTAAACTTCTTCAGGACTTCGTGGCCGGGTCTCGTTGGATAACTATGAACATTTTATTTAACTCATTAAATATCCTGATATTGTGTTGAAGTGTCTTGAATATTAGAGGAATTCTACCTGAATGAAATGTTCAGGAAGTCCACTCTTCCAGTCAGAGAATGATATGGGATTCGTCCTCCTCCACAGAGAAGGATGGTTGGCTGCAAAGAGAGGTACTCAAAGACCCGAGCCCCGGAGCTTATTCCTCTCACCACCTGTGAATAATGTTATAGACGGCATCAGCTTGGCTCCAAATAAAACCGAATATGATGTATAAACAATATATAGCATTAATTAGTGGTACTGACCTGTCCGAAAAGGATGGAAATACTTGCTAAGGACCTGGAAATGAATGAGATGCGTTTGTTAAAGGGATATTCCACCCCTTCATGAACTTTTATCTGTTGCCATATTCCACAGAGTTGGAATTCTCCTAATCGGGCCGCACTCCACTTGCTTTAGCTTAGCATAAACAGTGTAAGTGAATGGTAACAGCTAGCATGCTGTGGGAAAGTAATGATCCTAAATTTTCACTCTTGTCCTCTGGTGTGACATGCTCCTTGCAAACCAGATGTTGAGTTATTTTCTCCACGGGTGTTGACGGAGGAATTCCCAGGGCAGCAAGCGGTTATCTTTGTTCCACATTGGATGGAATTCTGTGAAACAAGCTGCATGTTTTTGCATCCCTTTGCTACACAAACAAGAGCCATTTTCTCGCATTAGAAATGTAACCCATTCAAACAACGGCAGTAAAAACTCAGTGCGGCTCACGCATTTGTGTTTACAGAAGCAGGTGTCTTTTGTGGCCGCTGCAACGTATCCTTGCGTCTTGCAGCGGCGGCTTGCAGCGCTGCTTTGCCATAATGTAGTCCCAAATCTAAATCGACTCCTAAAATTCCTTCATGTTACTTATTTTCATTTGCAGTTAATAAGGTTATTAAGGGTCACCAAGAAAAACTGAGGATCACTAATGAGTCATTTTTATGATGTTTTCACACAAAATGCTAGCTGCTACCATTCACTTACATTGTTTATGCTAAGCTAAAGCTAATGAAATGCTGCCATCTGGTTACAAAATGACTTTCTCCATTTTTCTAACTCTGGAGAATTTAGAAACAGGCTAAATTTCACGTAGGGGAGGAATAATATCGGTTTCCACACATTTAATAAAAATTTGAGTTGTAGACAAATCACTGTGGGAAAATTGTTGGTTTATACCTCTGAACAGTCTGAGATGCAACTAAGAAAGACATCAGGTCTCCGGGGGACATTTCATTGCTTGAAATTAAAGTCCCCCCAGCAAATATCGTTCCTAGTACGATGCCTGCGTTAAGAAAAGGGATTATCAACAGGTCAGAGATACAGCAGCATTCTGCATCACAGTGAATCCCAAAACGTTCATAATGTAAACACTCACAGTTCAAGGCCATGTTTGACAGGCCTTGGAAAATGGCGATCCCAGTGCCAAGATTTTCATTCATTTCACAGGATTTATCAACTTCATACGCATATGATCTGAGGGAAAATAACGGTAAAAATAAAAACACTACACTGCACTGAGAGGGAAGTGTTGCACGGTGTGAGTCAACGTACTGGAGCTCCCGTTCCTCCATTGCAAAAGCTTTGACCGTCCGTACATTCCCCAGGGCCTCGTCTGCCACTCCTGTTGCTTTTGCCACCTTTAGACCGGAACATTTTATTTCAGTGCACATTTTGAGACAGCGGTGTAATCAGCAGCATTCAAATAAACCTTTTCACACAACGGTGCCTCATTAAAGACAGCATATGGCGTCACCTGCTCTTGAGCCAGGCGAGACAATTTTCGCAGGAATGAGCCAATCAGAGCTCCCGCTCCCACCAGACACGGGAGGACGATCACCGTCAAGCCTGTGAGTTTGGGTGAGATGATGTAGAGCGAGACAAAACACCCGATTGTCTGTGTGATGCTCCGCAGCCCCTAAAGAAATACCAAAACAAAATAGTATACGTTTATTTTAAACAACAAAAAAAATATCTAAACGAGTCCTGCTAGTGTTTAATACCTGAGAAATAACCAGTTTAAAGGATGACTTGAACTCCTGAATGTCAGCAGTCAACCGATTCACCAGCTGCCCGGTTTTATTGGCATCAAAAAAAGCCACATCTTGCCTGGGGGGGGGGGGGGGGGGGGGGGGATTGGAGTGTACACATTTGAAATGAAAGTTTAAATAAAAGAATGCAGAAGTAGATGTGTTAAGTACCGTAGCAACGACGCAAACAGGGTCTTCCTCATGTCTGCAGCCACTCTCTCACCCACTCTTGAAAGCAGGATGATATAGCCACTAGTTAGCAGGCCCTGAACAAACCGTAAACCTTTAGGTTATCTTCATATTTGCCTACTTTGTCTGAAGATCAGCATACATTAGCCAAGTTATGTGCTTTAAAATTTAATAAAAGGAAGAAAACCCCAAAACATCTCATTAAACAATAAACGCATTGAAAGATATTAATTTGTTTTCCTAAAAATCCATTTAAAACAAAAAAAAAACTGATCAGTTGCAAACAGTGTGAAGAAATCTTGTTTATATTTAAAATGTGTTTACCCGTACTAGATCAGGACGAGCTACTACTGTTTTGTATGATGTTAGATTTGTTGTGTACTTACTTGGACACCATACAGGCCAAGTAATTTTAGGGCAGGACCTTGTATCTCACTGATGTAATTCCCTGTGTTTTCTCTCAGGTGTCGCGCCACAACATTCACCAGGTCTCCAAGCATCAGCGGGATCTGAATGTTCAGGATAGCTGCACCGAAAGCAAGCTGAAAAGTTTGTTTTTTAATTGAAATGAAATCAGAAACACATTTGTTGTGCATCACTATTAAATACACCTAATGAAGCTTACCACAACAGCACAGACGAGTGCAAACAACTGGGGTTTAACAAATTCCCACAGGATATGCCATTTGAAGTCAGGAATCGGGACTTTGGCTGTAACTTCCACTAAAGTGTTGTTGTTTTTATCTGCCTTGCAGTAAGCTACGTGAAAAAGCAGGCGTGCTGACACAGTGAGCACCGCAGGTCCCAGGAGGAATTTCAAACCCAAGGGGTTGTTTGATCGAGTGGAGGAGTGGCGGAAGGCTCTTTGAGTCAGGCTCCAAATCCGACTCACAGCACTGCTGGGCTGCTGTGAGGAGCTGTATGCACGGGGTCCTGAAGATGTATACAAGCTGGATAAAAACCAGAAAACAAATACAGTTAGAGCCTGAATGCACTAATTAAAAACCACAAGATGTAATTGTTATTGAAACTGCTGCAGCTGATGATAGGAGTTTTAAAAGCTGTTGAAAATTACTAATAAAACATATGTAAACTTTAGGGATAAACTCCTGTTAAAAGGGAGTGCTTATGCATTTGTTTTGTATTGATCTTAAGTGGCTGGGGTGAGAATCAGCTCCTCCACATCCGAGTCCATGGTCTTGAGTCAGAAAAGAATAGAATGTATTCTCTAGGTCAAGGATGAGTTCTTGCCTCAATTAGAGGTATCTTGGGGTCTTGTACACGAATGAGGGAAAAATGGAGCAGGAGATCGATAGGCGGACTTGTGGTGCGACTGCAGTGGTGCAGCCGTTTTATCAGTCTGTCACATCAATATACACTCCAACCCTCATCTATGGTCAGGAGCACTAGGTAGTGATCAAAAGAATGAGATCACGGATACAAGCAGCTAAAATGAATTTTCTCTGCAGAGTGTCTGGACATCCCGATGGGGTGAGAAGCTTGGTCATCTGGGAAGGGCTCGGAGTGGATCAGCTGCTTCTCCAAATCGAGAGGAGCCAGTCGAGGTGGCTCATGCATCTGATTAGAATGCCTTCCTGATGGATTTTATGGGCTCATCCAACTGGGAGGAGACCTAAATAAAGACCCTAGACATGATGACAGGACTACGTCTCCCGGCTGGCCTGGGAATGCCTTGGGATTCCCCTGGAGAAGCTGGCCCAAGTGGTTGGGGAGAGGAAAGCCTGGATCTCCCCAAGGCTGCTGCTGCTGCCCCCCCCCCCCCCCCCCCCCCCAACCCACACCGGATAGGGAAAAGAAAACTGACGGATGGATCTTAGTGGATTACAATAGAATTCCTTTAGACTGTACTAAATTAAACACCTTCAAGAGATATGACATTTATTGAAGTATGATGTACTCATTTCTACTGTATTAGGTGTTATACTGCACATTTTAGTTTTTTTTACAAGGGACTAAATTAAATCATTATGTGATTGTCTTTAATTGACAAAAGAATTATGCTTATCTGCACTGTAAAGCAATATGAGTGACCAGCTGAAATGCAACTGTTAATAAAACAATTCAAAACATCATTTGACTTCATTTTCATAACAATGTTCAAGTGACAGATTGTAGAATTTAGTCAATAATCTCTGACAATACGTGCTAAGACGAGTTTGTCAGTGTTTCTCCTGCATATGTTGTTTATGCAACTTGGACAAATCTGATTAGCTTAACTAGCTACCGGTCGACTTAGCCTACCGTGACAGCTTCCATTTGTCTCCTGTTTTGTTGCACAGCGAATAAAATGACCGTGACTGCGAAGGAGCAGTAGTGCTCAGTCTACAACAAAGCAATTGAATCATACTTTAATGGTTGTTTCATTAATAAAGGGCATATAAACAAATGAAACATTAAGCTCAACAATAACTTAGCAACATCACGTAGGCTGCCATATTGGCGTTCACCCACAACGCACGAAAGCAGCTCTGAGGCTAAAACAGTGCTTTATAAAAACGATAAATTATTGTTTATATTTTATTTTTTGGGTCATTTGTGCTTATTTTGTGGAGAGACAAACAAAAAAAAGTAATTATTTGGAAATATTTGGAAAACTACAACAACACCAGGAACTTACGTCTGTACTAAAGGGAAGTGATGCAGGTGTCGTGTGTTGACATTTGTTTGTGAAAGACAAAAACAGTGGTCACGCTGATGGGATGGTTTATATTTTTGAAAATCAACGAATCGAGAGACTGAAGAGTGCGCTTATTTTTCCTTTAAACACACCCGAGAGTGCTAAGCGATCTCAGTTTAACACCGGACAGCGAGACAACAGATCCAAGATCAGCAGACGGACCGACCGAGTAGGGAACAAAACAAACCCTGTCACCCTGACTACACTAGAGGCTGAATCATTCACAGGCTAGCCGGCTTCTAGACACTGCTTTACTTGTAATCTTTGTATATATGCGACTGACATCCTCTAGTCAGGTAACTGAACATCTGTGCGTTAAGTCACTCTTGTATTTAACGTGTAACAATGGTAATTTAGGGTTGCATGAATGATGTCCGCTAGACTAGCTAGCTAGTTAGCAACCCAGAGTTAGCTTTATATAAATTTCAACCTCTTTTAAGGGTCAAATAGCTACAGGATGTAGCCTAGGCAGTCAGTTACATTACATATGTTCAGTGTTTACTAAGTAGCTCGTCAATTTGGGGTGACAGAAGAATATGAAGCACAATGGCTAACTTTGAAGCTTATCAAGAGTATCAGAGGATTGAGGACTTCGAGGAAGACTCTCCACCAGGAGAGGAAGATTTGCTGCTGCATGTGCCTGAAGGACTTAAAGGTAAACATTAAATGTTTTTAACGTTACAGTTGCAAAGGAAAAATTAGCTAGCTATCGTTTCCTCAGTTGACAATATTCCTGTTATCTAAAGTTTTTTAAAGCACACCCGCACAACATGTCTTGTGTTGCTTTTCCTCTTTATTACAGACTCGTGGCACCATGTCAAGAACCTGGATAATTTCTTTACAAGAATATCCTTTTTTTAAAAACACAATTTGCTAACATGTATAGGTGGTTGTGTGTGTTCACAGTAAAAATATGAAATTGCTCAATGTTTACCATTGATGGATTACGAAACAATGAACCTTGTGACACAAATCTGAATGCCCCACAGCTAGCCCTATAGAGGAAACAGCTACCTTAACAAGAAATGACACAGATCTAACATATCACACAGCTGAAGTTGTTTATTGTGCTTGAAAATCTTGCTGATTTATCTTGTAGTTTTTTTTTTAATGTGTCCAATTTTACTTTTTTTGCTTCTGCTATATTTACAATAATGCATCAAAGCTCTCTGGTACAATAAAAATGAGTGATGCATTGTGCTGTCATCACTTAGTGTTAAAATTTTGATTTATGTCCTAATATAATTTAAAATTTCCCTTAACACTATCTACATTTACCATTTTCACCAAAAGAACGGATTTTCCTGTATGATGTTGTCAGAGTTCTTTGAACTTGTGTAAGTATTAACTTTTTAAGGCGTTTGATGAAGATGCATCATGAGATATGGCATCATATTTGTCAGCAAAACGAGGATGCTTGTTTTCAATTTGACTTGGGCCTCATTTATGACAGTAGCAGTTTGCCATGTGGTTATGACTTAACTGTGCCTGAGGCTTTTGCAAGACCAAGATCACTCCTAAAGTTAACAACAGCCACACATAAATCTCACTGTTCCCTTTCCAAGTTCTGTTGATGCTTACCTTTTTATTAAAAGTGCACTTGTTAGGGTTTCGGATGGGGATCATTTAATGTAATGTCTTCATGTTCGACAACTAAATCACCCTTTTCCTGCTCTCATCGTTTCAGTCAGTTCTTGTTTGTTGTCACGTTCACTACATTCCTTGTCAACTGTGTGGAGTACGATGTCCTGTTTGCCAATCGAGCTGTTAACCACACTGGGCCGAGCCAGAACCCTTTGGATAGAAACAAAGTCACTCTGCCAGATGCCATCTTACCAAGCCAGCAGTGCACTCAGAGGTAAAGATGAATTTCTATGGGGGACAAAATGAGCTGAATCAGTCAGAGTTGCATTCAAAGGAAGTGATATTTGATGTGTCCCCTCTCTTATTTTAGCCAGACTGATGAGATGCTTTGTTTTTAAGCTGAGGCTGGGATTAGATACAGGTCTTCAGAGATTTCTTTTGTCAGACTTTACACAGCTGCCCAACTTAAGATATATTCAATTAGACTATAGGAGTTTCTCATTTTGAGACTTGGAATAAATGTAACTGTGGACTGCAAGATATGGTCACACTCAGGGTAGGAATATTAGACGTACGCTCATTTAGCTCTACTCTAATTAACCTAAATAATGCTATAACTCTTATCTGCAACGACTTTATGAGCCCATTTAAAATCTGCAACTTTGGTAAAGCAGTGATTTGAGCTGGAAGGTTTGGAAAAATCATATTTATATACAGAAATACTCTTCTTTTACAGTTGTCTAACAAAACCATTTGATTTTGCACATGAAAATGGCATCACAGAACTATCCAGGGCTGCAGAAGTTCTGCACGCACCCATCCCATCCCTGGGGGATTGGGTCAGCTTCTGCTTCAAGACATCAACACAGGAAGAAGGCATCCTAGGCCCGGTTATTAAAATGATTATTATAGTTATTTTATTATTATTAGAATTATTGGTTTGAATGGTTTTTCTGTTGATTTCTGTTTTATTTCAAGTAAAAATCAGAATATTCATCATAAATTGCACTCGTGTGTTGACTATTTCTACATCGGCAGCTTTGACTTGGAACATTCTTGCATGATTTCATGGAGGAAGATGTTTATGCACAGCTCAGGCTGACTAGAGAGCAAGCCAGTGTAACTGAAAGTTTTGTTGTGGGGAAACTGGCTAGCCAAGAAGCTGATTACCTGACTTCCACATGACAAGTTAATGCTACCGTGCTGCGAGGGACAAACCGCCCCCACCCCAAACCTGTATATTCCCTATTTTAGTTTTTCTTGTAGAGCCTCCACCCGGGTTGTTTTCTCCTGCGTGGCCTATGAGCCACAAGCCTCTCATCACCAGCTTCATTCTGACCGTGACTCAAAAGTTGTTTATATCAAAGTTGGTGACGTCCAGCCTCTTGGAATTCTAATTTAAGAACAGCTTGTCCAACAGTTTGGAGTCTCTCTGTCCTCTTGATCGCTCATATCCCATTTCACTTTTAAGCAGCTTTCCAGAGTGTGTGAACCAAAGACAAAATGACATATATTTTTCTTACCTCTCTGAAAAGTGACCTAGTAATACATTTTAGAGCATTTATTTAAGATAAAGCTCAGATGGTAGCACGTAAATTAGTTTCTGTTTATTTTTGGGAGAATTCTTAGTTTTCATGATTTTCAAATAGATCATTCATCCTTAAATCTATAAACAAGAGCTTCATAGATTGTAACACATTTTATGATCAATAATTGTGTGTTTATTTATTGTTAGTTTACTTTATATTCATATGTTCCAATATATCTATCTTAAAACGGCCAATTGCTTATTTAAATGCACTTATTTGAATCCTAAAAAGTAACAAATATAGAAAGTTGGCCCTTTCTGACTGCGGCTTTGTTTGTGATTTTTTTTTTTTTTTTTGCAGGATACAAGACAGCAGCTGGATCATCTTCCTCCTCATCATGGCTGCCATCTTCTGGATCTATCGTCTCATAAAAGTCTTTTGCAATCTTTTGAGCTACTGGGAGATCAGGCAGTTCTACATCAAAGCACTGAAGATCAGAAAGGTAAGTGCTACACCTGGTGCTGCACCTGGATCAAAATCTGCTTCAGCAGATTTTAGACGCAACTAATTTTTTTTGTCCTCGCTCCAGGATGAACTATGCAATTTCACATGGCAGGAGGTCCAGGATCGACTCATCAGCCTGCAGAGAGAACAGCAAATGTGCATTCACAAGAAGGAGCTGACAGAACTCGATATCTATCATCGCATTCTGCGCTTTAAGAACTACATGGTGGCCATGATAAACAAGTCTCTGCTGCCGGTGCAGCTGCAGCTCCCCCTGCTGGGCAACGTAATCTTCTTAACTCAGGGCTTAAAGTACAACTTTGAGCTCATCCTGTTCTGGGGTCCCGGTTCTCTGTTTCAGAACAAGTGGAACCTGCACCCTAAGTACAAGCGGAGCGGAAACCGCCTGGAGCTCGCTCAGCAGCTCAGCAGAGTCATCCTGCTCATCGGTTTGGCCAACTTGCTGCTGTGTCCCTTCATTCTGGTGTGGCAGGTGCTTTACGCTTTCTTCAGCTATACAGAAGTGATCCGGAGGGAACCCGGAAGTCTGGGCGCACGCCGCTGGTCCCTGTACGGACGCTTGTACTTGCGTCACTTCAACGAGCTGGACCACGAGTTGCACGGGCGATTGGGCCGCGGCTACAAACCGACTTCCAAATACATGAACTCGTTCACGTCGCCGCTGCTGACCGTGTTAGCTAAGAACATCGCCTTCTTCTCAGGATCGGTGTTGGCGGTTCTCATTGCACTGACCATTTATGACGAGGACGTCCTTACGGTGCAGCACATTCTGACCGCCATCACTGTTCTGGGGGTGGTGATTACTATTGCCAGGTGAGCTGCCATTGGTCAATTTCTTTGGGGAAATTCTAGATCATTACTCTCATAAACAGGTTTTTTTTTAAGAGCAAATCACTCCAAATCAACATTTTTTTGCTGATAAACTATATAAATGAGGGTCTGATCGTGCTGCAGACACCTGTAGTCAATAATTCGGCACTTTAGTGCATCTTGGTTCAAATATTCTGCCTAAAACTGTCAGCGATGCACTGCATTCAAATTTAAATCTGCCATCGCTATTGGCTAAGAGGTACACTATGATGTTAGATGGTACATTATGATGTCACAATGTTGTGTGTGTGTGTATCTGTTAGCGGCTCCGCTCTCTCAGTCTGCTAGGCAACAGCATTTGTTGCATTTTTCAAACAGGAAGTGGGAGTTGAGTAAGAATCTGGTAGGGGGTTACTTGCTCTTTAAGGTAACACTGAACACAAACATTCTATAATGATTCTCAGCTATGTGTGAAATATTTACATAACTATTAAAACTGAAGTGTGCTAGAGTTAGGGTTAACGTAATTTGACATAAATATTTTGATGAAAACAGGTTCCACATTTGCCTAATTTTCATATTTCTTATGCATCAGCTAAAGAAAAGGAAAGTCGTTGATGCTTTTTTTGTCCTTGTCTTCCCTGAGGTCTTTCATCCCAGATGAGCACATGGTGTGGTGCCCGGAGCAGCTTCTGCAGTGCGTGCTGGCACACATTCACTACATGCCGGACCACTGGAGGGGCCACGCTAACAAGAGCGAGACCCGCGACGAGGTGGCACAGCTGTTCCAGTACAAAGCGGTGGGGAAAAGAGCTGCCCAGCAGTAGAACGTGGCCATGTAACGGAATCCGATTCATTTTCATAAATGTTTTCATTTTAGGTCTTCATCCTGGAGGAGCTGCTCAGTCCCATAGTCACACCCTTCATTCTCATCTTCCACCTAAGAAACAAGTCTCTAGAAATCATTGACTTCTTCAGGAATTTTACCGTGGAGGTGGTTGGAGTTGGGGACATCTGCTCGTTCGCGCAGATGGACATTAGGCGCCATGGAAACCCAACGGTAAGACTATTCTATATATAGAAGAATATTTAGCTTTCTGACCAAATAAAAGCCTGATGTGACTGGTGTATTGTCTTCATTTGTTTGTTTGTGAATCCGTTTGCAGTGGATGTCAGAAGGCCAGACGGAGGCGTCGATATACCAACAGGCTGAGAACGGCAAGACGGAATTGTCCCTCATGCATTTCACCATACAGAACCCCCGCTGGCAGCCGCCTCAGGAGAGCTCCTTGTTCATCAGCCACTTGAAGGGAAAGGTGCAGCATGATGCACAGGGCGGGCCCTCCACACAGCTGCTGCTTTCAGAGGCTCCTCTCTGTACCTCACTGCAGTCCAACGAGTCTGCCACCGGGGTAAGGAACCCAGCAGCCACGTCTGCTACACAAGTCCCACCCACACATATGCTACTGTTAGTTAATAAAATCCCATTGTGACTTGGGATTTAAGCCCTTCTCATTTCCGATGTGTGTTTTCAAGCCTGAAAATTTATTAGCCAGTGTCCTGGCCCACCCCATCCTCACTGCGTCTGGACTACAGGGGCGAGACCGCCGCTTCATTCCACCCAGCACAGCTGCTTCTGCTGCAGCCAGTGTCCTGGCCTCCTTGTCCTCCTCCCAGCTTCCACACACCAGTCGTAGCCACGCACACGGGCTCCTGCCTTCCTCTGTCCACTCGGAGGCCACCATGTACCACAGCGATCACACGATTCCCAACAGGTACTTTCAGAAAATATTTTGAATAAAGTAATAGTAACTTAAGTGTGCTTGAATTAAATTCACAGATTGATGGATAAATCTTTCTAAACAGTGACTCTCACATCAGGAGCAATGCCCTGAACTCAGAGTTCGCCTCAGCAGAGATGAGTCTCCATGCCATCTACATGCACGAGGTATTAAAGTCATGCATGCGCCATACGCAGGCTTAGAAGGTTGTTGTTTTTAGCCCTCGTGTAGTTTAACAGCTTCGATTGTCTCCCCCAGCTCCATCAGCAGAGCTCCCACCCACCCAGGACGTCGGGACAGTGGCAGAATTCAATGCCGATGCGGGACCCGCACACAAGCATGGGTGCATGTTCAAATGAATATTTATGAAATTTAAAATTCTGATGAGATCAAATGAAAAAATTCAAAACATTTTATTTTTCATTTATTTAAACTCAGTCCTGCACTATTCTCCTGTTTATTGTAATTGTACCAGGTTTACAGGCTCATAGTGGCCATGGTTCTAGCACTTCCTTGCCCACCCCAGTCCAGCTCGGTGGCTGGAAAGAGGAAGAAGAGGAGGATGAAGCTGATCAGGAGATCAACAGTGGATCTACTCCAAAACCAGGCACAGGGAGTAGTTGTTAAAGTGCCTTTGTCATAAGGTAATTCATCTAATTTAGGCTTTGCTGCTTTTGATTTTTGTTGGTAATCCTAAGCATCAAGAACACATCGCCATGATAAATTCTCTGGTCTCTTTTTATTTGTTTTTTAGCGTTTACGTGTTTCTTTCTTTACTGAACATTGTGGCCTTAGATAATCTTCATGGAGAGCATAGAGTGGACCTGTAAAACATCCCTCAGCGTTTGTTTTTAAGGTGAATAACCACCATCTCAGCACCTCCACGCCTCATCCTGACACATCAGGCAGCCGACGTCATCAGGGAAAACCACGTCTTCCGTCTGTTTTTGTGTCATTTTATCACCAACGTGTACAAAAATGCATCCGTAGCTCGTTTGATGGATACATTGTGAGGGAGGTGGGCACATTTAAAAGGCTCATCACAACTTTTGCAGTGTGTGTGTGTGTGTGTGTGTGTGTGTGTGTGTGTGTGTGTGTGTGTGTGTGTATGTGTGTGTGTGTGTGTGTGTGTCAGTCAGTCAGTCAGTCATAAGCTTTTCCAACAAGTCCGATTATTTCATTTGTTTTCTCAGATCAGTGGTATCATGATGTCTGCTGAATCACAACACCTACATGTTGTTTGTAAGCTGCCTGAACAGATTAGATTATCAGAAAAAAACACGTATTTGACCCGTGCGACGTGTAAATACACTTTTGTATCTTACTTGTTTCTAAAAAGGTCAGTCTTTTTTTTTTTACTACCGGATTTAATCTTTGAAAAAGAAACCAAGTATTCAAGTGAAAAAGATGATACGATAACCATACTACTACTACTACTACTACTATTACTACTACGACGTCACCACATGCTCTCATGCTGCTATTTGTAATTAGCCATAAATACAGATTTTGCTCAGTGTTACTATTTCAGGTGCATATTTGCAGTTTGCTACACAGAGATGTGAAATGATCTCCAAATGCACACACCTTTAAAATCCTAAAAGACAGCCGTTAAGTCTGTAAAAACAAGTATTTAAACTCCACCTCTCTGTTTTACCTCAATGGTGATGATAAAAAAACTAATCAAGTCATTACCTCTGCAGTGCAAATGTGTATATAAATCTTTTAGCTGCATTTGGATTTTAGTGGCAGTGTAAATGGAAACCATTGCATTTTCATATCCTACTCAGCAGTGAAGCTCAGCTGTGAAATATATTTTAACAAATGGCTTCTATAAGTACTTTATGATGCTTTCCTCCTATTTGTTTAAATGTAGCTTGTCCCCAAAAAAATAAATCACAAGCTTGTTTGACTGTGCTGTTTCTTCTGCACCTTTTAGGCACTCCTTTTTACCTTTCTAAACTGTTATTTTTCTTTCAAAGTAAAAGCATGAGAAAAGAGATAAATTCCCCATTTATTAGCTTTAAAAAGTATTTATTACTTGTCCCACCCCAGATATTTAACAGATAAAAGTAGTTTATGTATTTATTTTTGAAAGTTGGTTTGATTTGAACAAATTATTTGATAATATCCCTGCCTCGCAGTAGATAAGGTTTTATCTTTATGCTTTGAAGGAAAAAGTAACAATAACCTGCTCAGATGGTGTTAATTTTATTCCCCAAAATCAGCATTTTTATGCAAATATTTGTAAATAATCTTCCATCATATCAACAGAACACAAAAATATAAAAACGCAGGTCACTTACGAGTGTGAGGATGTGTGTCTGTGTCACACACACACACCTGTGTGATTACACCACTTTTGTATTCAAGCATGCTTATTCACTTTTCATGTCCCTCTTTAAAAGATATTATTGTTGGCCATTTGATCAGCTGCAGTGCCTTGGGATCAAGGATTATCAATAGCTCTTTTAGAAGTGATCTCTATATGAAACCATTAAATCTACCTTTAGAGATTTGGCTGCACATACAGTAGGCAGTGGTTCGGGTGTTTAAGTCACTTGTGAGACGTTTTGTTTCAGGCAGCAATCTGCTTCTGTTCTGGGATTGCTCTTTTCTAAATAACCCGAAGAAGCGAGGGCTTCATTTCATCACAAACTATCATACTACTGGTTTTTATCCACTACACCCCAGTCTAAAAGTCACAACTGAACAAGGTGCTACGTTTTCATCCGGATTGGATGAATATTGTTATGTTTTTAAAATGTGTAGTTTATTTCTCTCGGTGTGGTTTTGATTTGTAAATTAGGAGTTAGCTGACAGAGAAAACATGCCAAAAGAACTTGTTTTCAGCTCATTTTCTTATGTTTGTTTTTCTGTGTGTGAATAGAGACTAATACATCTTATTTTGAGTGTTAATCATTTGACTTGTGACTGATGATAAAATGTTCATTTGAAAATAAAATAAAATACTTCTCATTTTCTGTTTTGTTTTTCTGCAACTGCTCTGCTCTTAGAAGAAACCCGAAACAAATAACAGGAAGAAAAAGCATTTGCTTAAAACAAATGTGTCCACAATGTCCGCTTGGTTCTCCATCAACATTTTGTTGGTCTGGATCTGGAAGCCCCAAAGGAGCTTGGCTCTCTCGTTCTGTACCACCTTAGGGGGTGACCTTGGGGCTTCCAGTCTATATTCTGTTTCTGTATACGATGCCATCTACTTAGTTGGAGCGTTCCATGTATGCTTTCCCTGCCAGCATACACCCTGCAGTTATGTGGTGGATTGTCTCAGGGGCCTCTTTGCCTAGCCTACACCTTGGGTCTTGGCCTCTGTTGCTCTAGTGTTCAGGGCCTGTTCCTGTGCAGCCATGAGTGTGTCCGTGCTGCCCTTCAGACCACACATATCCTAAATATATATACTTTATTTTTAAATTTTTTTTTGCATCTTGAACTTTAAGTGCATGCGTGTGAGAGAGAGCGTGTGTGCATCACTTCAATTTTAGCCTAATTATGTTTAATTTAATGTTTTTTCATTTGAAACTTGAATATGATTGGCAGGTGATATCTTGAAAATCTATTCTGAAACTAGTTTTGTCTTCTGTTGCACAAAATATAAAATAATTTTATATAGATTTCCAAAATAGCCTCACTAATATGGACGATTTACCAACTTCACTTCTTTGTCAATAATACTTTTGTCAAACTGACTTTGTAATAAATGCAAACAAAACGTTTGAAGACGGCGTTGCATCTAATAAGAGAACCCTGATGCTGATCTTCACTTCCTACACCGCTGTGAGAATCAGCATTATGTCATCGATCCAAAGGTTAGCTCTCCTCATTCTAACATTTCACACGTTTTCAAAAGCTTGTTTTGTAAGCTTTATGCATCTGTTTGTAGTATATTTATTATAATTCGTATCCTTGTCTTCCTGTACAGTGTTGTAAATTATACATTGTAAATAAAATAATCAGTTCGCTATTTTTGCCTCATCTCTTGATTTTTTGGGATGACATGATTGCACCTGCTTAGTCAAAATTAGGACCAATGCGCCTCCTGCTGCTCGTTCTTTGCCATTGGTTTTTGGATTATTTGCATCGTGTTTACAGGCCTCTAAACACTCTTGTGTTTGCACCGATATAACCCTGACCATACCCGTAAAATATCAGGGGTCAGGTGGAAAGAGCTCCTGTTCACACCACGTAGTTTGCGTCGCACACATGTTGAAAATTGTGTCATCGTGCAAAAAATATAGAACGTTTTTCACAAAGCATTTTCTCCTGCAGAGTTCTTATGATTGTCACTCAGGCAGAGGTGTGAACAGATTGTTGCAATAACTTTTTCTCAGGGAACTTTCAGGGAGATGGAAACCAAACACAGTAGCCAGCACAGGAGGAAGCAGAGACAACACCGTCTGCTAGAGTTTCCAGGGGTTTAAATCAGGGTCCAGGCGACCTGCTGCTGTCACTCATCAGATCTGGGGGAAAGCCCACTGGGAGACCACAGCGGGCAAAGACTGGGAACTAAAGGTAGAAAATCAAACTAGCTGTGTGTTTCTTATAAATCCCCCCATAAAAAAATCTCCATTTAAACTTTTTCTACATTGTTTTGTATTTATTAGATTGTACAATTAACCTGTGACACACTAACATTTATAGCCATTTATAGTCTAGGCTGTTCCTAGACGAGTTTTCTAAAAGAGACGATTTATAAAATAAACACATTTGCATCATTAAAGGGATACTATGCAACTTTTTCATATTTTTAAACCATTTTCTTGAGCTAGTATGTGCTAAAATTCAATTCAAATATACTTTATTAATCACAATTTTGAGATCAGACATACATACATAGACATAGACACATGACAAGAATTGGTGACTGTGGTCATTCGCAACCCGAGTTGCGCTACCTTAATAGTAATCAGAGGGTTTATATAAGGATTGGGTCAGGTGGAGGAAAAAAAAGGCACTTCAGTTACCCTCCACAGTGAGGGCAGCTTTGCTGTGCAAAAAGCACCTCAGACAGAAATGCAACAGACTTCAGACATCACACAACATAAGTGTCCACTAGGTGGGGAGGTAGGGTTGGGAACTCTCCTCGCATCAGTGCATGCAGTCGCAATGAGCAGCGCTCATCACCTCCTTTTGGGCAGGGGAGGGAGGAAATTGGGTTAGAAAGCACAGTGACTCCTGGAAACGGTTCCACAACCTTCACCGGTCTCAGTCCTGCCCAGACTGGGATAGGGAGACAGAGTTGCCATGGCGACAGCAGCATTCCACATTTCTTCTGAGGAGGAGTAAACACTTCAGCCATTCATCAGCCCCTACCGCCCTCTGTGGCCATAATACATACACTTTCAACTTCAGAGTGTCTGTCCGGTCTGTTGAATGTATCTGGCGCTACAGTCTGCTTCAAGCACGTCTCCTGCATGTTTTAGATCACGAACAGGAACGATGAGTCACTCCTGTAGATGCTAACAAAGGTTGGGGAGACATTTCAGCTGCTAGATGAAGGCCCTGTCCACACATAGCCAGGGATCTGCCAAAACATAGATATTTTTCTACGTTTTGGCCTGTCATCCACACGAAAACGGAGTTTTTTTCACACGAAAACTGATCATTTTAAAAACTCCGGCCAAAGTGAAGATCTGCGTTTTCTCCGTTTTGGGTGTCTGCGTGTGGACAGACAAAACTGGAGTTTTAAGGTCCGCAACGTCACTTTCCGCGACAAAAAAATGCTGACATCACGTGTGCGACCTGTGTTTACACTAGCCGACAGCATGGAAGCCCTCAGAGCTGCGCTCGCTTTATCAATTGTCAAAGCGCTTTGCTTGTTTGTTTTTGCAAGCGAAATTACTGCTCCTTGCGGAAGACCACAGACGAAGGACGAGGTTAAGAACGGGGGAAGTACTGCTGCCTACAGGTCTGGCATGTCCTTAACTAATCCGGGTACGTGTGGACAGAGTTTTTTTTTTTTTTTAGAACGAGGTGGTGTGGATGCAAGTTTTTGGAGGGGCGGATATTCGTTTTAAAAAAAACCCGGCTACGTGTGGACTAGGCCTAAGGTGTTAAAAAGACGAACGCACAGCGAGGAGATACGTTTTGCTTTTGATTCTAATGGGAGTGCCAAAAGCAAGCCAAAACTGCCCATAAACAGTGCCTCATTACTCTGAAGTTATACATATTTAGTTTAGCTGATCTTGTGGATTTTATTATGTGACTATCAAATGATAAGTGGAGTCAAGAATCAGAACAAAGTATTTCATTTCTTCAGCTTGAATTATGGCTTGACCATGAAGTTTCAGATGCAGTTCTCTCATAGAAAGTGATTGTGAAGCAAAAAAAGTTGGGCACCCATTTACTGACATTTAGAATAAATTGTGAGTTTTAATATGATGACACTGCATCTAAGTGGTGCAGCTGTGCAGTCATGGGCCCGATCTCAATACTCGCACTGCGCCCTGCGGTCTTCAGCAAAGTGCACATGGAGAAAGTGCGCTGTAAGGCTTAGAGTGCGTAGTACACACGTGTGCAAATAATTGCCCAATTGAGACAGGGAGCATTGCGTCATCAACCGCAACACATGCCTGGATTCTGGTCTGTGATACTTTAAAAAAAAACCTTTACTAACAAACAACCAAACAATTATTTGAAAAGAAAATCACATTCATTGCTGCTTTGTCTAAAAGTTTCAGAGCATCAACTAATCGTCCTAAAATTAACAACTTTCAATAAAAATACATATTTTGTATTTGAGCCTTTTCTCCTGCAGCAATGGATTGTGGGTAATACCCTTCACCAAAGTCCGCATCGCTGCGAACTTGAGTGAAGTGCAAAAGGGGCGTGATCAACTTGCGCATTTGAGAATTCAGACACCCTAAGCACTCGCACCTCTGGTCGGGATCGCGCAATTAAAGGGCGCAAGGGTGGAAGTGCGAGTATTGGGATCAGGTCATGGTTTCATTGTTTCTGCCACTCACGTAGCCTAGTGAACTAGACCAAATTCTTGCTTTGCAAAGTTTGGTCTAGGCATGCTCCATTGGAACCTCAGCAGCTCCTACCAGGACTCTGGCTAGCCAATCACAGCTCTCTAGAGGGGTTTCAAACACATAAAGAGCTGTGATTGGTCCATAATGGTGGGCCAATCCTAGTGCTCTATCTGCTTAGTGAACAAATCACAGAGCGTTATCCGCTTTGTGGGCCAATCAGGGCACTCTATATGCCTGGTGGGTGGGATGATGCAACAGAGTGAAACAAGAGTATGTCACATTCATTGTCCAGTAGCATGCGGAGATCATTTGAAAGACAACGGTAGAACCCGCCCCACAACCGAGAGCCGTCAATGGAGCGTGGCCAGACTAAATAATACATTTATTTAGTCTGGCTTGCCAGGCTACCACTCACGTGCATAATGTCATCATCTGCACACCTCTGGAAACCAGCTCCAGAACAGACTTTTGGTAGGTCACATTAATATAGATGGTGAAGAGCAGGGGGAATCTAATAAAGATCCATTAATCTCTACCAGGGAGGCAGAGTAGGGATTAATATTCTACAACGTTAGGTCAGCTGTTATGTTTTATGAAGTGTTTCCACTTTTATAGTAACCCTGGATTTTAGGACTTTGCTCAGCATGAAGTCATAATTTAATTATGGGTTTGACATGCTGAGTGCAGCTGTCACAGCGGTGGTTGTAGAACAATCAGGATGACACAGCTCGTCTTTCATTATATAAGTTTATATAACCGCTTATTAAAATGCTTGAAAAGGCAGTTGAACTCAGAAGGGAAGGTAAAACGAATAGACTGGATGTGAAAATGAAAGTTAGAGCAACTAGAAAGCTTGTTTATCCACAGACTGATGAACAGAACGGGTCTCATAAGCACTTATAAAATGGGTTTATGTGTCACAATAAGCCTGGATTAAAATGCAAAGAGCAGGGATTTAGATTTAAAACCCTGACAACGCTGTAATTTCATCACAGCATTTCAGATGCGAGACTGTCACGACGCTCAAGGTGTAAATTAGATTCACATTTAACCTTCTAATGTGAAACTATAGGGCAAAATATCACGTTTGTAGAAAGGTAGCAGAATAAACAGAAACCTTAACTGAAAACAAAAACAAAAACCTGACTGATGAGAAAACCACAATAAAAGTAAACCATCTGGCAACGGTTTGGTAAAAACCAAAGGCTAGTTATGCAAAGTAGTGGTTAGTGATAGCAGCTGGGCTAATGAATGGAGTGGAGACAGGTGCGCGATAAGCTGATCAAGTCTTAGGGAAATAAAGAAGAAAGGGAAAAAGAAAATGAATAAGAAAAGGTAAAAAGTGGATCCCAGGTAAGGCAGAAATTGGTAGAAAGAGCTGAATGAAGAGAAGGAAGTGAAGAAGAACCAACTGAAGGTCACACAAAAATCAGTGTGAACAGGTGAGTTTTCAGCCGCTTTTATGAAGGACACCACCGAGTCCATCGATCTGAGGCTCAGGGGGAGAGAGTTCCAGATTAATAGTGATAATGACAAATTAATGAATTTAAACTCAAAGTATTTAAACAAAAAAAGGCATGACTGAGAAAAACAATAAACTCATTAAAATAAAAAGCATGATCTGTACTCACTTCTGCCCTCAGGATGGAGGTACAAGAGAATTAGAGCAGACTAAAATCAGCCATCAGACTGTTGAACAGGTAAAATGATTACATTCATGTAACCCTGTAGTGTGCCTCTGCAGCTGGGGTTGTTCCTTTTGTGCTACACAGACTTAAACAGACTTAAGCCTGAGAGGAAAAAATAATTTATTGTGATTTGCACATTTGTTTCCTCTGGCATTTATGGCATCTTGGTGGAGGGTTGTGGGAAAAAGTAGGATTTTCAGTGGACATTGTGGAATTGACAATAAATTGATTGGATTAAAATGAAATCTGTTTGAGAGAAAATTTCCCGTTGGGTTTATGTGACCTTGTTTTCTTTTCTTTCTGTTCGATCCCAGCTTGGACCAGAGGCTGCTGCTGTTGTGTCCTTGGGCAAGACACTTAACCCGCCTTGCCTGCTGGTGGTGGTCGGAGGGACTTGTGGTGCCAGTGTTCGGCAGGCCTTGCCTCTCAGCGTGTGAAATGGTCAATGAGTGTGTTGTGATGCGCTTTGGGGGTCTGTAGAACCCTGAGAAGGCGCTATATAAATACAGGCCGTTTACCATTTCTTAGAGTTCACTGGTTCAGCAACACATTGTCACTCCCAGCAGGTCAAAAACAAACGCTTGGTCAGCCACCCTCCGCGTCAGACCCCTGACGCAGAACGTGCCCTTTTTCGTCACTTATGTGTGAAAATGGATTTTCCCTTTTCTGACTGCAGATTCCAATGCAGCGTAAAACTGACGCGATGGGATGTTCGCTGATGCGGCACCGAACCATCTCATATATCCGCACCTGAACCTTAACTTTTTACTATTTATAACCTTCCCCTCACCCTCATCCTAACCTTCACCCTCTTGCCACCTAAAACGTTACTCTCACTGTGATCAAGCGTTTGTTTCCCATGCATTCTGACTGTGAATTTTCGTATTTGCCGCCCAAGGGGAATGTTAGAACATACCATCTGGCGAGGGGGAGGTTAAAAATACCCTCTACTTTTAATGTCCACCGTGGTAGTTGAAACCTCCCTCTCACGTTGGCACAAACTCGACCAATGACGAGGCGGCTCCCGCCGTTCACTTCATAGAGCCGGCATTTAGAGCGATCGACACGTCACTAACGTGTTCGCTAGCAAGATAAGATAGGTTAGGATAGGGGTGAGGGGAAGGTTAAATAAGAGGATAAGGTTAGGGTGAGGTACAATGAGCTTGTTTGGTGCCCTGGCTGCGGACATCCCATTGCGTCAGTTTTACGCTGCATTGGGATCTGCAGTCAGAAAAGGGAAAAACCCCTTTTAAGTGACGAAAAAGGGCACTTTTGGTGTCAGGGGTCTGAGGCGGAGGGTGGCTGACTTTGTTTTTGACGCGCTGGGAGTGAGAATGTGGGTTGAAATCATCGACATAGAATTATAAATAATTGAAATCCATGTTCAGCAGGTCATTAAGCTCAATGGAAGCTTGCAAATAACTCTCAGATTAAATTAAGCCTAGAGAAATCTCTAAAACTAGATAGGACCCTTGGAGGACCTCTAGTCCAGGTACACCTGTAGAAAACATTTATATACTTCAGTCTCTTATTTGTTGGACACTAAAAATCAAATAAATCCATATTAGTATTTCATATCTGACAAATCTGTCAAATGTTTTCTGCCCTCTGGTGGATATTCTAAATATGAAAAATCACATTGTGTGTTATTATTGATAATTCTACTTAAACAGCTCAACTAAATAAAATCTGAATATTATTTCATGCTGGTTTTAGAGGCTTAATTTTGTCATAACAGCTGTATCAGGTGTGTGTGTGTGTGTGTGTGTGTGTGTGTGTGTGTGTGTGTGTGTGTGTGTGTGTGTGTGTGTGTGTGTGTGTGTGTGTGTGTGTGTGTGTGTGTGTGTGTGTGTGTGTGTGTGTGTGTGTGTGTGTGTGTGTGTGTGTGTGTGTGTGTGTGTGTGTGTGTGTGTGTGTGTGTGTGTGTGTGTGTGTGTGTGTGTGTGTGTGTGTGTGTGTGTGTGTGTGTGTGTGTGTGTGTGTGTGTGTGTGTGTGTGTGTGTGTGTGTGTTTTCTCCTGGAGAGTTAAAAGTTTAGAAATTCTTATTTGATAATTGACAAATATTTAATAAGGCTGTACTCCACCAGTCTAAAGATCTAAAACATGTTAGATCTTGGTGGTGCTGAACCCTGAAGGTGTGATTTGTTGACTTGTGTGGTGCTGCGGCAGAGACCTATCTGCTCTCCCCGGAGAGTTCAACAGGCTCCTGTCTCCACAGCTATTGACGCGTCTATTTTGGAAAAAGGAGGCTGCACCAAAGCAGCATGAGAGCTGTTTGGCATCGCAAACCACCAGAGAAGAAAAGGAAAAAAGAACTCTTGTCGACCGCCCACCACCAGAGGAGACCGGGGGAGTTCCATCATTCTGGATTTACTATCACTTCATGAATTTTTGAGCATAAAGTGGACTTTTATTTACTTTTTTGGTGTATCAGCTGGAAATATATTGATTTGTCGGCTATTTTACCTGAGAGGCTGAAGACTCAAGGTGAACAAAAAACTTTACTGTGACATGTGGAGATGTGTAGAATTACACTTTTATTGTTATTACTGCTGTACTTTGTGACATTTGACTGCTAGGTTTATGCCATGTTGTTGCAAATACAAACTTTTTTTAGGTTTTATCAAAACACAATAATAGTACAACACCAGTATACTACATTTAAAGTTTTCAGAACATAGAGTTGAAAGTAAAGTACATTTCAGAAGAGGGAGCTTTATCTGTGACTACAAATGGCAATGGACAGAGACGGGCTCTAACAGCTGAGGTTATTTTTGGGACAGGGAGGGCGAGCAACAGGGGTGACAAAGCTGGCGAATGTCAGTCTTTCAAAGGCAAACATATTCTTTATGTGACCTTGTGGAGGAATTTGTTTATTATTGCATTATTAACTCATGCTCTTAATAAACACACTGATTTTATAATTGACCTGATGACTATCAGCAGTGGTAGAAGAGCAATCTTACTTACGGCTATAAATATTCCAAACTGAGATCTGGATTTATGTCTATTTGAATGGAACGACATATTTGTAGAGTACAGTACACACGGCACACTGTAAAACATTACATTTAACTGCATTTGATTTATTGAAGGGATAATTTTAACATGCAGAGATAAATCAAACATGAGGAAAAGACTGAATATTTTATGCAGTTTTAAATACCTAAACATCGAAAGCAGACAAACATGCTAAACCTGTCTAAAATATTTAGCAGATAAAACACATGAAAACATTGACATGTTTGTTTATGCAACAACCTTGGCCTCCAATATTTGTTTTTATAAAATACCATTCAAGTGGTTTTAAATCTTCGCTTCTACCAGGTTAACCCTTTAATTTTCTCCCCAAAGAAAAAAGCAAATTAAACATTTTTTCTTATTTAAATTAATTAACAGGACCCTGTAATTTAATATACTGAAATCCCAATGTAAACGTCACCATTTTCACGTTTTTCTGTACTTACTGATAATTAAATATTCTATATCTGCTTTTCATTTGGAGGGTTCCTGTGGTCTGACGTGTGGTACATGTCCGAACCCACAAATACATTGGCTAACATACCTTCCTGCTAACTTGATGATTTTGAGGTCTAAACGTGAAACTTTTCTTCCCGTCACCGTTATAACTTCCTCCAAGGTCCCTTTCTAACATAACTTTGCTCTTTTTTTTCATCGCAGGGGCAAAACATGGATCAGAACCTGTTTGGAGGAGCTCCCAGGTTCCTCACCCGCCCCAAAGCATTTTCAGTGTCAGTAGGGAAGGATGCCAATCTCAGCTGCACTGTTGTAGGGAACCCCATCCCAATGATTACCTGGGAAAAAGATAAACTCAAGCTGAAATCTGGAGGCCGCTTCAAAACTGTGGAGGATGGGGATGTGTACCGCCTGACCATCTACGACTTAACGTTGGAGGACAGCGGACAGTACATGTGTCGGGCCAAAAACAACGTGGGGGAAGCGTACGCAGCCGTGACCCTAAAAGTGGCCCTGCCAGCAGAGTTATGTCCGAGAGCCCCTGTTTTCATGGTGAAACCTACTTCTACACGTGTAGGTTTGGGTGGTGATGTTGTTTTCCACTGCCAAGTTGCAGCTCACCCTGGAGCCAGCTTTGAGTGGGAGAAGGATGGGCGCTACCTGGGGGAGACAAACCGTATCAAGATCGTTTCTGACCATGACAGCAGCACCTTAAAGGTCCAAAGTGTTCGCAACCTGGACAGCGGCACCTACACCTGCAGGGCCCAGAACTCCGTAGGCCGTTCCCATACTGCAGCGGCTCTGGTTGTAGATGCTCAGGATGCTCGCAACATGGCTGCAGACAAGAGCACCTCCCTCCTTTCTCACATGCAAAAACGCAAAGAGGAAATGAAGAAGGATATTTCCATCTATCGCACTGAGGAAAGCAGTTCCTTCTCCACAGCCAACAAGAGCAATGCACTGAGTCTGGAACATGAGCTGAGGGCATCTGCACTGGTTAATCTTCCCAAAGGTGTTTTTACCCGTACCTGCACAGTGACCGAGGGCAAACACGCCAAACTCAGTTGCTTTGTGACAGGTCATCCAAAACCACATATTATCTGGAGGAAGGACGGATCAAACATCGGCGAGGGCCGCAGGCATGTCATTTATGAAGACCAAGCTGAAAATTTCATCCTCAAGATCCTGTATTGCAAGCAGAGTGATAATGGCTTTTACACTTGTAATGCAACCAATATGGCTGGGCAGACCTACAGCGCTGTGCTGGTTACAGTCAAAGGTAAGCTTCTAGTTTACTCAAATTATGAGGGCATAATTTGAAACTGAATGTATGAAGACAAAGGCTGCGCAATGGCGCAGTGGTTAGAGCTGTTGCCTTGCAGCAAGAAGGTCCCGGGTTCGCTTCCCGGCCTGGGATCTTTCTGCATGGAGTTTGCATGTTCTCCCTGTGCATGTGTGGGTTCTCTCCGGCTTCCTCCCACAGTCCAAAAACATGACTGTTAGGTTAATTGGTCTGTCTAAATTGTCCTTAGGTGTGCGTGTGTGTGTGGATGATTGTTTGTCCTGTGTGTCTCTGTGTTGCCCTGCGATGGACTGGCTCTCTGTGCAGGGTGTACCCTGCCTGATTGCCCATTGACTGCTGGAGATAGGCACCAGCCCCCCCGCGACCCTACGTGGACAAGCGGGTTCAGCAAATGGATGGATGGATGTATGAAGACAAATTTTATTTGCACATTCTGCAACCCTGACCCTAACCCTATATAATCCTTACCCCTAGAGGTGATAGTAGAACAGGAGTAAAGTGTTTGCCCCATAATCGGATGGTTGCAGGTTTGAACCCCGCTTAGTTTGTCACAGTCATTGTGTCCTTGGGCAAGACACCTTACCCCCCTTGCCTGCTGGTGGTGGTCGGAGGGACCGGTGGCGCCAGTGCTTGGAAGCCTCGCCTCTGTCAGTGCGCCCCAGGGCAGCTGTAGCTACATCCTAGCTCATCCCCACCAGCGTGTGAATGTGTGTGTGAATGGGTGAATGACTGATTGTGTTGTAAAGTGCCTTGGGGGGTTTCAAGACTCTAGAAGGCCCTATATCAAATGCAGGTCATTACTCCTAATCCTTTTATTTTCAGTCCCAAAGCCACACATTTATGAACTATACTCTTGTTTTTATTGGAACATTTTAATTTATAGTTTTATCACTTACAATGCTTCAGTGCTGAAATATTTAGGTACATTCTAAAGATCGTTCAAACTGCAAATCGGTAAACATTTGGTCCTCTTAGGGGTATTTGCAATGATGTCATGGTCATCGAGTGACCTCACAAGCTCCAGTTAACATGGAATTATTGTGGAAATTTTTATTCAGAGATGTATTAAAACAACAAGAAAACAGTCCCAAATGCAATCAAAATGATTTTAATTCCTTAATGCAATATGAGTTGAGGAACACAGTCAAGTGAGAACATGCCTATGCTTCACAGAGAATGTGTCCTTCTGAGGGAAGATTTTTCAGACACGATATACCCCTCCCTTACCAAGGTTTCAACCAGAGACAATTTACCATCGTCCAGAGTTCCATCTGCGTCTTGACCGACACCCATCAAACTCTGAGCCAATGTAGCTACAAGCTAACAGAGCTAACCAAAGCCAGTGGAGGTTGGTGGGTGTTTTTAGCCAGAGAACTGCAGTTGAGTTACTGCAACCCTTCTTTTACTAGGTTGTAACACATTCAACATGAGGTAGAGGCCGAAGCCTTCCCTGGAGCAAGCAGGGGGGCAAGCTGCTAGCGTTGATGGCTGATCTTCTACTTGTCAATCAAAAGGATTGTATCAGGCTATAAAAAGTTTAATTTATGTTGTGAAGTTGGCATTTTTAACATGGCAGTCAATAAGAATTATTCCTTTTTTGGAACCAAGCCCTAGTGGTTGAGAGGGGAACTGCAGATTTTGTCATTTCCATGTTGGCTTCACTGTTAGCAGGCAGAGTTTCCTCCTTGGTCATTATCCTGTGCAGAAATGTTGATCAAACATATGGTATGCTAACACTTACCAGCTACAGCAAAGTGTAACTGTAATCACCATGTTTAAGTCTCATTTGAATCTTGAGAGGGATTATGTTGCATCTATTCTTGGTTGTGATGATTAGTTTCCAAGTTGCTAAGATGGACACTCTCTTGTTGGAACACTTTCCACACTGCTAATATGACTTCCCATGTGAAGAAACTGGCCCACACGTTAAAACAGTTTAGCAACTTATTCATGTTGGTTATTACTTCCTTTCAGTCCAAGGAGGAGTGAAGTTGGGGCATGAAATTTGCTGGTGAAACTTGATGTTTGTTGCTTGTTTAGTTGTTTTAGTTTCTTTTTACTTGTTTAATGTGGACAAAAATGATGACATTTCAAGTTTGTTGACAAAAATGATTAATAATATCATGGCTAATGCTAAGTTTGTTCACAGTGCCTACTATAAAAACATTTTGAAAAGGTTTTACCTTCTTACTGGGTGCTCTAACCTGTGGTCCCTAAACACATTAAATCCAAACTGTTCAACTAATCAGTTGAAAAAGAATGACACTTTCATTTGGAACCTGTAAAGAAGGAAGACTGAGTATATTTTTTATTTTTGTGAATGCATTGTGTGAGGCGACGGTGGCACAGGAGTTAAGTGCTCGCCCCGTAATCGGAAGGTTGCAGGTTTGAGCCCCACTCAGTCTGTCGCTGTCGTTGTGTCCTTGGGCAAGACACTTAACCCACCTTGCCTGCTGGTGGTGGTCGGAGGGACTGGTGGCGCCAGTGCTTGGAAGCCTCGCCTCTGTCAGTGCGCCCCAGGGCAGCTGTGGCTACATTGTAGCTCATCCCCACCAGTGTGTGAATGTGTGTGTGAATGGGTGAATGACTGATTGTGTTGTAAAGCGCCTTGAGGGGTTCCATGACTCTAGAAGGTGCTATATCAAATACAGGCCATTCACCATTTACCATAACCATTAATGAACACTTGCATGGATGCCATGGAACTGTAGCCATTGTTTTTCATTGGATATCCAATCCTTGTCTTGGAGGTCCACTACCCAGCATGTTTCAGTTTTTTCTCTGCTCCAACACACCTGATCCTCAAGAGATGATTATAAGGAATCTGCAGAGCTACATGTGTTGCTGAACAGGTGATTAAGCCATTGAATCAGGTGCGTTGGAGCAGGGAAACAACTAAAACATTCTAGATAGAAAACCTCCAGGATCTTGATTTGTTATCTCTGTGTTATATGGGATGTTCTGAAGGAAAAGCACGCACCCAAATCTGCGGGATTTGTTTCTGAATTGCTTCCAGTCAAAAGCATGGTGCCACACTGTGTGAACCTAATCCCTTCTTTCCACCGGCCGTGAAAGTGGTTGCATAACGTAATAGTGGCTTTTTACGCTCAAGCTCATTCCCCACCAGGAGCAATTCTAACATGAGACGGGAGCAAAAGCGTTCCACACAGCTGATCCTGTGATGTCACAAATGTTTTCAGAAGTGCACACACAATACTGAGAAAAGCAAAAGATGGCTGCATGTATCAAAACGGGCCGTGGTTTCTTTTCTGCTCTGTTCACATTGGCTGTGGGGATTTTAACAGGAAATTACATATGTTTACCAGCATGTGACTTTTATTTTGAAAGTTTCCAGATGTTTAACACTGCTTTTGTGTTTGACTTCCTGTCTGGCACGATCTAAACTGTTGAGTTTGACGTGTTTTCGAAGCGTATCACGTAAAAACTGGACCTGAAATGCAATGGTAGCGTGCCCTTCGCTTCTGGGGTGCATCCAAAATGTTACACTTTGCTGCTGGTGGAAAGGAACTCATCCACCAAAATGGCGGTTAGTAAGTTTCACGGCCGTTTAGTGATGCTTTCACGTGCAGTGGAAATAAGGGGTTTTAGTAGACATAAAATACATCAAATTTTGTGCAGCTTTATGCATTTTTCTTTACTTAAGTTTCTTGGGTTCCTTATTTATGAAACTTTTTACTGATTGGCTTAATGAATTGAACTGTATTGGAATGTTTACTTTGTGATCTGCCTTGATGACTTGTCGTGATTTGGTGCTTTATGAATAAACTGCACTGAATTCAATAGGTTTCCACTTGAACACTCATTTTGCAGAAATAGAATATGATGCTTTGACATCACAGTAGGAATCTTGTACTTCTTGCTTAAAGCAAACAACAATACCTACACCATACTTATTGCTGACTACTTCACACTCCTCTCCATTTTCTTTTCCACAATCTAAAAACAAAAATCAGAAAAACAATGTTTTCCAGCAGAAAATGCCATTGGTATGAAAAAAAAGTTCAGATAAAATTCTCAGCAGTGAGAATGTGAGCATCTTTATCGTTAAAATGTGAGAATGTTACCTGAAGCGCAAATGGCTGACAAATAGTAGAAACCTGTTATATGTACACCAAAACCTTTGATTAACGTATTTTCATCATGAAAAACCTTTGTTATAATAAATACATGTAACAAAAAACACAAAATGTAGATTTTGGGTAAATTTTGTACAAGTTGTACTCATTGCATGATTCTGTTTGGTAACTTTTTTTTACAGTTTCTAAACAAGAACTGAACCTTCGTTTTAAAAATATGCAAACATTTGACAACTAAACTAAAACTATTCATGCACGTGCTGGAGTGTTCAGCTAATGGGCTAACACATGTAAAACAATTCATAATAATATTAAATCTGAAGGTTAAACCAATGCTTTTCTGTGTCAGAGCCCAAGGTGCCTTTCAGGAGGAAGCTCCAGGATGTGGAGGTCCAAGAGAAGTCTTCAGCCAAACTCATGTGTGAGGTGCCGTACACCGCCACGCAGGCCAACTGGTTCATGGAGGAAACGCAACTGGAGCAAAATAGCAAATATCGCATGGAAGAAGAAGGCACACTGCGGAGTCTCACCATACACAACGTCACCACTAATGATGATGGTGTTTATATCTGCGAGATGAAAGAGGGAAGCCGCACTGTGGCTGAGCTCACAGTCCTTGGTATTCAACTTCTACTTGGCAGTTTTAGTAAAGTATTTCCCATTGAGTTACATAGATTGTGCTGAAGTTTCTGGTTTACTAAGTGGGAAATTCAATTTGGTTTGCTACAGAATATTACTATATAAAGTTAATTTGATCTCATTTTCCAGGTAATATCACCAAGAAGCTTCCTCGGAGGACAGTAGTACCTGTCAGTGACACTGTCATCTTCTGTGTTGAGCTGGAGCATCCTTGTCCTAACGCCTTCTGGACTCGCAACGGCGAGAAACTGAAGGCAGATTCTCGTATATCTGTTGCCTGTCTGCTTCGACAGTACACACTCACAATCAAAGACTGCCACGCAGACGATTCAGGAGAAGTGGCCTTTGTGGCTGGAGACTGCAAGACTTCCACACGATTCACTGTCACTGGTGAGCCAAAAACATTTTTGTCATGATCTAAACTTTCACCTGATCATTTTGCTCTGCTCTCTCCAGCTGCACGGAAGCACCCCCCTGACCCCCCAGTCAACGCTGTGGTGCAGAACAAGACGGACTCGTCCATCAAAATTCAGTGGTCTCCTCCTGACAGTGATCGTCCAGTACCCATCAAAGCGTACATTGTGGAGAGAAGGAAGGTCGGTTCTTCTACATGGCAGAGGTGCAACGCTGGAGAAACGCTTGTTTCAACAGAAGTCACCATCTGTAACTTTGCAGAGGAAGCTAGCTACCAGTTCCGTATCTCTGCCACAAATGACTTTGGTCAGAGTCCCTATCTAGAGGTTCCTGGAAGCTTCTATCTTGGTACAGTCGAGCAATATTTATTTAGTCCTGACACCTTTTGTTGCCTTTATTTTCTTTTTTTAAGAGCTTTGTTTCTTTCTTTGTTTGTACGTCAGAACCCACTGCAGAAATAAAAAAAGGTCTGGTGAAGAGCACTGCAGTATCCGATGAGGAGTTCTCCATCTCTGTGGAGTTGTCTGCTGTTTGCTCTGGTTTCTGGTCTCTAAACGGGCGCCTCCTGCGCAGTGGAGCTGATTACCTCATCACCAGAACAAAGAACGTACACACTCTGCTCATCCGCGTTGTGACCAAGGAAATGAATGGAGCCGAAATCAAATTTGTGGGTGGAGGTTCACAGAGCAGTTGCATCCTATCTGTGGAGGGTATGTGTTAATATGTTTAATATTTATGTGAAAACAGTATTTTTTTTTTTTGCTCAACTGATCTGAACATAAAACTGTCTTTTTTTCAGCCCCTTCTGTTAGGTTCTTCAACAAATCAGATCATCCAGATGTTGTCACTTGCAGCGCTCAAGACAGTGCTCAGCTAGTTGCTGAGGTGTCGGATTATGATGCTCAGGTTTGTGGCATTAACATATTTATTTTAAACATTATTTTCCTTTTTTTGGCTGTCAGATGTGAAACTAATAATAAAGTTCCTTAAAACGCAGCGCTGAGAATCACAAAGGTGATTCTGGAACATCTCTGGCTCCATTAGACTCCCATATATATATAAGTAATAAATGAAAATAGCTCTATCTGACTGGTGTGCTGGCAGTTGTCCTAAAATGACTAATAGATACATATTTTTACTCATTACATCATATATTTTAACCTTTGAGTAATGTGCCAAAATATTAACAATTCATTCCCCACAAAAGACCAATCATTTTTCTTATTGTTGATGACTTTTTTGTGGCTTTAACAATAATTTGCTATATTTTTATAAAGGTGATTACTGATTTATGTTGGACAAACTTTTTTATTTGTTATGACTGTCATAAAATATAAAAAATTGTAGGAAACATTGATTTTAATCTGGGAAACTTTAGAAATGTTGTAACATTTTATCACTTTAATTTTGGTGAACTGCTCTGCACCCCACCAGGTGACCTGGATGAAAAATGAGAAGGAGGTAAAAATGGGCAAGAAATACGAATATGTGACAAATGATCGTAAGAGGATGCTTATGGTGCACAATGTTACGGAGGAAGATGTGGGACTTTATCAGTGTGTTTTAGCTAATGACAAGATGTCCTTTCAACTTGCTCTCAAAGGTATTTCCCATGAAAATGTCACCTATACAAACAAGCTCTAACCATCCACAGGAATTGAAATTCTTGTTTCTTTTTTTTCTTTTTTTTTTAGATGAACCAGCCAAATTTTTAAATAAAGCCAGAGGGCCCATGGGATTATCATCAACCCTTAAAGGAGATCTTGAGCTTAGCTGTGAGGTGTCGGTAACAAGTGCTGTCGTTGTGTGGAAAAAGGACAAAGTAGAGATTAGTGAGGACCAAAGAACCACCATCATCTCTAAAGGGACTCAAAGGAAGCTCATCGTTAAGAGCGCCAAAAAAGTTGATGAAGGATATTATTCCTGTGAGACAGAAGCCGATAAAGTCACATTCCATGTCAAGATAAAAGGTAAGAAAGCTAATTCCTGTTGCATACATGTTACAGTTGTCAAAAATAAAACTTTGTCCAAATTTTACTTACTCTTAGACGCCCAGGCAGTAGCTGCGTTCTCCAACAAGGAGTCCGTTCAGAAGGAAGTCAGAGCCATTCTCACCCAGAGAGCAACGCTTAGCTGTGACGTGTCTGATAGTAAAACCGAGGTGAAATGGTACAAAGATGGCAAGTTGTTGGAAGCTAGCCAGAAGATATACTCGGAGGCAAAGGGCACACACCGTCAGCTGGTGATTGAAAAGGTGGAGAGGAAGGATGCTGGAGAGTACACCTGTGAGGCCGGAGGGGATAAACTACTTTTCAAGATGTTTGTGTCAGGTAGGACTGCTAGATTTAGAAAAAATATATATATATTTGCAATAGGAGGTTTGGAGAGCATTATATTTTCACAGTTTATTTATTTCCACTTGGCAACTTCATTCATCTTTAACTCTCAACACAACCATCAACACACACTTCCAAGTGAAAAAGGGGGAGGAAGAAGAAACATCTTACATGACCTACCCCTTCTACTAAATACAACAAAATTTACAATATGGTCTTAAACACCATCAAACATAATTTTTTTTCCTTTGCAAACTAAATATTACAATGAAATCATAATATACACCATCAGTAACTTATTAAATCAGAGGATTTTAAACTTTTCTCCTCATAAATTTTCTTAAATTGATCAGTGGTGGAACATTTTTTTCAGGTCACCATCCAAGTTATTTCATAATTTTATTACATACTCCATAATACACATTTGCTTTAATGTTGTTCATGCAAATAGTCTTTTAAACTCAGACTTCTTTCTAATTTTTTCATCACTTGAGATCAAAACAAAAAAACTTCTGTTATTTCATTGGTAGTAATATCTTTTTTGCCTTGAACATAATTAATAAAGTTTTTAAATTAACCAAATCTCTGAGTTTCATAGTTTTTGATTGAACAATCTATTAGTTTGTTCTGTAGCATCTACTTTATATGTAATTCTCATAGCTTTCTTCTGTACTAAAAACAAAGGATTAGTATTTGTTTCATACGTATTGCCCCACCCCTCTATGCAACAAATCAAATACGGAACAATAATTGAGTAATATAATATATGAAGTGTTGATGTTTCTAGAACACTTTTTAACTTATTTAAAAGTCCAATACTTTTACAAAGTTTTTGTTTTATATATGTTATGTAATATTTCCAATTAAGTTTAGGATCCAAAACAACCCCTAAAAATCTTACTTCTTTCACTCTTTCAACTAAAATGCCATCTATGGACACTGTAATTGAATCATCTGTCTTTCTGTTGCCAAAAATCATAAAGTTTGTTTTATTCCAATTTATAAGTAACTTGTTGCCATTGAAACACTTAAGTTTAGACATCTCACAACCCATATTTCCCATAATAACATTTAAATCATTCCCAGAACAAAATATATTTGTATCATAAGCAAACAATATGAACTGTAATGTTGTAGAGACATCACAAATGGCATTAAAATACAAATTAAAAAGCTTAGGACCCAACACTGAACCCTGGGGGACACCATATGTAATCAACGGAAAGTCTGAAATTTGATCTTCTAACATTTGACAATGTTTAGACATTTATAACCACGTTCCATGAACTGTAAAAACAAAAATGAATTCTATGAAATAGAATATAGAATATATATATTTTTTTTATACTTTTAGAATATCTTTGTTTGTCCTTGGTGTTTTAGTCAGTGTTCAGAATAACCACATATTTGTTATTGGCTGTACTTTCAGAGGCTCAGTCAGCTTTCTCCAATAAGGAAAAAGTTCAGGAGGAGGTGAAAGCCGTTCTGTCCCAGAAGGCCATCTTGAGCTGTGAAGTAGCTGAAACCAAAACGGAGGTAAAATGGTACAAAGGGGGGAAAATCCTGACCTCCAGCAAGATGATCCACGCCGAATCAAAAGCCAGAACCCGCCAGTTGGTGATTGACAGCGTTGAGAGGAAAGATGCTGGAGAGTACGTCTGTGAAGCTGGATCTGAGAAGCTGACCTTCAAGGTTCATGTGGAAGGTAATGATGTTATGTACATATTTGTTAACTTTTAAAGGGAAGTTTCTGATCTTTTCTTTGTCCTGATTCCTCCATTAGAGGCCCAGTCAGCCATCTTTAATAAGGAATCAGTCCAGAAGGAGGTGAAAGCCAACGTGTCCCAGAAGGCCACTCTTAGCTGTGAGGTTTTTGATTCCAAAACAGAAGTGAAATGGTGCAAAGACGGCAAGCTCCTCCTTTCCAGTAAGACCGTGCGTACAGAGTCCAAGGGCAAAAGTCGCCTGCTGGTGATTGAAAATCTGGACATGAAGGATGCTGGAGAATACACATGTGAGGCTGGGACTGAAAAGCTGGTCTTCAAACTTCAGGTGACAGGTAGGATCAACGTCTGGTTTTACTTTTAAATATTACATTGAATACTGTTAGAGATGATGGCAAAACAACTATTGATGGTCTCCACAGATGCACAAGGCCAGTCTGCTTTTTTCAACAAAGAGACTGTCCAAAAGGAGGTAAAGGCCATCCTGTCCCAGAAAGCCACTCTGAGCTGTGAGGTGGCTGATGCTAAGACAGAGGTGAAGTGGTTCAAAGATGGCAAGCTGCTGACGCCCAGCAAGACAATCCACACTGAGTCAAAAGCCAAGACTCGCCAGCTGGTGATTGACAGCGTGGAAAAGAAAGATGCCGGGGATTACGTCTGTGAGGCTGGATCTGAGAAGCTGACCTTTAAGATACATGTTGAAGGTGAGGAGGATGCAGTTTGTTAAAAAAATAATATGTGCACACATTCTAAGTCAGTGGTAGTTCTGTTAAGGATCAAAACATAGCAAATCAAACAGTTTGCATGAAACTTGGTACTTATGTTATCGACCTACTAAAACAATCTGTTTAGACCGAAGTAAATGTTTCTACCTTCAAAAATCTGTTTAGAACTGTCGAACACAAGTTACAGTTGCAAGTTACAGTGGGATAGTCGCAATCAACATAAACAACAATAAAAAACATCTCAAAATTAACATACACCACCTCTAACCTGTACATGTTAATTTAAAGATCAAGTTTAATGAGAAAACCTTTTTTTTTAATTTTTATTTCTAAAATTTGGTCAGTCACTCTGTGTAAATGTGCAGAGTAAATGTAAAAATAGTCTTCTTCCCCTATTTCCTGCATTAGCCGCTGATAAAAAATAAATAGACAGAGAAATGATCGAATTAGAAAAGCCTAACAAATGTACATCACAGTTTAAAATTTGCATTCATGGACTCACCCAGTTTGGTTCACAATAGTGAAGACTGTTGTTGATTTAGTTTTCAGGAGATGCCAGAGCATGTCTCTGCTAGTAGAAGCTAACTGTTAGCATTAGCAACTCCACAACATGGCAGAACTCCTTCAGGCTTGTGTTATTTGTGGAGACAAACCTTTAACGAGCAAACAGTCAGTGGTAGAGTTGCAGTGCTATTAGCCAATCGGAGGTGTGCCCATGCAGACGCAGCAGATCATGACTTTTAGGTCAAAAACGGGACATTCATAATGCTACAGAGGCAAGATGTCCAAACATCAGGAAATAAGGCTCATTTCTAGTTCCTGAAACAGGAGCATCAGAGCATTTTCCCCACAGAGACGAGGCATTTTATTCACAAGGCATTGTATTTACCAGTAAAAACTGCAAATGTGTTGAAAAAAATGAATGAATTTTGTTTTCACCATTTTGCAAAAGTATATAAGCATTTTTGTTTTATTTCTTCTGCAGAAATCCAACTCAAGTCTGTTTTCTTCAACAAGGACTCTGTCCAAAAGGAGATAAAAGCCGCCCTGTCCCAGAAGGCCTCGCTGAGCTGTGAGGTTGCTGATGCAAAGACAGAGGTGAAATGGTACAAGGATGGCAAGCTGCTGACATCCAGCAAGACGATACATGCAGAGTCAAAGGGCAAGAGCCGCCAGCTGTTGATTGACAGTGTGGAGAAAAAAGATGCTGGAGATTACGTCTGTGAGGCTGGCTCTGAGAAGCTGGCTTTTAAGATACAAGTGGCAGGTAGGAAAGAGAACAGGCTGCTTTTTCTTTTGGCTAACTGGAACACTTATATCACTTTTTTAATCTGCTTTCCAGAACCTCCTGTTGGCTTCACCAACAAGGAATCAGTCCAAAAGGAAGTGAAAGCTTCCCTCTCTCAGAAAGCCACTCTGAGTTGTGATGTTTCAGATTCCAAAACAGACGTGAAGTGGTACAAGGATGGAAAACTTCTGACTTCCAGCAAGGCCGTCCATGCAGAATCAAGGGGTAAGACTCGAGAGCTGGTGGTAGAGAGAGTGGAGAAGAAGGATGCTGGGGAATACACTTGTGAAGCTGGAAGTGAGAAGCTGCAGTTCAAGCTACAGCTGACAGGTAACAATATATTTTAAAGAAACTGTCCTATCGTTAGACTTTCTGCACCATCTCATAAAAGTTTGTTTTTGTAGATGCCGCCGTCAAGTTCAAGGAGTCTGCCAGGGACACAATTGTTGTTGAAGCACGTGAAAACATTGTTCTAACCACTGAGCTGACCTCTGAGAGCGGTAGTGTTAAGTGGTTTAGAGACGGCATGGAGCTGAAGGAGAGCAGTAAGTGTGAGATGAAACGAGAAGGCTCTACTCGTACGTTGATTGTGAAATCTGCAGAGACCAAAGACAATGGAACATACTCCTGTCAAACTCCCGATGACAATGTGGAGTTTAAAGTTCGAGTTAAAGGTAAAAACACAGACTTGTCAGTAAAAAGAAAACATCCTCTCATGATCATTTAGATTTCCACATCTTTGATTCCAGATTCAGCTTTGAAGTTTGTTCTTCCTTTGAAACCTGCCTCAGTGGAGTTAGGAGGCACACTCAGCCTGGCTTGCGAACTAAATCAGACCTCGGGGGATGTTGTTTGGCACCACGATGGCCGTGAGATTAAACCCGGAAGCAGGCACTGTGTGAAAACTGACGGTCCAAAGCGGGTTCTTACTGTCATGGGTGTGACGAAGGAAGATGAGGGAGAATACAGCTGTGTTTGCAAAAATGACAAGACATCTGCTAAAGTAACCTCTAAAGGTAATCGAGTGATGTAAAATACTTTAATTATAGCAAACAATCCTCTAATATCCATTTTGCTTCTTTCAGCACCAAGACTCGTTCGACTGACTACAAAACTGAACAATGTAGCTGCAACGGAGGGAAAAAACGCCATTTTCAAGTGTTCTGTCACTCCAGCAGACGTCAGTGTGAAGTGGTTCCATAACAGCATACCCATCACTGCTGGGCCCAAGTATAAACTTGAGCATGGTGGTGGGAGTTACTCGCTCACCGTGACCTCTGTCACACTGAAGGATGCAGGAGAAATAAGTGTCGATGCAGAAGGCAAAAGTTGCAGAGCTACCCTGCAAGTTCAACGTAAGATAAAATGTTTTCATAAGAGAATTAGGGCTGCAGCTTCCTAAAACGTTATCCTTCTGTGTGCTTCTTTTAGGTGAACCTGTGACTTTTAAGAAAAAGCTGGAAAATGTGACGGCTGAGGAGGACAGTGAGGCTAAACTGGAAGTGGAGCTGAGTAAGGTCTCAGATGAAGTCAAGTGGATGAAAAACGGTGTTGTGCTGCAGCCTGGTGTAAACGTAGAGATCCGGGTGGATGGAGCGAAGCAGTCTCTGGTCTTCAAGAAAGTCACTTATGCAGACCGTGGCCTGTACTCTTGTGAAACTCTGGATGACAAGACCCAGGCCAAGCTCAGTGTAGAAAGTACGCCTAATTACCTATATATATATATATATATATATATATATATATATATATATATATATATATATATATATATATATATATATATATATATATATATATATATATATATATATATATATATATATATATATATATTTGTTTTTGTATCATTTTAATATTTACAAATCAGCATTTTAACTCAGATTCTTATTTTCCTCCTCTTTTAGTGAAAAAGATTCAGGTAATTAAAGGTTTGACAGAAACCAAAGCACATGAAACAGAGACAGTGAGCTTTGAGGTGGAGCTCAGTCAGGCGGACGTTGAAGCTTCATGGACCAGAGATGGGGCCAAGTTAAAGTCAGGAGCAAACTGTCGCATCACAGCTCAGGGAAAGAAGCACAAGCTGACGCTGTCCAGTCTCAAAAAGGAAGATGCTGGGACCGTTGCCTTCCAGGCAGAGGGAGTCCACACTTCAGCCAAACTGATTATAGCCGGTAGATTATGCTTCTCCTTTGTTCTGCTCTCTTGACTGACCACTCGTCATCACTTTTTGACTAAAATGTTCTATTTGACAGAACCTCCTGCAATGATCTCCAAACCCATAATGGACATTAGTGTTTCTGAAAAGGAGAAGGCTACTTTTGAATGTGAAGTGTCAAGAAACAATGCAGAAGTGAAGTGGTTTAAGGTAACAACAACTCTATTTTCCCTCTGGGATTAATATAGTCTTTTTGAATTGAATTGAAGTCACTGTTTGAATCAATGCCTGTAGTACAAATGTTACATTAAAAAAATGCAATAAATCCACAGGATGGTGCTGAGCTGAAGCCAGGAAAGAATCTTGGCCTTCATTTCCTGGGCCGAAAATGCACTTTGGTCATTCAGAAATGCACGCCTGAAGATGGAGGCACGTACATCTGTCGCACCGCTGATGACAACACGTCTGCCAAGCTCACCGTTCATGGTGAATAATTCATCGCAGATCAAACAAATCTGCTTATTAGTCCATACTAATACTAATCTTCTTCTTGATATTTTTGCTGTAGCCAGAGATATCAAGATTGTGAAGAAGCTGGTGGATGTGGAGGTGATGGAGAAGGAGAGCGCTTCATTTACTTGTGAAGTCTCACATGATGACGTGGAGTTCCAGTGGTACAAAGGAGGTAACAAACTCAAAGCCACTGAAAACATCAAGATGAGACAGGAGGGTAAGGATCCTGGAACTGTTAATCACATACCATCATATCTGCCTTGCTCACGCACATATCTTATTTTTCAAAGCAAAACTCACTTTATGTTATCCCAGGCAGAACCTATGTACTGCTGTTTAAGTGTGTCACCCCTGAAGATTCGGGTGAGATTAAATTCACAGCTGAGAAGACTTTTTCAACTGCAAAACTTAAAGTAAAAGGTAAATCCGGATTGTTAATTACACGGTATTATTAATGCAATGCTGCATGGAATCAGTAACCACTGTTTTGTGGCGATAAATGAGGTTTCAAATGGATTATTTCTATTCATTTTAGTAAAGCTATCGGCCATATAAGCTGTGCAAATAGAAAACCCTAAACTAAGATTTAAATAAATACATTTTATGAACATTGTGCTTCATTCTGATTGCATTAATTTGATGAGAAAGACAATCTATTTGTAACTTGCATGGACATTTATTCTCATTGAGCACTGATGGTTTACCAAAAGAATCTAAGCAACGTGTTTTTGCAATAAATTAAATTGTTTTTTCTGGGGGGTTGCCAGAACTTCCTTTTTTTCATACTGAATATTTATAATTAAAGGTGACATATTATGCAAAACTCACCTTTTGCATCTATTTTTTGCTGCCATTTTTTGCTGCCATGTGGGTATCTACTGCTTCTAAAAAAAAACTTCAAACTAATAATAATCTGTCCATCTGTTTTTTGTCAGTGTCTGGTTTAGGAATCATGTGCCTAGAACAAGCTGTTTCAAAAAGTTCCAGTTTGTGATGTCATAAAATGACTAAATTAGAGTAGCCCCACCTGTCATGTTCAAGAGACCTGCTGCTAGAGGAGCAGTGGCCCAATTCTGAGCTCTTTCCAGATTTAGGAGCTTCTCAGCTCATAGCAGCCTGAGTGGAGGTGGGTGGGTGTGGCCAGATCCAGCTTGTTTTTATAAAGTGACAGAGCCTTGAAATTCTGGAAGATGCTGAAAATGTCAAGAATAAACCTGCTGAAATGGCTTTATGAGAGAGGGATGTTTTGCTAAATAAACATGTTTTTATAGACCATATATCTATTATACCTTTAAAAAGTCATAATATGTCACCTTTAATTATTGTTCTAGTAACACATTATAATCTACAGAATTTGTCTTGATACCAGTGCAAAACTGATAATCTTTCTAAATGTAATTGAATATAGTGTAAATTAATCCAAGCTTCTGAAACTTGCCTCTATAGCTTTGAGTTTCCCTTCACTCAGTTTTATTGTCACTGTAGAACTGCCTGTCAACTTTGTGAAGAAACTCAGGGATAAGATAGCGATGTACAAGCACCGTGCTCATCTTGAATGCCAAGTATCCCGTGCCAGTGCAAAAGTGAAGTGGTTCAAAAACAAGATGGAGATCAAACCCAGCAAAAAGTACGAGATTAAAAGTGAAGACGTGTATCGAAAGCTCACCATCAACGATGTGGACTGTGGAGACGAAGACACGTATATCTGTGATGCTACAGATGACAAAACATCCTGTAAACTGCTTGTGGAAGGTAACAGAGGAAGATGAGTAAGATCTATTGTGAACTGAGTACTTGTGTATATTTAAATACGTACATTAATCTCCCATAAAAAGCCATCTAACTTCGTCAGTGAGGCACAGATACATTTAGTGACATGCAATAATCTACTAATGAGATGCAAGGGTTGATTTATTTCTGTCATTTTGGTACAAGCCTCACCTACTAAATAATTAAGACAAAACTTCTTTTAAAAAAAACTACATGATTAAACTTAATTGTTACTGTTGGCGTTGATTTGAGAATCTTTAAAAATGATCATTTGTGTGTTAAAGATTCACTCTGGTGCTCATGATTTATTTATTTGTATACAATATTATGTTTTATTACACGTATACCAGTGTAGTATTGAATATTATTTCCAGTTAGATTAGTTGTGAGGTTTTACCATTAAAATTAACATAACCTAAAATTCTGAATCGATTTCTCTGGCTTCCACTAAACTCTCATTTCTTTGTGACCTCTGCAGAGCAGTCCATAAGTATTGTGCGTGAACTTAGTTCAGTAGAGGTGACAGAGCCCTTCGCAGCTGTGTTTGAAGTTGAAATCAGTATGGAACTGGTGAAACCTCCTACATGGACTTTGAATGGAGTTGCTGTTCAGGAAGGTGCTGATGTTGAGACGGAGAAAGAAGGCACCCTGCACCGTCTCACCTTCAAAAAGACCAAAGCATCAATGACGGGACCTGTGCAGTTTACTGCTGGGAAGAGCAAATCTTTAGCTCAGCTCAACGTTAAAGGTACATTTGTGAAATTGCATGTTTATGTGATTGTATTGTCGTTGTACTGTGCTACTGTGACTGATCACATGTTGTTCTGTGAATTTAGAGCGTCCACTTGAGATTGCAGTACCCATTAAAGATGTGACAGCAAAGGAAAAAGGCTCTGCAACACTCACTTGCAAATTTTCAGCAGTACCCAAAGAGGTTAGTTGGTACAAAGGTCAGATATGTCTGACGACATCTGATAAGTACAGCATGAAGCAAGATGCTACAAGGGCCCAACTTATGATTGGAAAACTGACAGCCGAGGATAGTGGAGAGTATCGCTGTCAGTCAGGACCTGCCGAGACCAAAGGCACCCTTACCGTCGAGGGTACGTTTTTGCTTTTATTACCACCAACAATATTTACATAAAAATACATTATAATAAAAGTACCTGCTGTGCTGTTTCTACTACCCAGTCCGTGACATAAAAATCACCAAGCACCTGGTTGATACAGAAGTTGACGAAGACAACGATGCAGCGTTCACCTGTGAGATTAACTATGCAGATGAAGAGGTGCAGTGGCTTCTCAATGACAAGGTGCTCTTCACAAATGAAGTCAACACCATCACACATGAGGGGAAGGTCCACAAGCTCACACTGAAGAATTTAGCTCCTCAGGATGGGGGTACCATCACCTTTCAAGTCCGTAAATTGAAAGAGTCTGTCATGCTCAGGGTTAAAGGTCAGGATAGTACTCACTTTGATACCAAATGCATTTGTTATAGATTTGGACTGAACACATCAACAGATAACAACACATATATTGCTCAGTCACTTCTTTCTTTACTGTCCTGCAGAGAAACGTGCTGTGTTCCTCAAGTCTCTGGATGATGTCACTGGAGAAGAGAAGGGCATGATAACCTTGGCTTGTGAGGCATCCAAGCCAAGGGTTTCTCCAACATGGAGGAAAGAGGGAAAAGTCCTAAAAGCCGGACCAAAATATGAGCTTCTTCACACAGGCAAGTCTTTGGGACTGATCATCAAGGATGCCACCAAAGATGATGCTGGCGAGTACAGCTGTGATCTTGGCACAGAGGTTTCCAAGTCAAAGGTCACTGTAAGAGGTGAATATCCTGTTTGAACATGGATGGTTTGGTGTGGTCACACACAGCAGTAATTTATCAATTGATTTTTGTTGCAGAAATTGGTATTGGTATAACAAAATGGTTGAAATCAGCTGAGGTGAATGAAGGAGACAGCTGCAGCTTCGAGTGTATTCTTTCTCGTGAGAGCACTGATGAGTGTTCATGGAGTGTTAACGGCCAAGCTGTTAAAAACGGCGGCCGCTTTAAGATCACCTGTCAAGGACGCAAGTACACTCTGACCGTAAGAGATGTCGTGCCTGTTGATGCTGGTGAGGTGGTTTTCAGCATTAAAGATCTGAGCTCCAAAACAACATTAAAAGTTGAAGGTAAGC